>NC_084550.2:4035000-4050000 GCF_033978685.3 Nerophis lumbriciformis
GCTATAGGAGTCCATATAGTAGTAGAATCGATACCCGGTGGTGCCTATAAAGTACCAAATCCAGTACCCAGTCCTGGTTACAAGAGCGTTGACTAACTTTTTATGTACAAAATGTCCCATCAGGACCGGGCCCGGTGGGAACGCGGCTATAAGAGTCCAAGTAGTGGTGCGCCTACCTCATGGTCTGTAGTGTCAGGGCCATCTGTATCCATTGGGAAGTCTTCAGATTTAGGAACTGCTGGGCCTGCACCTGCTGCGGAGGCACACGTAGCCTGAGTGCTGCGGACTCAGAAGACCCGATTCCTAAACCTGCGTCGTTTCCGCCGGACGCCAACACCTGAACCTAAAAGGGACCAACAACAACAACAAATATGATTTCCTCTCCAAAAAAGGACTGACAAGCGAGCGTCGTCTCATTCCAGTCCCACCTTCTCTTTGGACTCCAGGGTGTGTAACCCGAGTCTCTGCTTTAGCTCGTCGTTTTCGCTCAGCAAGCCGCCCGTCTTTTCCCGCAGGAGCCTGTTTTCGATGTGAAGTTTCTGGTTCTGGGGAGGGGGAGGAAGTGGAGGTGAGCGCTTGAATGTTGCAGCTGTGCAATGCAAACAAGTTAGTCCTGCTCCCAGGGACGGTAATTACCACCGTCAAGACTACAGCTGACCGCTTTTTGCACAATCCTTTGTATAAGCCTCATTAAAAATAGAAATAAGCCCACTGTTTGTGGAATGTTGCTACACCACATCAAAGGATAAAAAGTACCTCCAGCTCTAACTCCAGGACCTGCTGTTCCAGTTCCCCCATTTTGGCCTTTTTTCTGTCTCTGGCGGTTTGGGCCGCGACTCTGTTCTTGAGTTTCCTGCACAGAGGAGAGGGGAAAAAATGGAGAATAAGTGAAGGCATTCTTTCCGTGATGCTGTAATTCAGTGAGTGGTCCCCAACCTTTTTTGCACCAGGGAACGGTTTAATGTACCGTATTTTCCGCACCATAAGCCGCCCTGGGTTAAAAGCCGCCCCTTCAATGAACGGCATATTTCAAAACTTTGTCCACCTATAAGACGCCCCGTGTTATAAGCCGCATCTAACTGCGCTAAAGGAATGTCAAAAAAAAAACAGTCGGATAGGTCAGTCAAACTTTAATAATATATTAAAAACCAGCGTGATGTGGGCGCGCATGGAGTCGTATATCAACATGGACGGAGCTGCGTGAAAAAAGCCACCCGGCCTCTTCGCGTAAACTTACCTTAACCACTCGCTCATCTTTTCTTCATCCATCCATCCCTTCGAGTTAGCTTTTATGAAAGGTCTCTTTTGGCAAGGTCTTCCTTTTGAATATCACCATGGGTGGAAGTTTCTGGCCATTAGCATGGCAAGCTAGAACCACAGTGAAGGACGACTTCTCATTCCCTGTGGTGCGAATATTCACCGTACGTGCTCCCGTTGTATCCACAGTGCGGTTCACAGGAATATCAAAAGTCAGTGGAACCTCGTCCATGTTGATAATGTTCTCTGGCCGGATCTTTTTTTCAGCTGTCTTGTTTTTACAATATGCACGGAAAGTAGCCAGCTTTTCTTGAAAGTCTTTCGGCAGTTGCTGTGAAATAGTAGTCCGTGTGCGGATGGAGAGATTGCGTCTTTTCATGAACCGGAAACCTGTCGCTTAGTAGGAGCCATTTTGTGGTCTTTACAGATGTAAACACACAAAGGAAATGAAACGTAATATCCGCGCGCTTCTTCTTCTTCTTCTACCGGGGCGGGTGGTTGCTTACAGTAGAAGAAGAAGCGCTTCCTGTTCTATGGGGGCGGGTGCTTACCTTGGCGGTTGCTTGCGTAGAAGAAGAAGCACTTCCTCTTCTACGGGGAAAAAAGATGGCGGCTGTTTACCGTAGTTGCGAGACCGAAACTTTATGAAAATGAATCTTAATATTAATCCATATATAAAGCGCACCGGGTTATAAGCCGCACTGTCAGCTTTTGAGTAAATTTGTGGTTTTTAGGTGCGGCTAATAGTGCGGAAAATACGGTAGGCATTATTTGCAGGGAGCGGCCGGATAAATACAGCAAAAATAAAGTGCATGAAAAATACAACAGACTAGAACACTGAATTAGCGTTTCTTTGCAATGAGATTCAGATGGAAATCAGCCATTGGCTACAATCTGTCACATTTATATATGTCTGTTAATGTGCATTGTCACAAAGTTAGAACAAACATAACTTCCTATGAGGAGTTTTATTGTACATCTATAAACAAGCTTGTTGGTGTGTCTAGTGGGACAGGCCATAGTTTAGTAGGAGAAAATTAGACTTACCGTATTTCCCGCACTATAAGCCGCACCTAAAAACCACAAATGTACTCAAAAGCTGACAGTGCGGCTTATAACCCGGTGCGCTTTATATATGGATAAATATTAAGATTCATTTTCATAAAGTTTCGGTTTCGCAACTACGGTAAACAGCCGCCATCTTTTTTCCCCGTAGAAGAGGAAGTGCTTCTTCTTCTACGCAAGCAACCGCCAAGGTAAGCACCCGCCCCCATAGAACAGGAAGCGCTTCTTCTTCTTCTACTGTAAGCAACCACCCGCCCGCGTAGAAGAAGAAAAAGCGCGCGGATATTACCGTACGTTTCATTTCCTTTGTGTGTTTACATCTGTAAAGACCACAAAATGGCTCCTACTAAGCGACAGGGATCCGGTTCATGAAAAGACGCAATCTCTCCATCCGCACACGGATTACTATTTCACAGCAACTGCCTAAAGACTTTCAAGAAAAGCTGGCTACTTTCCGTGCATATTGTAAAAACAAGATAGCTGAAAAAAAGATCCGGCCAGAGAACATTATCAACATGGACGAGGTTCCACTGACTTTTGATATTCCTGTGAACCGCACTGTGGATACAACGGGAGCACGTACGGTGAATATTCGCACAACAGGGAATGAGAAGTCATCCTTCACTGTGGTTCTAGCTTGCCATGCTAATGGCCAGAAACTTCCACCCATGGTGATATTCAAAAGGAAGACCTTGCCAAAAGAGACCTTTCCAGCCGGCGTCATCATAAAAGCTAACTCGAAGGGATGGATGAAGAAAAGATGAGCGAGTGGTTAAGGTAAGTTTAAGTTTACGCGAAGAGGCCGGGTGGCTTTTTTTCACGCAGCTCTGTCCATGTTGATATACGTATGTTTGTGATTGCACATTTGCGTACATTTTGGGAGTGAACGGAGTTGTTAGAACGCTGGTTTTTAATATATTATTAAAGTTTGACTGACCTATCTGACTGTTTTTTTGACATTCCTTTAGCGCAGTTAGATGCGGCTTACAACACGGGGCGGCTTATAGGTGGACAAAGTTTTGAAATATGCCGTTCATTGAAGGCGCGGCTTATAACCCAGGGCGCCTTATGGTGCGGAAAATACGGTAAATACTATTATTACACCATTTTTATGCATTTTATTAGTAGATTTCAGTAAGTTGCAATAATTTCATCTCAAAATGTTGAGTTGAGTTTGAGTTTATTTCGAACATGCAAGTATACAACATGACACATCACAATCTCCAGTTTCTCTTTTCAACATGTTCGAAAAGGAGTAGGAAGAAGCAGAGCTTATTTAAATCCTACCCCTTTTCTTTTACATAAACAGTTGCTAAAACTTTTGTTCACTTCCTGTTCTCAATTTATTCACAATATACTCCATAAGTAATCACAATAAAATAAGTAAATAAATAATAATTGGTGAAGTAAGTTACATTTCATATGTTGAGGTAAGTAAGATTAGTTTGTGAGTGAAAGAATGAAAGAATGGATGAGTTGAATAAATTCAGAATGTTTATCATGGTTCTTCTTCTTTGTACTTTGTAAACACTTTAAGTTTGAAGAGTTTCTTGAAGTGGATCATATTAGTACATTGTTTGATTGCTTTGCTTAATCCATTCCATCATTTAATTCCACATACTGATATACTGAAGGTCTTAAGTGTTGTACGTGCATACAAATGTTTTAAATTACATTTCTCCCTAAGATTATATTTCTCCTCTTTTTTTGAGAAGAAGTTTTGTATATTCTTGGGTAGCAGGTTATAGTTTGCTTTGTGTATCATTTTAGCTGTTTGCAAATTCACTATGTCGTAGAATTTCAGTATCTTTGATTCAATAAATAAAGGATTTGTGTGTTCTCTATATCCAACATGATGTATTATTCTAACTGATCTTTTTTGTAACACCGTTAATGAATGAAGTGTACTTTTGTAATTATTTCCCCATATTTCTGCACATTTCCCCATGTTTCTGCAAATGTAGTGTATATTTCTGTAAATGGAAAAACAGTACTGCTGTTTTTATGGTAAAAAAAAAAAAAAAAAAAAGGCAGCTGAGTTGCCAGAATTTTACTGTAAAATTTACATTCTTTTTTTACTTTGAATTAAAAAAAAAACCTGCAATTTTACAGCAAAATTTTGGCACCTGAGCTGCCAGTGTGTGTTTGTTGTTTTTTTAACCGCAGATTTTTCGGTGCATTACTGTGAATGCCAAAACGGAACCACAGTTTATTACAGTAAAAAAAAAAAAAAAAAAAAGTAGTTTTTTTTAAATTTAGAGAAAAATGCTGTAGAAACCACTGTAAATTTCACAATTTCCCCATGAAATCTATTGCTACTTTTATATTGCACAATTTGCTGGATAACTTGCTTTGAAATCATTATTTTTAGTAATTATTTCTATTTAAAAAATGGTTTCAATGTTTGATCATATATTTTATTTGCGATTACATGAGTACATATATTTGTTTCTTCCAAAATAGAAAGGAAGAATACATTTAGTAAGAAAAGTTACAGTACTTTATTGATACCGTATTTTCCGCACTATTAGCCGCACCTAAAAACCACAAATTTACTCAAAAGCTGACAGTGCGGCTTTTAACCCGGTGCGCTTTATATATGGATTAATATTAAGATTCATTTTCATAAAGTTTCGGTCTCGCAACTACGGTAAACAGCCGCCATCTTTTTTCCCCGTAGAAGAGGAAGTGCTTCTTCTTCTACGCAAGCAACCGCCAAGGTAAGCACCCGCCCCCATAGAACAGGAAGCGCTTCTTCTTCTACTGTAAGCAACCACCCGCCCGCGTAGAAGAAGAAAAAGCGCGCGGATATTACGTTTCATTTCCTTTGTGTGTTTACATCTGTAAAGACCACAAAATGGCTCCTACTAAGCGACAGGGATCCGGTTCATGAAAAGACGCAATCTCTCCATCCGCACACGGATTACTATTTCACAGCAACTGCCTAAAGACTTTCAAGAAAAGCTGGCTACTTTCCGTGCATATTGTAAAAACAAGATAGCTGAAAAAAAGATCCGGCCAGAGAACATTATCAACATGGACGAGGTTCCACTGACTTTTGATATTCCTGTGAACCGCACTGTGGACACAACGGGAGCACGTACGGTGAATATTCGCACCACAGGGAATGAGAAGTCATCCTTCACTGTGGTTCTAGCTTGCCATGCTAATGGCCAGAAACTTCCACCCATGGTGATATTCAAAAGGAAGACCTTGCCAAAAGAGACCTTTCCAGCCGGCGTCATCATAAAAGCTAACTCGAAGGGATGGATGAAGAAAAGATGAGCGAGTGGTTAAGGTAAGTTTAAGCAAAGAGGCCGGGTGGCTTTTTTCACGCAGCTCCGTCCATGTTGATATACGACTCCATGCGCGCCCACATCACGCTGGTTTTAATATATTATTAAAGTTTGACTGACCTATTTGACTGTTTTTTTGACATTCCTTTAGCGCAGTTAGATGCGGCTTACAACACGGGGCGGCTTATAGGTGGACAAAGTTTTGAAATATGCCGTTCATTGAAGGCGCGGCTTATAACCCAGGGCGCCTTATGGTGCGGAAAATACGGTACATATTATTTCCAGGCTTTCGAGGGCCAAATAAAATGAAGCGACGGGCCAAATCTGGTCCCCGGGCCTTGAGTTTGACACCTGTGGTCTAGTTGGACAGGCGAAAGTTAAGTCGGAGAAAATGCAGTCCTTTATAAATGTAATGTTTCTCTGCGGCCCGGTACCCGGACCGTAGTTGGGGACTACTGCTTTACAGTACAGATAACGAAATTTCGTCGCATTAGCTCGTTGTAGTGCAGGATAAAAGAGCAATAATGTGCAGATATAAATAAATATGTTACTGTACAGATAAATATATTGCACTTTCATATGTATCAAAATTTCTCCAGCACAGTGGTTCTTAACCTGGGTTCGATGGAACCCTAGGGGTTCGGTGAGTCGGTCTCAGGGGTTCGGCGGAGGTCAAGACACACCCGACTCATCGTGTATCGGCGTATTACGGATACGGCAACAGCAGAAGTCAAGACTGGTTTGCAGGAGTGTAATTTGTTGTGAGTTTATGCACTGTGTTGGTTTTGTTCTTTGAACAAGGTGATGTTCATGCACGCTTCATTTTGTCCACCACTAAAAAAAAAAAGCATGGTAACACTTTAGTATGGGGAACATATTCACTAGGGAAAAGCCTGATCCCTGCAGCTATAGCCGCCCTTAACAGCAGGCCCGGCCGACCTGTCTGACAAGCCTGTAAATGTGTGTTAGTCATGTATGATGTCTTTTTTTTTTTTTTTTTTTGTGTGATGTGTAATGTCTAGTGTTTATATGTACGGCAGCGACAATGAATTTCCCCAAGGGGACCAATAAATCTAATCTAATCTAATCTAATAATGGCATTTTGCCGATATCCGATATTGTCCAACTCTTAATTACCGATACCGATATATACAGTCGTGGAATGAACACATTAATATGCCTAATTTGGACAACCAGGTATGGTGAAGATACGGTCCTCTTTTTTTTTTTTTTTAATTATAAAATAAAATAAGATAAATAAATTAAAAACATTTTCTTGAATAAAAAATAAAGTGTTGCTGTCATTGACGTGGGTGGAACTGGAAAGATTGGTGTTGCGCAATCAGCGCCGGCCATGTTGCTGCCACGCAGGCACGTCAAAGTCCTGTGCGGGGCGGGTCCACTTCTCTCCCCGTCACAGCAGGTTTAAAGTCCAACATAGTAATTTGACCGAACCAGTTTCTAACTTTATGATTTTGCCCTGTAAAGACAGTATTTCCCAAATAAGCAAGACGACTGTACATAGCAGGGACTACTTTATTACGCGCGGAGTGAAACGTCACCGCCATTTTGCTAGATTCAATCAAAATGCATTTCGAAAAATAAGAATAAAAATATCCGCCATACAAAGAAAACACGACACTGAAGAAAATATTTTGGTAAATGTCGAACCTTCGAAGTGCTTTCTCCTCGGGACTCAAGTGTGTGAGCCGCTGCCTTTTCCGGACCGGCGGCCCCGCGGAGCTGCTGGACTCCGAGTCCGAGGACGCCTGACTGCAGGCGGACGGCAGGACGACCGAGATGGGCCTCCCGAAGCTCGCCGGCGAAGAACCGCCGCTCTGTTTCCCGGAGATAAGGAGCAACTTGTGGGCGCCCCCGGCCGCTGCTACCACCACCATGTTCGAATTATATTCCTTTTCGGTCCTAATTCCAAATTAAATCCTTTTTTTTTTGTTTAGTTTTTGCTTCGACGAGGACGTCCTTCAAAGGCCGCGGAGATCACCGCACTAACAGGCGCATGCTCATCTTTTTCTACTATCGTGGTCACATCTGATAGGCTGTGAGGGCGTGACGTCATCAACACACGGCTTATGATTGGTCGAGGTGGTGACATCATTTGCATTTCAAAATGTCATCCTATTGCAACAGAAAAGTTCCTTTCCAACCCAAACAGATTGTCCAAAAAAAACATTTTTAGACTTAGACTTAGACAAACTTTAATGACCCACAAGGGAAATTGTTCCACACAGTAGATCAGTTACAAAGGATGGAAAGGGTAATGCAGGTATAAAGTAGACTAAAAATGTACCGTAGTAGCCAGGCCCGGCCCTAACCAATCTGGCGCCCTAGGCAAAATTTTAGGTGGCGCCCCCCCACATCGGCATTGAAGTGTATATACTCAGAAGAAACCGAATAGCTTTGTCTTTGACCTTTTTTTTTCACTTACAACTATACCTAATATATAAAGGGGTGGAAAAGTGACTATTACCTGCAGGGCAAACATTAGCTAACCAGAAGGCAATAACAATGTAAACAAAAAACACCTGCTTAAAAGATCTAATACAAATGTCCCTGAGGAATGTAAGGTGGGAGTACTGTAATTACCTAACGTTGCATTATTATTTTCCATAACAATTTAGCCCCCTCCACAATATTAACCCGACGTTAAAACAGAACTAGCTATTTATTGATTAGCAATTGCCGAATCATGTAACATTAGCTTAATGCTAAAAAGCCAGGTTACTATCACATTCTGTAACAGACAAATAATTTCATGTAGGCTAACGTTACCTACCTGCTAACTCTGTCTTTTCTCGTTTCTACTCCTCTTCTTTTCTCTTTTTTCTTCCCTGGGCACCTGACAGTTTTGGCCGTTTTGACATGTTGTGTTGATTTTTTGATGTGGTGACGTCCAAAAAGAGTCATGATACGGGAAGGGAGGGGGCGCACCGTGCGGGGGGGGGTGTGTTGGCGTAATGTTGTAACAAATAATATTTCTATTAAATAGGCTTTACTTTGCATTTTAATTAACGTGGGATTATTTTTTTGTATTTAGAAATAATAGTATCAACTTTTTTTTTTCTTTTTTTTTTCCTCCAACATTTGTGGCACTGGCGTGGCGCCCCCTGATGGACGGCGCCCTTAGCATTTGCCTATACGGCCTATACCACGGGCCGGCCCTGGTAGTAGCAATATAACTAGGGATGTCCGATAATGACTTTTTGCCTATATCTGATATTCCGATATTGTCCAACTCTTTAATTACCGATACCGATATCAACCCATATCGATATATACACAGAGGTGGGTAGAGTAGCCAGAAATTGTACTCAAGTAAGAGTACTGTTACTTTAGAGATTTATTACTCAAGTAAAAGTAAGGAGTAGTCACCCAAATATTTACTTGAGTAAAAGTAAAAAGTATGTTGTGAAAAAACTACTCAAGTACTGAGTAACTGATGAATAACATACACACACATATCATATATATATATATATATATATATACACACACACACATATACACATATATATATATATATATATATATATATATGTCTTAATAAGGTTATCCAAAAAATAGTGCTCGATACCATACCAAAAAAAATCTCCTGATGATTGAGGGAACCCCTCATGAAACAGGCCTGTAGAGATGAAGTAGTCTTGTGATTTTTTTTCCCACACATGCATATATATATATATATATATATATATATATATATATATATATATATATATATATATATATATATATATATATATACAGTATATAATTTATATTTATTTATTTTGCCGTTTTTGTTTACATGTTAAAGGTGTTTTAATGAATATACATGCATGTTTAACACATATAGATTCCTTTCTTTCATGAAGACAAGAATATAAGTTGGTGTATTACCTGATTCTGATGACTTGCATTGATTGTAATCAGACAGTAGTGATGATAACGTCCACGTTTTCAAATGGAGGAGAAGAAAAGTTCCTCCTTTCTGTCTAATACCACATGAAAGTGGTGGGTTTTTGGCATCTTATTTGTCCAGCTTCCATATTCGTTTTTATACACTTTACAAGAAATATATTGGCGGCAAACTCCGTAGCTTGCTCGCTTGTTTGCGCTGGCTTTTGGAGACTCTTGTTTTGAAAGCGCAGGCGCGATGGAGCGGCACTTTTATTGTGAAGACAGGAACTGTGCAGTCAGTCTTTAGGCTTTTGACGGGATGTACGGTTGAAATAAAAGGGTCTTTTTTCCTTCACACTTTTGATTGATTGATTGGAACTTTTATTAGTAGATTGCACAGCACAGTACACATTCCGTACAATTGACCACTAAATGGTAACACCCGAATAAGTTTTTCAACTTGTTTAAGTCAGGTCATGTGACCACCTGGCTCTGTTTGATTGGTCCAACATCACCAGTGACTGCATCTGATTGGTGGAACGAAGTGAAACGTCACCAGTAAGGCAGGCACTATGAAGGTCTGTCTGACAGACCAAAACAAACAAAGCGTGCATTAACAGATCGATAAAAATTAGTAGCGAGTAGCGAGCTGAATGTAGATAAAAGTAGCGGAGTAAAAGTAGCGTTCCTTCTCTATAAATATACTTAAGTAAAAGTAAAAGTATGTTGCATTAAAACTACTCTTAGAAGTACAATTTATCCCAAAAGTTACTCAAGTAGATGTAACGGAGTAAATGTAGCGCGTTACTACCCACCTCTGGTAGCAATATAACTAGGGATGTCCGATAATGACTTTTTGCCGATATCTGATATTCCGATATTGTCCAACTCTTTAATTACCGATACCGATATCAACCCATATCAATATATACAGTCATGAAATTAACACATTATTATGCCTAAATTGGACAACCAGGTATGGTGACGATAAGGTCCTTTAAAAAAAAAAAAAAAAAAATGATACAAAAATTTAAAACATTTTCTTGAATAAAAAAGAAAGTAAAACAAAAGTTACATAGAAACTAGTAATTAATGAAAATGAGTAAAATTAACTGTTAAAGTTTAGTACTATTAGTGGACCAATCATGTGTGCTTACGGACTGTATCCCTTGCAGACTGTATTGATATATATTGATATATAATGTAGGAACCTACCACAATATTAATAACAGAAAGAAACAACCCTTTTGTGTGAATGAGTGTAAATGGGGGAGTGAGTTTTTTTGGGTTGGTGCACTAATTGTAAGTGTATCTTGTGTTTTTTATGTTGATTTCATAAAAAAAACAAAAAAAACAACACAACAAAACGATACTGATAATTAAAAAAAACGATACCGATATTACATTCTTAAGCATTTATCGGCCGATATTATCGGACATCTCTATTCCCAACCCAAACAGATTGTCCAAAAAAAAAACATTTTTAGACTTACACTTAGACAAACTTTAATGACCCACAAGGGAAATTGTTCCACACAGTAGATCAGTTACAAAGGATGGAAAGGGTAAGGATGGAAAGGATAATGCAGGTATAAAGTAGACTAAAAATGTACCGTAGTAGCAATATAACTCGGGATGTCCGATAATGACTTTTTGCCGATATCTGATATTCCGATATTGTCCAACTCTTTAATTACCGATACCGATATCAACCCATGCCGATATATACAGTCATGAAATTAACACATTATTATGCCTAAATTGGACAACCAGGTATGGTGACGATAAGGTCCTTTAAAAAAAAATTTTTTTTTAAAAAAGATACAAAAATGTAAAACATTTTCTTGAATAAAAAAGAAGGTAAAACAATGTAAAAAAAAAAGTTACATAGAAACTAGTAATTAATGAAAATGAGTAAAATGAAGTGTTAAAGGTTAGTACTATTAGTGGAGCAGCAGCACGCACAATCATGTGTGCTTACGGACTGTATCCCTTGCAGACTGTATTGATATATATTGATATATAGTGTAGGAACCTACCACAATATTAATAACAGAAAGAAACAACCCTTTTGTGTGAATGAGTGTAAATGGGGGAGGAAGGTTTTTTTGGGTTGGTGCACTAATTGTAAGTGTATCTTGTGTTTTTTATGTTGATTTAATTAAAAATAAAAATAAACGATACTGATAATAAAAAACCGATACCGATATTACAATCTTAAGCATTTATCGGCCGATATTATCGGACATCTCTATTTCCAACCCAAACAGATTGTCCAAAAAAAAAACATTTTTAGACTTACACTTAGACAAACTTTAATGACCCACAAGGGAAATTGTTCCACACAGTAGATCAGTTACAAAGGATGGAAAGGGTAAGGATGGAAAGGATAATGCAGGTATAAAGTAGACCAAAAATGTACCGTCGTAGCAATATAACTAGGGATGTCCGATAATGACTTTTTGCCGATATCTGATATTCCGATATTGTCCAACTCTTTAATTACCGATACCGATATCAACCCATACCGATATATACAGTCATGAAATTAACACATTATTATGCCTAAATTGGACAACCAGGTATGGTGACGATAAGGTCCTTTAAAAAAAAAAAAAAAAAAAAAAAAAAAGATACAAAAATTTAAAACATTTTCTTGAATAAAAAAGAAAGTAAAACAATGTAAAAAAAAAGTTACATAGAAACTAGTAATTAATGAAAAATGAGTAAAATGAAGTGTTAAAGGTTAGTACTATTAGTGGAGCAGCAGCACGCACAATCATGTGTGCTTACGGACTGTATCCCTTGCAGACTGTATTGATATATATTGATATATAATGTAGGAACCTACCACAATATTAATAACAGAAAGAAACAACCCTTTTGTGTGAATGAGTGTAAATGGGGGAGGGAGGTTTTTTGGGTTGGTGCACTAATTGTAAGTGTATCTTGTGTTTTTTTATGTTGATTTAATAAAAAAAACAAAAAAAAACAACACAACAAAACGATACTGATAATAAAAAAAACGATACCGATATTACATTCTTAAGCATTTATCGGCCGATATTATCGGACATCTCTATTTCCAACCCAAACAGATTGTCCAAAAAAAAACATTTTTAGACTTACACTTAGACAAACTTTAATGACCCACAAGGGAAATTGTTCCACACAGTAGATCAGTTACAAAGGATGGAAAGGGAAAGGATGGAAAAGATAATGCAGGTATAAAGTATACAAAAAATGTACCGTAGTAGCAATATAACATATATGTAATATTTACATATTATATATACAGTATATGATATATACTGATATATTATATTATATTATATTTTTATATAATATACACAATATATAACAATTACCACACTGCAAAAAGCCAGTGTTCAAAAACAAGAAAAAAAACAACTAAAATAAGTTTTTTTTTAAATTTCCATCCATCCATCCATCTTCTTCCGCTTATCCGAGGTCGGGTCGCGGGGGCAGCAGCTTAAGCAGGGAAGCCCAGACTTCCCTCTCCCCAGCCACTTCGTCCAGCTCCTCCCGGGGGATCCCGAGGCGTTCCCAGGCCAGCCGGGAGACATAGTCTTCCCAGCGTGTCCTGGGTCTTCCCCGTGGCCTCCTACCGGTCGGACGTGCCCGAAACACCTTCCTAGGGAGGCGTTCGGGTGGCATCCTGACCAGATGCCCGAACCACCTCATCTGGCTCCTCTCCATGTGGAGGAGCAGCGGCTTTACTTTGAGTTCCCCCCGGATGACAGAGCTTCTCACCCTATCTCCAAGGGAGAGCCCCGCCACCCGGCGGAGGAAACTCATTTGGGCTGCTTGTACCCGTGATCTTGTCCTTTCGGTCATAACCCAAAGCTCGTGACCATAGGTGAGGATGGGAACGTAGATCGACCGGTAAATCGAGAGCTTTGCCTTCCGGCTCAGCTCCTTCTTCACCACAACGGATCGATACAGCGTCCGCATTACTGAAGACGCCGCCTGTCGATCTCACCATCCACTCTTCCCTCACTCGTGAACAAGACTCCCAGGTACTTGAACTCCTCCACTTGGGGCAAGATCTCCTCCCCAACCCGGAGATAGCATTCCATCCTTTTCCGGGCGAGAACCATGGACTCGGACTTCTCATCCCAGTCGCTTCACACTCGGCTGTGAACCGATCCAGTGAGAGCTGAAGATCCTGGCCAGATGAAGCCATCAGGACCACATCATCTGCAAAAAGCAGAGACCTAATCCTGCAGCCACCAAACCAGATCCCCTCAACGTCTTGACTGCGCCTAGAAATTCTGTCCATAAAAGTTCAGAACAGAATGGGTGACAAAGGGCAGCCTTGACGGAGTCCAACCCTCACTGGAAACAGGTCCGACTCACAATGCGGACCAAGCTCTGACACTGATGGTACAGGAAACTGACCGCCGAGGTACTTGAACTGCTCCACTTGGGGCAGGGTGTCCTCCCCAACCTGGAGATAGCATTCCATCCTTTTCCGGGCGAGAACCATGGACTCGGACTTCTCATCCCAGTCGCTTCACACTCGGCTGCGAACCGATCCAGTGAGAGCTGAAGATCCTGGCCAGATGAAGCCATCAGGACCACATCATCTGCAAAAAGCAGAGACCTAATCCTGCAGCCACCAAACCGGATCCCCTCAACGCCTTGACAGCGCCTAGAAATTCTGTCCATAAAAGTTCAGAACAGAATGGGTGACAAAGGGCAGCCTTGGCGGAGTCCAACCCTCACTGGAAACAGGTCCGACTCACAATGCGGACCAAGCTCTGACACTGATGGTACAGGAAACTGACCGCCGAGGTACTTGAACTGCTCCACTTGGGGCAGGGTGTCCTCCCCAACCCGGAGATAGCATTCCATCCTTTTCCGGGCGAGAACCATGGACTCGGACTTCTCATCCCAGTCGCTTCACACTCGGCTGTGAACCGATCCAGTGAGAGCTGAAGATCCTGGCCAGATGAAGCCATCAGGACCACATAATCTGCAAAAAGCAGAGACCTAATCCTGCAGCCACCAAACCGGATCCCCTCAACGCCTTGACTGCGCCTAGAAATTCTGTCCATAAAAGTTCAGAACAGAATGGGTGACAAAGGGCAGCCTTGACGGAGTCCAACCCTCACTGGAAACAGGTCCGACTCACAATGCGGACCAAGCTCTGACACTGATGGTACAGGAAACTGACCGCCGAGGTACTTGAACTGCTCCACTTGGGGCAGGGTGTCCTCCCCAACCCGGAGATAGCATTCCATCCTTTTCCGGGCGAGAACCATGGACTCGGACTTCTCATCCCAGTCGCTTCACACTCGGCTGTGAACCGATCCAGTGAGAGCTGAAGGTCCTGGCCAGATGAAGCCATCAGGACCACATCATCTGCAAAAAGCAGAGACCTAATCCTGCAGCCACCAAACCGGATCCCCTCAACGCCTTGACTGCGCCTAGAAATTCTGTCCATAAAAGTTCAGAACAG
>NC_084550.2:4055000-4082500 GCF_033978685.3 Nerophis lumbriciformis
ACAAGTAATCCCTCGTTCATCGCGTTTAATTGGTCTAGGATTATTTTATAAGTATAAATAACATACTTTTAGTTAGTAAGGGTGATCCATTCTGGTACTGATATTGGTTGGATATCAAAAATACCTTGCATGTAAAATATGCATGTTAAATATCGGACACAAGCAGTCCTGCGGCGTGTTTACTTGTGCAAAACTGGACAGCCAGTTAACATGTAAATGTCCTCCAAGAAACACACAAGCTCGGTCTTTTCTTCTACTTTAGTCGAGTTATTTATAAAAGGTAAACATGGTAGGCTAAAGCATACTTGCCAACCCTCCCGGATTTTCCGGGAGACTCCCGAAATTCAGCGCCTCTCCCAAAAAGCTCCCGGGACAAATTTTCTCCCGAAAAACTCCCGAAATTCAGGCGGACTCAGGTCCTCCACAATATAAAAAAGCGTACATGCCCAATCACGTTATGACTATAGAATGATGGAGGGCGAGTTCTTGGTTTCTTACGTGGGGGGTTGTACCAGATGATGTCGTTTCACCCTCACCTATGAACCCACGCCAGGAAACCAACCAAAAAAGAACAGAAAACGAAACGACATCATCTGGTACAACCCCCCATACAGCAAAAACGTCTCAACTAACATTGGACACAAATTCCTCAATCTGATTGACAAACACTTTCCCAAAGACAACACCCTAAGAAAAGTATTCAACAAGAACAACATTAAATTGAGCTACAGCTGCATGAACAATATACGACAAATCATCTCAAACCACAACAAAACAATTGCAAATGAGCCGTCGGCCCCCAGACAGAGCGACTCCAAAACCAACAAAGGCTGTAACTGCCGAAAGAAACCTGATTGCCCTCTCAACGGGGGGTGCTTACAAACATCAGTTGTCTACCAATCTAAGGTAACACGCAAGGACATTAACACATCCGACACATATGTAGGATTAACCGAGGGAGAATTCAAAACCAGATGGAACAATCACAAGGCTTCTTTCAGGAACCAAAACCTGCGGAATACCACAGAACTCAGCAAACACATTTGGGACCTCAAAGACAATAATGTTGAATATTCAATAACATGGCAAATTCTTGCATCCAGCACACCTTACAATAGTGGTAATAAAAGATGCAACCTATGCTTGAAAGAGAAACTGTTTATTATTTACCGTCCAGACCTGTCATCCCTCAACAAGCGCAGCGAAATTGTAACAGCATGCCGCCACAGACGGAAACACCTCCTAGGTAACACATGAGCCAATCACCACGCCCCTACGCCAGCCTGTACCCACCCACTCTGTGCCCTATATAAACCATGGTATGTGAATGCTCCCATTAAAATCTCCTGATGATTGAGGGAACCCCCTCATGAAACAGGCCTGTAGAGATGAAATAGTCTTGTGATTTCTTTTTCCCACACATACATATATATATATATATATATATATATATATATATATATATATATATATATATATATATATATATATATATATATACAGAGATAGATATACCGGCCCCTAGACACAATTTTTTTCTCTAAATTTGGCCCCTCGAGTCAAAATAATTGCCCCGGCCTGGTTTAAAGTGAAGTATTTCCAAGATTGCACCATAAAGGATTCCTTCACAAGTGGCCTTCAAAGCCCTTGATGAAGTAAAGCAGTATTAGGTGAAGAGTCAACAACAACAACAACAACAACAACAACAACAACAACAACAACAGGCGTAAAGGACGGAGCATGAAGGGCTGAGTGGGCTCCCACCCTGGGACAGCAGCCAGCTGCAGGAGAGCATTTTGTTTGCTAACCTCCTCCAACTTTACACATTCCACTCCCTAACCCCGCCATGTTTGCTTGGTCTGGAGCTTTCCCACAGCCTCTATCCCTCCCACTACTACTACAGCAGTGACACTTTTCACCTTTCGTTTAATGCCCACGCACAGTAGAAACTCTTAGATCCCTGCAGAAGCAACACCCCGGCCGATGTCATCATGCAATCACATGTTTCTCAACTAAAAGTGATCATTTGTCAACATGATGCAACATTGATCTGATGCAAGACGCCTGCAAGGAGCCACTCTTGGCCTCCGAATGACAACATGGAGGTTCTTCATGACTCTTTACATCCTCATGCACACTTTATGCCGTGAGATTAAAGCCATATTTACCTTTTTGCACAAGCTACTGTCTGACTTTTAACAGGTTAGTCCAGTAAGAATGCATGCAGATTGGCAACATCATCATGCTGCCCTCTGGTGTTTAAACCTTGACCCTACAACCTTTTGTAGCTGCTTTCTTTTCTTTTCTTTCTTTTTATACTGACTATACAGGTAAAAGCCAGTAAATTAGAATATTTTGAAAAACTTGATTTATTTCAGTAATTGCATTCAAAAGGTGTAACTTGTACATTATATTTATTCATTGCACACAGACTGATGCGTTCAAATGTTTATTTCATTTAATTTTGATGATTTGAAGTGGCAACAAATGAAAATCCAAAATTCCGCGTGTCACAAAATTAGAATATTACTTAAGGCTAATACAAAAAAGGGATTTTTAGAAATGTTGGCCAACTGAAAAGTATGAAAATGAAAAATATGAGCATGGTTGGTTGGAGCTCCTTTTGCCTCAATTACTGCGTTAATGCGGCGTGGCATGGAGTCGATGAGTTTCTGGCACTGCTCAGGTGTTATGAGAGCCCAGGTTGCTCTGATAGTGGCCTTCAACTCTTCTGCGTTTTTGGGTCTGGCATTCTGCATCTTCCTTTTCACAATACCCCACAGATTTTCTATGGGGCTAAGGTCAGGGGAGTTGGCGGGCCAATTTAGAACAGAAATACCATGGTCCGTAAACCAGGCACGGGTAGATTTTGCGCTGTGTGCAGGCGCCAGGTCCTGTTGGAACTTGAAATCTCCATCTCCATAGAGCAGGTCAGCAGCAGGAAGCATGAAGTGCTCTAAAACTTGCTGGTAGACGGCTGCGTTGACCCTGGATCTCAGGAAACAGAGTGGACCGACACCAGCAGATGACATGGCACCCCAAATAAATATGTTCTCACATTCCCGTCTCGCCCGAGCCAACTTTCCGTTGCCTTCTCGAAAAACTAAACCCCAGGACCTAGTCATGACAGATTTACTCACGTTGTCCACAAGATTGCGACAATCAGAATGTCAGCTGTTTGAAATTAAATTGGAAACACTTTGTGGGCCACACTGGAGACGCCCGTGGGCCGTAGTTTGGACACCCCTGATGTAGAATGGTAGGGGGAGGTGTAGCCAGCGCTGCCTGCAGGAGGAAAAGTAACCGCCGCTGTCCATAGAACTGAGGACGAGCACCATCGGGCAGGAGCGGGGCATGTGCTGACGGCGAGACACAGCTGGCAGGTGATTAGATTTCACAGGTGGTACGTGTTAATCTAATCATCTGTTGTCTTTAACGGTAAGCGGCCGGTAGCAGAGGGAGGGAGAGGATACGGACGTGACTGAAAAGTCACATTCTGGGGAAGAAGAACTTTGTTAAAACAATTGGATGATTAAAACCTTTGTTAAAACCTGCACGCTTGGCTCTTGTGTCGTGTCTTCAGTGGAACTGCTGGGAAGCGACTTCCACAAGATGTTAACTGCCTGCTGTCCATTTTTGCACAAGTAAACACGCTGCAGGAGATTTTAGATACAAGCCGATATAATCCAATACCTCTTTTCGACCGATATCCTGCATCAATATCGTGTTGGGACACCCTTAATGACATTCCGTTCGCCTGGTGGGGTCCGGCTTTCCAATTTAAATATACTTGCCAACCCTGCCGGATTTTCCGGGAGACTCCCGAAATTCAGCGCCTCTCCCGAAAACCTCCCGGGACAAATTTTCTCCCGAAAATCTCCCGAAATTCAGGCGGAGCTGGAGGGGGCGTGGCCATGTCATCTGCTGGTGTCGGTCCACTCTGTTTCCTGAGATCCAGGGTCAACGCAGCCGTCTACCAGCAAGTTTTAGAGCACTTCATGCTTCCTGCTGCTGACCTGCTCTATGGAGATGGAGATTTCAAGTTCCAACAGGACTTGGCGCCTGCACACAGCGCAAAATCTATCCGTGCCTGGTTTACGGACCATGGTATTTCTGTTCTAAATTGGCCCGCCAACTCCCCTGACCTTAGCCCCATAGAAAATCTGTGGGGTATTGTGAAAAGGAAGATGCAGAATGCCAGACCCAAAAACGCAGAAGAGTTGAAGGCCACTATCAGAGCAACCTGGGTTCTCATAACACCTGAGCAGTGCCAGAAACTCATCGACTCCATGCCACGCCGCATTAACGCAGTAATTGAGGCAAAAGGAGCTCCAACCAAGTATTGAGTATTGTACATGCTCATATTTTTCATTTTCATACTTTTCAGTTGGCCAACATTTCTAAAAATCCCTTTTTTGTATTAGCCTTAAGTAATATTCTAATTTTGTGACACACGGAATTTTGGATTTTCATTTGTTGCCACTTCAAATCATCAAAATTAAATGAAATAAACATTTGAATGCATCAGTCTGTGTGCAATGAATAAATATAATGTACAAGTTACACCTTTTGAATGCAATTACTGAAATAAATCAAGTTTTTCAAAATATTCTAATTTACTGGCTTCTATGGAGATGGAGATTTCAAGTTCCAACAGGACTTGGCGCCTGCACACAGCGCAAAATCTACCCGTGCCTGGTTTACGGACCATGGTATTTCTGTTCTAAATTGGCCCGCCAACTCCCCTGACCTTAGCCCCATAGAAAATCTGTGGGGTATTGTGAAAATTTCTGAAATAAATCAAGTTTTTCAAAATATTCTAATTTACTGGCTTTTACCTGTATATATATATCTTAACCACGCCCCACCCCCGACCACGCCCCCCACCTCCCGAAATCGGAGGTCTCAAGGTTGGCGAGTATGAATTTAAAAGGTGCCCTGAAGGTTCTGCCATGAGATCTTAAACATTCTTTCAACTTCTCCAGAACCTCCGTGATCGGACTTGTGCACTCATGCCGTCTGCACTTCAAAGTCCGCTTGCACCCTGAAGCCAGATCTGAGTGGGAAGGTGAAGGAAAAGACCAGGCGTGAAATGTGAGGGGTGTAGTTCTGGAGGAAAAGGGCCCGGCTCCTTAGAGTGTGTTGAGTTTAGTAGAAACCCTTGGGTCCTAACACCTATAACCACCTATGCACGGCACAACCGTAGGGCCCAGATATATAATCAGTTATATACTCCAGAGTGTAATCAATGATTGTAATCATAGTTAATCACGAATGTTAATCATATTAATCAAGTCAGGAACATGTGTATTATCCTAGTATGATAAAAGAAAAGTACTTAGGACTGAAAGAGGGGAAAGAAAAGACTGATTGATTGGTTGATTGAACCTTTTATTAGTAGATTGCACAGTACAGTACATATTCCGTACAATTGACCACTAAATGGTAACCCCCGAAATAAATCAATTCATGGTAAACATAGACATAGCCGAGGAATGACCCTCTAAGGCAACGTGACTCGAGTCACGTTGTCGTGACCAAGAAAAGAGGAAGTCAGGGAAAACTGTGCTTAGAGACAGATGGTCAGTAAGAAAGGGGAATTTGGGCAAGATTCTGGAAAGTACCAGAATCTTCCAGCCAACAGGTATACTGTGTCCAATGAAATGATAGTACAATGTGACAAACTGAACCCATATCCAATGAAATGTTTAGAACAATGTGATGTATTGTAACCCAAGACCACGGAGAGATGTGGTTGGCTTAGAAATGTATCAACCCAGATCGAAGGGTACATAAGGATGCAGAATTGGCTCTTATACGGGATTTCGTACTTCGACAAGGCATCGGATGGACTACAGAAAGGACTCCTGACCTGCTTGGATTAAAGAACCTTTCCAACTCTCCAAGAAGGACTAAAATTCGACAAGTGGTTTGGACTTCAAAGCTTTCAGCCATTAAGGAAAGACCTCAAACTGGCTCATTTTTAGTCCAAGGCCCAAATTAGAGATTGGGTTCTCAGTAAACACTACAACAGAACGTGGTTCCCAAACAATGTCCACGGGGAAGATTGATGAGTCCGTGGGTCGGTTCAGTTCTGGAGATCGGCGCTCATATAGCCTCACTCAATCGTCTCTTTGTTGGCAGGACGCTTTAACGAAGAATGACGGGACAGGGAACAGGGGGCCGCAGTTTACATTCACAGCCCCCCCTTTAGGCAGCGTGTCATTACATAAAGCAATTCACGGGAGGGTGGTCCGGTGGGGCCCCCAGGACCCGATGATGTGCGATGCTTTGCCCACGTTGGCGAGTCTGTCGCATGTTTGCGATGATGTCACCGCACAATCCGCAGTGGGAAAGTGTCATGACGGGAACAATGGCGGCACCCGGGGGAGGGGCCTTCTAGAGGGGCCAAACATGCAGGCTGTTGCCGGTCTCACATTATACTACTTTTTAACACACTGAGTGTGCGCTCCAAAATCCAAAATGCACTCCAAGAAATGTGGAAAGGTAATTGCTCATTGAAGGAATCTTTCATTACACTTAATAACACCAAATGTGTGCATTTTGTCATTTAATACACGTTCCACATTCAAAAACAACGAAACGACATGGAGCCTAATTTACTAAGATCCAAACACCTTGCTGTAAACAGCGTGTGCAATCTATAAAATAGCGTGTACTAGGGTTGTATGCCGGTACTGGTATAGTATCGCGGTACTAATGAATCTGTCACGAATTGTTGGTGACGAACCCCAAGATGCAGAGAAGGCAGGCTTTGTGCGGGAAAACATGATTTAATGTCCAGAAAAAAAGGTAAAAACACAAACCAGAAACCAGGAACAGCCAAACTGGAAAACGGGAACCAGAAAACAGGAACTCGGAACAAAAAAGACAGCATGCTGCAAACAGCTACAGCTTCAACGACAGGTAGTAGCAAGACAGGTAGTAGCTCTAACGACATCAACAATACTCCAGCACAGACTGGATGGCAAGGCAGGTTCAAATAGCAGCTGGCTGATTGACACCAGGTGTGGCCAGGTGCCAACCAGCCACAGCTGAGGGAAAACAGCACTCAGGGAGAAAAGCAGGAACTAACCAAAATAAGAGCGCTGACAGGAAATAAAGACAGAGGAAAAACCAAAACATAACTAAACTGTCAGTGACAGTTTAGTAATAACCTGACAGTAGCCCCCCTTTCCATAACGGATCCCAGACGTTCTAGAACTCCCCCCCCCCACCCACCCCCCCCCCAAAAAACAGTCCAAAGTCAAGGGAGGGTGGAGGGAGGACAAGGCGGTGATCCGCCAGGCCAAATGTCCCAGCAACCAGCGGGGAAGAGTCAGGTGGCGACGGCGAGTTGAACGCCGCCGCAATTGGCGAGGCGGTCGCCCATGACACGACTACATCCATGGCCGACTAGAGGATGGTGGCGCCCTCTGCTGGCCCACCGGGGAGGATGGTGGCGCCCTCTGCTGGCCCACCGGGAAGGATGGTGGCGCCCTCTGTTGGCAAACCGGAGTGCATGGTGGCGTCTGTTGCAGACCTGTAGCTGTGCCTCCCCAGCTGCACAGCTACTCCTAGGCCCCCCCCTCAAGGGATGGATCCCAGACGTCCCCAGATAGGCCCACAGACGAAAGGGATGGGTGGGAGAGGGCTTGAAATGAGGCCGAATTTTTCTCAATTTAGCCATCATTGCCAGAATCCCGTCAAGCCTCTCCGCCATCGAAATCTCTGCGGGATTCGTGTTAGGCTGGAGTATTCTGTCACGAATTGTTGGTGACGAACCCCAAGATGCAGAGAAGGCAGGCTTTATGCAGGAAAATATTATTTAATGTCCAAAAATAAAGGTAAAAACACAAACCAGAAACCAGGAACAGCCAAACTGGAAAACGGGAAACAGGAACCAGCAAACAGGAACTCGGAACAAAAGAGACAGCCCGCTGCAAACAGCTACAGGTACAGCTTCAACGACAGGTAGTAGCTCTAACAACATCAACAATACTCCAGCACAGACTGGATGGCAAGGCAGGTTTAAATAGGAGCTGGCTGATTGACACCAGGTGTGGCCAGGTGCCAATCAGCCACAGCTGAGAGGAAAAAGTAAGAACTAACCAAAATAAGAGCGCTGACAGGAAATAAAGACAGAGGGGAAACCAAAACATAACTAAACTGTCAGTGACAAACCCGACAGAATCAAAAACGGTACTGTACTCTGTTTGAAAAGTACCGGTTCCCCGCATGACGGCGCGTCGTCACGTCATGACATTGCTGGTTTTGCGAGCAGGGGGAGCATGTTCGGCAGCGCACACACACAGAGTACTTACAAGCAGACACGGTGTGTAGACAGAAAAGGGAAAATGGACGCATTTTGGTGTAAAAAGTCAAGATAAAGGTGAAGTTATAACACTGAAACACCCTCAGGAAGAGCTGCTTTAAGACATGAGTGTGTATATGTGTAAATAAATGAACACTGAAATTCAAGTATTTCTTATATATATATGTATATATATATATATATATATATATATATATATATATAAAAGAAATACTTGAATTTCAGTGTTCATTTATTTACACATATAACGTATGTATATATATATATATATATATATATATATATATATATATATATATATATATATATATATATATATATATATATATATATATATATATATATATATATATGTATATATATATATATATGTATATATATGTATATATATATATATATATATATATATCAATATCAATATCAATATCAATAGCATATCAATATATATCAATACAGTCTGCAAGGGATACAGTCCGTAAGCACACATGATTGTGCGTGCTGCTGCTCCACTAATAGTACTAACCTTTAACACTTCATTTTATTCATTTTCATTCATTACTAGTTTCTATGTAACTGTTTTTGTATTGTTTTACTTTCTTTTTTATTCAAGAAAATGTTTTTAATTTATTTATCTTTTTTTTCTTTCTTTTTTTTTAATGGACCTTATCTTCACCATACCTGGTTGTCCAAATCAATCAATCAATCAATCAATCAATGTTTATTTATATAGCCCTAAATCACAAGTGTCTCAAAGGGCTGCACAAGCCACAACGACATCCTCGGTACAAAGCCCACATACGGGCAAGGAAAAACTCACCCCAGTGGGACGTCGATGTGAATGACTATGAGAAACCTTGGAGAGGACCGCATATGTGGGTAACCCCCCCCCCTCTAGGGAGACCGAATGCAATGGATGTCGAGTGGGTCTAACATAATATTGTGAGAGTCCAGTCCATAGTGGATCCAGCATAACAGTAAGAGTCCAGTCCACAGTGGGGTCAGCAGGAAACCATCCCGAGCGGAGACGGGTCAGCAGCGCAGAGATGTTCCCAACCAATATACAGGCGAGCGGTCCACCCCGGGTCCCGACCCCGGACAGCCAGCACCCCATCCATGGCCACCGGATCTGTGTGTCTTCCCCTCCACAAGGGATAGGGGGGAGCAGAGGAGAAAAGAAAAGAAACGGCAGATCAACTGGTCTAAAAAAAAGGGGGGCTATTCAAAGGCTAGAGTATACAAATGAGTTTTAAGATGGGACTTAAATGTTTCTACTGAGGTAGCATCTCTAATTGTTACCGGGAGGGCATTCCATAGTGCTGGAGCCCCAATAGAAAACGCTCTACAGCCCGCAGACTTTTTTTGGGCTCTGGGAATCACTAATAAGCCGGAGTTCTTTGAACGCAGATTTCTTGCCGGGACATATGGTACAATACAATCGGTAAGATAGGCTGGAGCTAGACCGTGTAGTATTTTATACGTAAGTAGTAAAACCTTAAAGTCGCATCTTAAGTGCACAGGAAGCCAGTGCAGGTGAGCCAGTATAGGTATATGTATATAAAGGTATATACAGTATAGGCGTAATATGATCAAACTTTCTTGTTCTTGTCAAAAGTCTAGCAGCCGCATTTTGTACCAACTGTAATCTTTTAATGCTAGACATAGGGAGACCCCAAAATAATACGTTACAGTAATCGAGACGAGACGTAACGAACGCATGAATAATGATCTCAGCGTCGCTAGTGGACAAAATGGAACGAATTTTAGCGATATTACGGAGATGAAAGAAGGCCGTTTTAGTAACACTCTTAATGTGTGACTCAAAGGAGAGAGTTGGGTGGAAGATAATACCCAGATTCTTTACTGAGTCGCTTTGTGTAATCAGGCATAATAATGTGTTAATTCCGCGACTGTATACATCGGTATCGGTTGATATCGGTATTGGTAATTAAGAGTTGGACAATATCGGATATCAGCAAAAAGCCATTATTGGACATCCCAATTAAAAACCCTTCTTTTCAAAAAAGCCTTTTTTTTTTTCTTTTTTTTTTTAGATATATGCATACTAGTTTTTAGCTATTTGGCTGTTCTAGTTTTAAATTTGTATTATTTTAAATCTTTTTATTTGTATTTAATTTTTTTTTTTTTTTCAATACACTGTAGCACTTTGATGTTGTTTACTCAATGTAAAGTGCTTTTTTTACAATTAAAATCTATTATTATTATGACAGTTTGTCATGTTAGGTCGACCAGCAGAGGGCAGTCTTGTCCAGGAAACTTTTTTTTTTTTTTTTTTGACCTGCTGACCTCTCGCACTGGTAGAGTGACGTTTCTAAAGTCTGACTTGACTAACTCCGCCACAGGATGTTGGCGTGGCAAACACCAGCCAGGCATGTCATCTGTGTGACCCACTTCTTTATGTCCACCATCACGCTGCCTCCTGCCCTCAAAAGTCCTGCTGGCAGTTGTTTTCAATAAGTGACAGCAAGACGGTGTGACGTGTTTGCTTTGCTGAAGATGATAATTGGAAGCAGACGTTTCCCACGCGGCTTTCATTTGTTGACGCGCCGCGGATGTTTTTCGCAAGGCGCCGATCGACGCTCTGTTTCGCTCTCGTGCAAGAGTGCACAAGCGCTCGCAGTCATCGTTATCAACGCAGCTGTGAGGTGTGGCAAACATGGCGGGAAACTCGGAATCAGTCAACGGTTGGCACGTGTGCAAGATTTGAGTGCAATTAACGCGCCCACAGTCTCAATGTGCGCAATGAAAATGGCCCAAAATGTACCGTTTGTGGGTTGTTAAAGGGGAACATTATCATCAGACCTATGTAAGCGTCAATATATACCTTGATGTTGCAGAAAAAAGACCATATATTTTTTTAACCGATTTCCGAACTCTTTCTATTATTCGCTCTCGGATCGGGAAGCAATTCGCCATTTTCTCAAACACATTTTTTTTTTCAAGGTTAAAAATGATTTTCAAGGTAAAAAATGATTTTCAAGGTAAAAAAAAATTTCACGGTAAAAAAAAATTTCAAGGTAAAAACAATTTTTCAAGGTAAAAATTTTTTTCAAGGTAAAAAATGATTTTGAAGGTAAAAAATTATTTTCAAGGTAAAAAATGATTTTCAAGGTAAAAAAATGTTTTCAAGGTAACATTTTTTTTTTCAAGGTAAAAAATGATTTTCAAGGTAAAAAAAGATTTCAAGGTAAAAAAAATTTTTCAAGGTAAATTTTTTTTCAAAGTAAAAAATGATTTTGAAGGTAAAAAATGATTTTCAAGGTAAAAAAATATTTTCAAGGTAAAAAAATGTTTTCAAGGTAAAAAAAAATTTTTTCAAGGTAAAAAATGATTTTCAAGGTAAAAAATGATTTTCAAGGTAAAAAAAATTTTCAAGGTAAAAAAGAATTTCAAGGTAAAAAAAATTTTTTTCAAGGTAATTTTTTTTTCAAGGTTAAAAATGATTTTCAAGGTAAAAAATGATTTTCAGGGTAAAAACAATTTTCAAGGTAAAAAATGATTTTCAGGGTAAAAAAAATTTTCAAGGTAAAAAAAAATTTCAAGGTAAAAACAATTTTTCAAGGTAAAATTTTTTTTCAAGGTAAAAAATGATTTTGAAGGTAAAAAATTATTTTCAAGGTAAAAAATGATTTTCAAGGTAAAAAAATGTTTTCAAGGTAAAAAATTTTTTCAAGGTAAAAAATGATTTTGAAGGTAAAAAATTATTTTCAAGGTAAAAAATGATTTTCAAGGTAAAAAATGATTTTCAAGGTAAAAAATGATTTTCAAGGTAAAAAATGATTTTCAAGGTAAAAAAAATTTTCAAGGTAAAAAAAATTTCAAGGTAAAAAAAATGTTTCAAGGAAAAAAAATTTTCAAAGTAAAAAATGATTTTGAAGGTAAAAAATGATTTTGAAGGTAAAAAATGATTTTCAAGGTAAAAAAATGTTTTCAAGGTAAAAAATTTTTTTTCAAGGTAAAAAATGATTTTGAAGGTAAAAAATGATTTTCAAGGTAAAAAAAATTTTCAAGGTAAAAAAATTTCAAGGTAAAAAAAATGTTTCAAGGAAAAAAAATTTTCAAAGTAAAAAATGATTTTGAAGGTAAAAAATGATTTTGAAGGTAAAAAATGATTTTCAAGGTAAAAAAATGTTTTCAAGGTAAAAAAAAAATTTTCAAGGTAAAAAATGATTTTGAAGGTAAAAAATTATTTTCAAGGTTAAAAAAATTTTCAAGGTAAAAAAAATTTCAAGGTAAAAAAAATGTTTCAAGGTAAATTTTTTTTCAAAGTAAAAAATGATTTTGAAGGTAAAAAATTATTTTCAAGGTAAAAAATTATTTTCAAGGTAAGAAAATGCTTTCAAGGTAAAAAAAAATTTTTCAAGGTAAAAAATGATTTTCAAGGTAAAAAATGATTTTCAAGGTAAAAAAAATTTTCAAGGTAAAAAAAAATGTCAAGGTAAAAAAAATTTTTCAAGGTAAAATTATTTTTCAAGGTAAAAAATGATTTTGAAGGTAAAAAAATTATTTTCAAGGTTAAAAATGATTTTTAAGGTAAAAAATTATTTTCAAGGTAAAAAAAGTTTTAAGGTAAAACATTTTTTTCAAGGTAATTTTTTTTTTCAAGGTTAAAAATGATTTTCAAGGTAAAAAATGATTTTCAGGGTAAAAAAAATTTTCAGGGTAAAAAATGATTTTCAGGGTAAAAAAAATTTTCAAGGTAAAAAAAAATTTCAAGGTAAAAACAATTTTTCAAGGTAAAATTTTTTTGCAAGGTAAAAAATGATTTTGAAGGTAAAAAATTATTTTCAAGGTAAAAAATGATTTTCAAGGTAAAAAAATGTTTTCAAGGTAAAACTTTTTTTTTTCAAGGTAAAAAATTATTTTCAAGGTAAAAAATTATTTTCAAGGTCAAAAAAAATTTCAAGGTCAAAAAAAATTTCACGGTAAAAAAAATGTTTCAAGATAAAAAAAAATTTCAAGGTAAGAAATGATTTTGAAGGTAAAAAATTATTTTCAAGGTAAAACATTATTTTCAAGGTAAAAAATGTTTTCAAGGTAAAACAATTTTTTTTCAAGGTAAAAAATGATTTTCAAGGTAAAAAATGATTTTCAAGGTAAAAAATGATTTTCAAGGTAAAAAAAATTTTCAAGGTAAAAAATAATTTCAAGGTAAACAAATTTTTTCAAGGTTACATTTTTTTTCAAGGTAAAAAATTATTTTGAAGGTAAAAAATTATTTTCAAGGTAAAAAATGATTTTCAAGGTAAAAATTTTTTTTCAAGGTACAGTACTTAACATTTACCATTTTACATATGCCCCCCTAAAAATGTGAACTTTTGACAATTAACTCAAGCAAAAATTCTAATTGGATAATATTGCAAAAAAAAAAAAAAAGGCACTCGAGACCTACCATCATGGATGTCTCAGAAAAATCCTCAGGATCAGCTGGGAGGACCGACGCACCAACACCAGCGTCCTGGAGGAGGCTGGCTTGCCCACTATCACTGCCACGATAGCCCAAAACCAACTCAGATGGACTGGCCATGTAGTGACTCTCGCCTCCCAAAACAAGTCCTTTATTCCCAGCTTGTTGAAGGGAAACGGGCCCCGGGAGGCCAAAAGAAGAGATTTAAGGATAACATCAAGGCATACTTGCCAACCCTCCCGGATTTTTAAGGTAAAAAAAAATTTTCAAGGTAAAAATTTTTTTTCAAGAAAAAAATGATTTTGAAGGTAAAAAATGATTTTCAAGGTAAAAAATGTTTTTCAAGGTACAATTTTTTTTCAAGGTTAAAAATGATTTTCAAGGTAAAAAATGATTTTCAAGGTAAAATTTTTTTTTCAAGGTTACATTTTTTTTCAAGGTTAAAAATGATTTTCAAGGTAAAAAATGATTTTCAAAGTAAAAAAATTTTTTAAGGTAAAAATTTTTTTTCAAGGTAATTTTTTTTTTCAAGGTTAAAAATGATTTTCAAGGTAAAAAATGATTTTCAAGGTAAAAAAAAATTTCAAGGTAAAAAAAAATTTCAAGGTAAAAAAATTTTTCAAGGTAAAATTTTTTTTCAAGGTAAAAAATGATTTTGAAAGTAAAAAAAAATTTTTCAAGGTAAAATTTTTTTCAAGGTAAAAAATGATTTTGAAAGTAAAAACAATGTTTCAAAGTAAAAAATGATTTTGAAGGTAAAAAATTTTTTTTCAAGGTAAAAAATGATTTTCAAGGTAAAAAAAATTTTCAAGGTAAAAAAAAATTTAAAGGTAAAAAAAATGTTTCAAGGTAAAAAAAAATTTCAAGGTAAAAAATTATTTTCAAGGTAAAAAATTATTTTCAAGGTAAAAAATTATTTTCAAGGTAAAAAAATGTTTTCAAGGTAATTTTTTTTTTTCAAGATAAAAAATGATTTTCACGGTAAAAAATGATTTTCAAGGTAAAAAAAATTTTCAAGGTAAAAAAAAATTTCAAGGTAAAAAAAAATTTTCACGGTAAAAAAAAATTTCAAGGTAAAAAAAATGTTTCAAGGTAAAAAATTTTTTCAAGGTAAAAAATGATTTTGAAGGTAAAAAATGTTTTTCAAGGTACAGTACTTAACATTTACCATTTTACATATGCCCCCCTAAAAATGTGAACTTTTGACAATTAACTCAAGCAAAAATTCTAATTGGATAATATTGCAAAAAAAAAAAAAAAAGGCACTCGAGACCTACCATCATAGATGTCTCAGAAAAATCCTCAGGATCAGCTGGGAGGACCGACGCACCAACACCAGCGTCCTGGAGGAGGCTGGCTTGCCCACCATCACTGCCACGATAGCCCAAAACCAACTCAGATGGACTGGCCATGTAGTGACTCTCGCCTCCCAAAACCAGTCCTTTATTCCCAGCTTGTTGAAGGGAAACGGGCCCCGGGAGGCCAAAAGAAGAGATTTAAGGATAACATCAAGGCATACTTGCCAACCCTCCCGGATTTTTAAGGTAAAAAAAAATTTTCAAGGTAAAATTTTTTTTTCAAGAAAAAAATGATTTTGAAGGTAAAAAATGATTTTCAAGGTAAAAAATTTTTTTCAAGGTACAATTTTTTTTCAAGGTTAAAAATGATTTTCAAGGTAAAAAATGATTTTCAAGGTAAAAAATTTTTTTCAAGGTTACATTTTTTTTCAAGGTTAAAAATGATTTTCAAGGTAAAAAATGATTTTCAAGGTAAAAAAATTTTTTAAGGTAAAAAAGTTTTTTCAAGGTAATTTTTTTTTTCAAGGTTAAAAATGATTTTCAAGGTAAAAAATGATTTTCAAGGTAAAAAAAATTTTCAAGGTAAAAAAACATTTCAAGGTAAAAAAAATTTTTCAAGGTAAAATTTTTTTTCAAGGTAAAAAATTATTTTGAAAGTAAAAAAAAATGTTTCAAGGTAAAAAAAATTTTCAAGGTAAAAAATGATTTTGAAAGTAAAAAAAATTTTTCAAAGTAAAAAATGATTTTGAAGGTATAAAATGATTTTCAAGGTAAAAAATTTTTTTTCAAGTTAAAAAATGATTTTCAAGGTAAAAAAAATTTTCAAGGTAAAAAAAATTTCAAGGTAAAAAAAATGTTTCAAGGTAAAAAAAATTTTCAAGGTAAAAAATGATTTTGAAGGTAAAAAATGATTTTCAAGGTAAAAAATGATTTTCAAGGTAAAAAAATGTTTTCAAGGTAATTTTTTTTTTTTCAAGGTAAAAAATGATTTTCAAGGTAAAAAATGATTTTCAAGGTAAAAAAAATTTTCAAGGTAAAAAAAATTTCAAGGTAAAAAAAATGTTTCAAGGTAAAAAAATTTTTCAAGGTAAAAAATGATTTTGAAGGTAAAAAATGTTTTTCAAGGTACAGTACTTAACATTTACCATTTTACATATGCCCCCCTAAAAATGTGAACTTTTGACAATTAACTCAAGCAAAAATTCTAATTGGATAATATTGCAAAAAAAAAAAAAAAAGGCACTCGAGACCTACCATCATAGATGTCTCAGAAAAATCCTCAGGATCAGCTGGGAGGACCGACGCACCAACACCAGCGTCCTGGAGGAGGCTGGCTTGCCCACCATCACTGCCACGATAGCCCAAAACCAACTCAGATGGACTGGCCATGTAGTGACTCTCGCCTCCCAAAACAAGTCCTTTATTCCCAGCTTGTTGAAGGGAAACGGGCCCCGAGAGGCCAAAAGAAGAGATTTAAGGATAACATCAAGGCATACTTGCCAACCCTCCCGGATTTTTAAGGTAAAAAAAAAATTTCAAGGTAAAATTTTTTTTTCAAGAAAAAAATGATTTTCAAGGTAAAAAATGATTTTCAAGGTAAAAAAAATTTTTCAAGGTACAATTTTTTTTCAAGGTTAGAAATGATTTTCAAGGTAAAAAATGATTTTCAAGGTAAAAATTTTTTTTCAAGGTTACATTTTTTTTCAAGGTTAAAAATGATTTTCAAGGTAAAAAATGATTTTCAAGGTAAAAAATTTTTTTAAGGTAAAAACTTTTTTTCAAGGTAATTTTTTTTTTCAAGGTTAAAAATGATTTTCAAGGTAAAAAATAATTTTCAAGGAAAAAAAAAATTTCAAGGTAAAAAAAAATTTCAAGGTAAAAAAAATTTTTCAAGGTAAAATTTTTTTTCAAGGTAAAAAATTATTTTGAAAGTAAAAAAAAAATTTTCAAGGGAAAATTTTTTTCAAGGTAAAAAATGATTTTGAAAGTAAAAAAAATTTTTCAAAGTAAAAAATGATTTTGAAGGTAAAAAATTATTTTGAAGGTAAACATTTTTTTTTCAAGGTAAAAAATGATTTTCAAGGTAAAAAAAATTTTCAAGGTAAAAAATGATTTTGAAGGTAAAAAATTATTTTCAATGTAAAAAATGATTTTCAAGGTAAAAAAATGTTTTCAAGGTAATTTTTTTTTTTTTCAAGGTAAAAAATGATTTTCAAGGTAAAAAAATGTTTTCAAGGTAATTTTTTTTTTTTCAAGGTAAAAAATGATTTTCAAGGTAAAAAATGATTTTCAAAGTAAAAAAAATTTTCAAGGTAATAAAAAATTTCAAGGTAAAAAAAATTTTTCAAGGTAAAATTTTTTTTCAAGGTAAAAATTATTTTGAAAGTAAAAAAAAAATTTTCAAGGGAAAATTTTTTTCAAGGTAAAAAATGATTTTGAAAGTAAAAAAAATTTTTCAAAGTAAACAATGATTTTGAAGGTAAAAAATGATTTTGAAGGTAAACATTTTTTTTTCAAGTTAAAAAATGATTTTCAAGGTAAAAAAAATTTTCAAGGTAAAAAAAAATTTCAAGGTAAAAAAAATGTTTCAAGGTAAAAAAAATTTTCAAGGTAAAAAATGATTTTGAAGGTAAAAAATGATTTTCAAGGTAAAAAATGATTTTCAAGGTAAAAAAATGTTTTCAAGGTAAAAAATGATTTTGAAGGTAAAAAATGATTTTCAAGGTAAAAAATGATTTTCAAGGTAAAAAAATGTTTTCAAGGTAATTTTTTTTTTTTCAAGGTAAAAAATGATTTTCAAGGTAAAAAATGATTTTCAAAGTAAAAAAAATTTTCAAGGTAAAAAAAAATTTCAAGGTAAAAAAAAATTTTCACGGTAAAAAAAAATTTCAAGGTAAAAAAAATGTTTCAAGGTAAAAAAAATTTTCAAGGTAAAAAATGATTTTGAAGGTAAAAAATGTTTTTCAAGGTACAGTACTTAACATTTACCATTTTACATATGCCCCCCTAAAAATGTGAACTTTTGACAATTAACTCAAGCAAAAATTCTAATTGGATAATATTGCAAAAAAAAAAAAAAAGGCACTCGAGACCTACCATCATAGATGTCTCAGAAAAATCCTCAGGATCAGCTGGGAGGACCGACGCACCAACACCAGCGTCCTGGAGGAGGCTGGCTTGCCCACCATCACTGCCACGATAGCCCAAAACCAACTCAGATGGACTGGCCATGTAGTGACTCTCGCCTCCCAAAACAAGTCCTTTATTCCCAGCTTGTTGAAGGGAAACGGGCCCCGGGAGGTCAAAAGAAGAGATTTTAGGATAACATCAAGGCATACTTGCCAACCCTCCCGGATTTTCCGGGAGACTCCCGAAATTCAGCGCCTCTCCCGAAAACCTCCCGGGACAAATTTTCTCCCGAAAATCTCCCGAAATTCAGGCGGACTCAGACTCACAATATAAACAGTATACCTGCCCAATCACGTTATAACTGTAGAATGATGGAGGGTGAGTTCTTGGTTTCTTATGTGGGTTTATTGTTAGGCAGTTTCATTAACGTCCTCCCAGCGCGGTAACAACACACAACAACATCAGTCATGTTTTTGTCTACCGTAAAGCAGTTCGTCTGCCGTAAACAGCAATGTTGTGACACTCTTAAACAGGACAATACTGCCATCTATAACATCAATAACATATACGGCTTTTAGAGACTGCAGTGCACAACTGCGCACACAGCAAGGAGACGAAGCAGAAGAACGAGGAAGATACAGCCATGGCGACGCCGACGACGAGTAAGATGAAGAAATACGCTTTGTTGCACCTTTCCTGCCTGAGTCCGGCGATTAGTTGCAAATCTTGCTTTATTGATTGCTTGCACACAGCCAATCCAACACAAAACAAACTAGTCCCCGCCCGCACTCACGCTACCGCTCCCTCTCTTCTCTCGCCCACACACTCACTGACGTCACTCACCTCACATGCTCACCTATTAAAGGGCCACACACACACACATACGCTACTCTCATAACAGCTTGTAAGTTCCAAGCCGCAGCTGCGATTGGACCTGGATAGCCTCCGAGAAGAAGTAGTGGACTACCAAGTGCTTGGCACTGAAGATCTTCCTCAGGGAGCAAAGATTGACCGGTTTTGGGCCATGCTAGGGAGAGATGGAAGATTCCAGACTCTAATGCATTTGATGAAAGCACTTTTGTGCGTGCCACACATCAATGCATCATCAGAGAGGGTGTTCAGCATGGTTCGAAAAATAGTGACAGAGAATAGAACAAGGATGGACAATTCAACCCTTAACTCAACAATGAGTAGATGAGTGTTATGTGTGTGTATATGTGTAAATAAATGAACACTAAAATTCAAGTATTTCTTTTATTTATATATACATACATATATAATAAAATAAATATATATAAATAGCTAGAATTCACTGAAAGTCAAGTATTTCTTGTGTGTATATATATATATATATATATATATATATATATATATATATATATGTGTGTGTGTGTATATATATATATATATATATATATATATATATATATATATATATATATATATATATATATATATATATATATATATATATATATATATATGAAATACTTGACTTGGTGAATTCTAGCTGTAAATATACTCCTCCCCCCTTAACCACGCCCCTAACCACGGGGGATAACAGTCAATATTTATTTATTTATTAGATTGTATTTTTTTCTTATATAATAAAAGTGAGCTTTTGTTTAACCAAATATTGTGTTTTTTTCTCAATAAGAGAATCGACGAGGAATCGGTTCGATAAGAGGATTCGATAATAGGCTCGAACTCGATAATTTCTCATCAAACATCATCCCTACTCCTACCCAGAGGTGGGTAGAGTAGCCAGAAATTGTACTCAAGTAAGAGTACTGTTACTTTAGAGATTTATTACTCAAGTAAAAGTAAGGAGTAGTCACCCAAATATTTACTTGAGTAAAAGTAAAAAGTATGTTGTGAAAAAACTACTCAAGTACTGAGTAACTGATGAGTAACATACACACACACATCATATATATATATATATATATATATGTATTAACATTAAATTGAGCTACAGCTGCATGAACAATATACGACAAATCATCTCAAACCACAACAAAACAATTGCAAATGAGCCGCCGACCCTCAGACAGAGCGACTCCAAAACCAACAAAGGATGTAATTGTCGAAAGAAACCTGATTGCCCTCTCAACGGGGGGTGCTTACAAACATCAGTTGTCTACCAATCTAAGGTAATACGCAAGGACATTAACACATCCGACACATATGTAGGATTAACCGAGGGAGAATTCAAAACCAGATGGAACAATCACAAGGCCTCTTTCAGGAACAAAAACCTGCGAAATACCACAGAACTCAGCAAACACATTTGGGACCTCAAAGACAATAATGTTGAATATTCAATAACATGGCAAATTCTTGCATCCAGCACACCTTACAATAGTGGTAATAAAAGATGCAACCTATGCTTCAAAGAGAAACTGTTTATTATTTACCGTCCAGACCTGTCATCCCTCAACAAGCGCAGCGAAATTGTAACAACATGCCGACCATAGACGGAAACACCTCCTAGGTAACACATGAGCCAATTACCACGCCCCTAGGCCAGCCTGTACCCACCCACTCTGTGCCCTATATAAACCATGGTATGCGAATGCTCCCATTAAAATCTCCTGACGATTGAGGGTACCCCCCCTCATGAAACAGGCCTGTAGAGATGAAGTAGTCTTGTGATTTTTTTCCCACACATACATATATTGCGCTCTACTACGGTATCGAGCACTATTTTTTGGATAACCTTATTAAGACATATATATATATATATATATATATATATATATATATATATATATATATATATATATATATATATATACATACACACACACACATATATACATATATATATATATATATATATATATATATATATACACACACATATATATATATATATATATATATATATATATATATATATATATATATATACATACATTGATATATACAGTAATATAATTTATATTTATTTTTTTTGCCGTTTTTGTTTACATGTTAATAGTGTTTTAATGAATATACATGCATGTTTAACACATATAGATTCCTTTCTTTCATGAAGACAAGAATATAAGTTGGTGTATTACCTGATTCTGATGACTTGCATTGATTGTAATCAGACAGTAGTGATGACAAACGTCCACGTTTTCAAATGGAGGAGAAAAAAAGTTCCTCCTTTCTGTCTAATACCACATGAAAGTGCTTGGTTTTTGGCATCTTATTTGTCCAGCTTCCATATTCGTTTTTATACACTTTACAAGAAATACATTGGCGGCAAACTCCGTAGCTTGCTCGCTTGTTTGCGCTGGCTTTCGGAGACTCTTGTTTTGAAAGCGCAGGCGCGATGGAGCGGCACTTTTATTGTGAAGACAGGAACTGTGCAGTCAGTCTTTAGGCTTTTGACGGGGTGTACGGTTGAAATAAAAAATGGTCTTTTTTCCTTCACACTTTTGATTGATTGATTGGAACTTGTATTAGTAGATTGCACAGTACAGTACATTATTCCGTACAATTGACCACTAAATGGTATCACCCCCAATAAGTTTTTCAACTTGTTTAAGTCAGGTCATGTGACCGCCTGGCTCTGTTTGATTGGTCCAACGTCACCAGTGACTGCATCTGATTGGTGGAACGGAGTGAACGTCACCAGTGACTGTATTTGTTGAAACGCAGGCACTATGAAGGTCTGTCTGACAGACCAAAACAAACAAAGCGTGCATTAACAGATCGATCAAAATTAGTAGCGAGTAGCGAGCTGAATGTAGATAAAAGTAGCGGAGTAAAAGTAGCGTTTCTTCTCTATAAATATACTCAAGTAAAAGTAAAAGTATGTTGCATTAAAACTACTCTTAGAAGTACAATTTATCCCAAAAGTTACTCAAGTAGATGTAACGGAGTAAATGTAGCGCGTTACTACCCACCTCTGCTCCTACCTCTATAATTAATTATTTCATGAAAATGTAGAATTAAATACAAAATACACAACTTTTTTAGTATTAACTTTTATACTGACATGCCATTTTTATTCAATAATAGATTTCCTGTCCTTAAAAGTATAGCTATGTTCTTTTTTTTTTTAAGGTTTTGAGATAACTCAATCAAAACCTACTCAGTGGCCTAGTGGTTAGAGTGTCCGCCCTGAGATCGGTAGGTTGTGAGTTCAAATCCCGGCCGAGTCATACCAAAGACTATAAAAATGGGACCCATTACCTCCCTGCTTGGCACTCAGCATCAAGGGTTGGAATTGGGGGTTAAATCACCAAAAATGATTCCCGGGCGCGGCCACCGCTGCTGCCCACTGCTCCCCTCACCTCCCAGGGGGTGATCAAGGGTGATGGGTCAAATGCAGAGAATAATCTCGCCACACCTAGTGTGTGTGTGACAATCATTGGTACTTTAACTTTAACTTTAACTTTATATATATATATATATATATATATATATATATATATATATATTCAGGTGTACTGGAGAGGAGGCTACGCCGGATAGTCGAACCTCGGATTCAGGAGGAACAGTGTGGTTTTCGTCCTGGTCGTGGAACTGTGGACCAGCTCTATACTCTGGGCAGGGTCCTTGAGGGTGCATGGGAGTTTGCCCAACCAGTCTACATGTGCTTTGTGGACTTGGAGAAGGCATTCGACCGTGTCCCTCGGGAAGTCCTGTGGGGAGTGCTCAGAGAGTATGGGGTTTCGGACTGTCTGATTGTGGCGGTCCGCTCCCTGTATGATCAGTGTCAGAGCTTGGTTCGCATTGCCGGCAGTAAGTCGGACACGTTTCCGGTGAGGGTTGGACTCCGCCAAGGCTGCCCTTTGTCACCCATTCTGTTCATAACTTTTATGGACAGAATTTCTAGGCGCAGTCAAGGCGTTGAGGGGATCCGGTTTGGTGGCTGCAGGATTAGGTCTCTGCTTTTTGCAGATGATTTGGTCCTGATGGCTTCATCTGGCCAGGATCTTCAGATCTCACTGGATCGGTTCGCAGCTGAGTGTGAAGCGACTGGGATGAGAATCAGCACCTCCAAGTCCGAGTCCATGGTTCTCGCCCGGAAAAGGGTGGAGTGCCATCTCCGGGTTGGGGAGGAGTTCTTGCCCCAAGTAGAGGAGTTCAAGTACCTCGGAGTCTTGTTCACGAGTGAGGGAAGAGTGGATCGTGAGATCGACAGGCGGATCGGTGCGGCGTCTTCAGTAATGCGGACGCTGTATCGATCCGTTGTGGTGAAGAAGGAGCTGAGCCGGAAGGCAAAGCTCTCAATTTACCGGTCGATCTATGTTCCCATCCTCACCTATGGTCATGAGCTTTGGGTCATGACCGAAAGGACAGGATCACGGGTACAAGCAGCCGAAATGAGTTTCCTCCGCCGGGTGGCGGGGCTCTCCCTTAGAGATAGGGTGAGAAGCTCTGTCATCCGGGGGGAGCTCAAAGTAAAGCCGCTGCTCCTCCACATGGAGAGGAGCCAGATGAGGTGGTTCGGGCATCTGGTCAGGATGCCACCCGAGCGCCTCCCTAAGGAGGTGTTTAGGGCATGTCCGACCGGTAGGAGGCCACGAGGAAGACCCAGGACACGTTGGGAAGACTATGTCTCCCGGCTGGCCTGGGAACGCCTCGGGATCCCCCGGGAGGAGCTGGACGAAGTGGCTGGGGAGAGGGAAGTCTGGGCTTCCCTGCTTAGGCTGCTGCCCCCGCGACCCGACCTCGGATAAGCGGAAGAAGATGGATGGATGGATGGAAAATGATTTTGAAGGTAAAAAATGATTTTCAAGGTAAAAAAGGATTTTCAAGGTAAAAAAAATTTTCAAGGTAAAAAAAAATTTCAAGGTAAAAAAAATTTTTCAAGGTAAAAGTTTTTTTCAAGGTAAAAAATGATTTTGAAGGTAAAAAAGGATTTTCAAGGTAAAAAATGATTTTCAAGGTAAAAAAAATTTTTAAGGTAAAAAAATGTTTTCAAGGTAATTTTTTTTTCAAGGTAAAAAATGATTTTCAAGGTAAAAAAGGATTTTCAAGGTAAAAAAAATTTTCAAGGTAAAAAAAAATTTCAAGGTAAAAAAAATTTTTCAAGGTAAAAGTTTTTTTCAAGGTAAAAAATTATTTTGAAGGTAAAAAAGGATTTTCAAGGTAAAAAATGATTTTCAAGGTAAAAAAAATTTTTAAGGTAAAAAAATGTTTTCAAGGTAATTTTTTTTTCAAGGTTAAAAATGATTTTCAAGGTAAAAAATGATTTTCAAGGTAAAAAAAAATTTCAAGGTAAAAAAAAATTTCAAGGTAAAAACAATTTTTCAAGGTAAAAATTTTTTTCAAGGTAAAAAATGATTTTGAAGGTAAAAAAGGATTTTCAAGGTAAAAAATGATTTTCAAGGTAAAAAAGGATTTTCAAGGTAAAAAAAATTTTCAAGGTAAAAAAAAATTTCAAGGTACAAATTTTTTTTCAAGGTCAAATTTTTTTTCAAGGTAAAAAATTATTTTCAAGGTAAAAAATTATTTTCAAGGAGCTGGAGGGGGCGTGGCCTCCAGGTCCGCCTGAATTTCGGGAGATTTTCGGGAGAAAATTTGTCCCGGGAGGTTTTCGGGAGAGGTGCTGAATTTTGGGAGTCTCCCGGAAAATCCGGGAGGGTTGGCAAGTATGTGTTAGCTAGACTAACGTTACCTAAGCATAGTCAGTGGCTAACGGCAACGTTAACGTGAGCATTTTTGTATGTTACTGTATATATTTGTTTTTCTGAAAAATACCACTTAATATACTTTGGGTAACAACATCCATCCATCCATTTTCTACCGCTTATTCCCTTTGGGGTCGCGGGGGGACGCTGGAGCCTATCTCAGCTACAATCGGGCGGAAGGCGGGATACACCCTGGACAAGTCGCCACCTCATCGCAGGGCCTGGGTAACAACAGTCAATATTTATTTATTTTATTTTATTTTTTTAGGGGAGTAACAGTCAATATTTATTTATTTATTGGATTTTATTTTTTTCTTATATAATAAAAGTGAGCTTTTGTTTAACCAAATATTGTGTTTTTTTTCTCAATAAGAGAATCGACGAGGAATCGGTTCGATAAGAGGATTCGATAATAGGCTCGAACTCGATAATTTCTTATCAAACATCATCCCTACTCTTACCTCTATAATGAATTATTTCATGAAAATGTAGAATTAAATACAAAATATATAACTTTTTTAGTATTAACTTTTATACGTAAATGCTGATTATCGGTCCTGCTAAACACCGACATTTATTTAATAATACCACCTTAACATTTGACAACCAAACAATTACACAAGGCGAATCAGTAAAGAATCTGGGTATTATCTTCCACCCAACTCTCTCCTTTGAGTCACACATTAAGAGTGTTACTAAAACGGCCTTCTTTCATCTCCGCAATATCGCTAAAATTCGTTCTATTTTATCCACTAGCGACGCTGAGATCATTATTCATGCGTCCGTTACGTCTCGTCTCGACTACTGTAACGTATTATTTTGGGGTCTCCCTATGTCTAGCATTAAAAGACTACAATTGGTACAAAATGCGGCTGCTAGACTTTTGACAAGAACAAGAAAGTTTGATCATATTACGCCTATACTGTATATACCTTTATATACATATATACATATATATATATACATATACTGGCTCACCTGCACTGGCTTCCTGTGCACTTAAGATGTGACTTTAAGGTTTTACTACTTACGTATAAAATACTACACGGTCTAGCTCCGTCCTATCTTGTCCATTGCATTGTACCATATGTCCCGGCAAGAAATCTGCGTTCAAAGAACTCCGGCTTATTAGTGATTCCCAGAGCCCCAAAAAAAGTCTGCGGGCTATAGAGCGTTTTCTATTGGGGCTCCAGTACTATGGAATGCCCTCCCGGTAACAATTAGAGATGCTACCTCAGTAGAAGCATTTAAGTCCCATCTTAAAACTCATTTGTATACTCTAGCCTTTAAATAGACCCCCTTTTTAGACCAGTTGATCTGCCGTTTCTTTTCTTTTCTCCTCTGCTCCCCTTTTCCTTGAGGAGGGGGGGCACAGGTCCGGTGGCCATGGATGAAGTGCTGGCTGTCCAGAGTCGTGACCCGGGGTGGACCGCTCGCCTGTGCATCGGCTGGGAACATCTCTGCGCTGCTGACCCGTCTCCGCTCGGGATGGTGTCCTGCTGGCCCCACTATGGACTGGACTCTTACTATTATGTTGGATCCACTATGGACTGGACTCTCACAATATTATGTCAGACCCACTCGACATCCATTGCTTTCGGTCTCCCCTAGAGGGGGGGGGGGGGGGGGGGGGGTTACCCACATATGCGGTCCTCTCCAAGGTTTTTCATAGTCATTCACATCGACGTCCCACTGGGGTGAGTTTTTCCTTGCCCGTATGTGGGCTTTGTACTGAGGATGTCGTTGTGGCTTGTGCAGCCCTTTGAGACACTTGTGATTTAGGGCTATATAAATAAAGATTGATTGATTGATTGATTGATTGATATACTGACATGCAATTTTTTTTATTCAATAATAGATTTCCTGTCCTTAAAAGTATGCTCTTTTTTTTTTTTTAAGGTTTTGAGATAACTCAATCAAAAAATAATAAAATATCTTTGGTGGGGGGAAAAAATGGGGTAAACAGCGCCCTCTAGTGGGGGAAGAGTTTCTCTGCACTATAGTTATATGCGATTGGAAAATTAGCCCTGTTGAGGCCTGGAGTTTGTTTTAAGGTGGAACGGCAGGTAAACCTCAGAATTGCCTTTAGGAGAGAATATTATTACATTTATTGGGTACATTTGTGAATATCCGTGTTATTTATCGTGTTCAAAAAGCATTTAAAGGAGTCAAATAAGTGAAAAGAGTGACGCCCGGAGTGGAGTGTGGAGTGCCTCCTTAACTGCTGAGTGCTGGCACTTCAGCCTGAAAGGGGGCGTGGCCAGCGAGATTTGTGGGCGGTTCCTTTTAGGAGGGGGGGAAAAAAAAAAAATCACGTGTTTAGAGATCAAAGGAGCCGCGCTTTGTAGCGAAGAAGAGGGAGGGGTGAGAAAGAAAGGAGAGAGAGAGAGAGAGAGAGAGAGAGAGAGAGAGAGAGAGTGTCATTGACAAGACTCCACTGGTGAAATAAACACGCTCCTCCACGGCTCGCCTTTGCGCACATTTTCGCTCCCTTTCCCCCCCCACCCCCCACCCCTTCCGCATCGCTCGGACCTCGAACGCGGACTGTTCGAACTCGGGTGCGAAATTATGTTCGGATCGGCGCCGCGGATCCAGCCGGCGAGGGCATGACGACGACGCCGACCGCGAGGAGGAGGAGGAGGAGGAGGAGGAGGATGACCATCGTACCGCGGGGCGGC
>NC_084550.2:4090000-4095000 GCF_033978685.3 Nerophis lumbriciformis
TAATAGAGAATGTGTCATTTGCACCCCTGGTGGCGAAATCTATCTAAATTAGGGTGGTCCCAAAAAGGAGATGTTTTTCAAATTGACTCTGTTGCAAGTCTTGTGTATTCTTTGTAACTTGTTTATGTGCACTATGGCTATTGAGTTTTTTGTTGTTGTTTTTTTCCTGTTTTCCACCTGGCGCCGGAAGTTGGCTGACCCGCCAGTGGTCCTGTTCTGTCTCCCTGTCTGCTCTTGTGTGTCGGTTTTAAAAGTGCTCCCCCTCTGGTCAACATATGTAATAACAAGTGTGTGTAAGAAATTGAAATGCGACCCCTTTGGCCAAAATGAATTAAAAAAAAAATTAAATAAATATGTTTATAGAGACATACTGTAATAACTTGGAAGTAAATAATGAAGATTAAAAAACAATAATAAAAAATAAATAAATAAAACATTTTTTAATATTTGCATAGTATGTATATATTATTAATCTTGCAAATGCAAATCTTTATATATCTAGAAAGGGTGGTCCTATAGAGGTAGGCATTTTTCGGAGGTCTCGAGAAGGTAACAAATACAAGAGTGTGTGTGTGTGTGTGTGTGTGTGTGTGTGTGTGTTCTTGTAGAGACATCAACAAGGAAAAGTACCTTCCATATGAGGACCGAAATCATGGTCCCAATAGGGAAAACCATTGCATCTAATAGAGAATGTCTGATTTGCACCCCTGGTGGCGAAATCTATCTAAATTAGGGTGGTCCCAAAAAGGAGAGGTTTTTCCAAATTGACTCTGTTGCAAGTCTTGTGTATTCTTTGTAACTTGTTTATGTGCACTATGGCTATTGAGTTGTTTTTTTGTGTGCCTGTTTTCCACCTGGCGCCAGTGGTCCTGTTCTGTCTCCCTGTCTGCTCTTGTGTGTCGGTTTTAAAAGTGCTCCCCCTCTGGTCAACATATGAAATAACAAGTGTGTGTAAGAAATTGAAATGCGACCCCTTTGGCCAAAATGAATTAAAGAAAAATAATTAAATAAATATGTTTATAGAGACATACTGTAATAACTTGGAGTAAATAATGAAGATTAAAAAACATTAATAAAAATTAATAATAAATAAAACATTTTTTTATATTTGCATAGTATGTATATATATTATTAATCTTGCAAATGCAAATCTTTATATATCTAGAAAGGGTGGTCCTATAGAGGTAGGCATTTTTCGGAGGTCTCGAGAAGGTAACAAATACAAGAGTGTGTGTGTGTGTGTGTGTGTGTTCTTGTAGAGACATCAACAAGGAAAAGTACCTTCCATATGAGGACCGAAATCATGGTCCCAATAGGGAAAACCATTGCATCTAATAGAGAATGTGTCATTTGCACCCCTGGTGGCGAAATCTATCTAAATTAGGGTTGTCCCAAAAAGGAGAGGTTTTTCCAAATTGACTCTGTTGCAAGTCTTGTGTATTCTTTGTAACTTGTTTATGTGCACTATGGCTATTGAGTTGTTTTTTTGTGTGCCTGTTTTCCACCTGGCGCCAGTGGTCCTGTTCTGTCTCCCTGTCTGCTCTTGTGTGTCGGTTTTAAAAGTGCTCCCCCTCTGGTCAACATATGAAATAACAAGTGTGTGTAAGAAATTGAAATTGCGACCCCTTTGGCCAAAATGAATTAAAAAAAATAATTAAATAAATATGTTTATTGAGACATACTGTAATAACTTGGAAGTAAATAATGAAGATTAAAAAACAATAATAAAAATAAAATAAATAAATAAATAAAACATTTTTTTATATTTGCATAGTATGTATATATATTATTAATCTTGCAAATGCAAATCTTTATATATCTAGAAAGGGTGGTCCTATAGAGGTAGGCATTTTTCGGAGGTCTCGAGAAGGTAACAAATACAAGAGTGTGTGTGTGTGTGTGTGTGTGTGTGTGTGTGTGTTCTTGTAGAGACATCAACAAGGAAAAGTACCTTCCATATGAGGACCGAAATCATGGTCCCAAAAGGGAAAACCATTGCATCTAATAGAGAATGTGTCATTTGCACCCCCGGTGGCGAAATCTATCTAAATTAGGGTGGTCCCAAAAAGGAGAGGTTTTTCAAATTGACTCTGTTGCAAGTCTTGTGTATTCTTTGTAACTTGTTTATGTGCACTATGGCTATTGAGTTTTTTTTTGTTTTTTTTTCCTGTTTTCCACCTGGCGCCGGAAGTTGGCTGACCCGCCAGTGGTCCTGTTCTGTCTCCCTGTCTGCTCTTGTGTGTCGGTTTTAAAAGTGCTCCCCCTCTGGTCAACATATGAAATAACAAGTGTGTGTAAGAAATTGAAATTGCGACCCCTTTGGCCAAAATGAATTAAAAAAAATAATTAAATAAATATGTTTATAGAGACATACTGTAATAACTTGGAAGTAAATAATGAAGATCAAAAAACAATAATAAAAATAAAAAATAAAAATAAATAAAACATTTTTTTATATTTGCATAGTATGTATATATATTATTAATCTTGCAAATGCAAATCTTTATATATCTAGAAAGGGTGGTCCTATAGAGGTAGGCATTTTTCGGAGGTCTCAAGAAGGTAACAAATACAAGAGTGTGTGTGTGTGTGTGTGTGTGTGTGTGTGTTCTTGTAGAGACATCAACAAGGAAAAGTACCTTCCATATGAGGACCGAAATCATGGTCCCAATAGGGAAAACCATTGCATCTAATAGAGAATGTGTCATTTGCACCCCCGGTGGCGAAATCTATCTAAATTAGGGTGGTCCCAAAAAGGAGAGGTTTTTCCAAATTGACTCTGTTGCAAGTCTTGTGTATTCTTTGTAACTTGTTTATGTGCACTATGGCTATTGAGTTTTTTCTTCTTTTTTTTTCCTGTTTTCCACCTGGCGCCGGAAGTTGGCTGACCCGCCAGTGGTCCTGTTCTGTCTCCCTGTCTGCTCTTGTGTGTCGGTTTTAAAAGTGCTCCCCCTCTGGTCAACATATGAAATAACAAGTGTGTGTAAGAAATTGAAATTGCGACCCCTTTGGCCAAAATGAATTAAAAAAAAAATTAAATAAATATGTTTATAGAGACATACTGTAATAACTTGAAGTAAATAATGAAGATTAAAAAACAATAATTAAAATAAAATAAATAAATATTTTTTTTATATTTGCATAGTATGTATATATATTATTAATCTTGCAAATGCAAATCTTTATATATCTAGAAAGGGTGGTCCTATAGAGGTAGGCATTTTTCGGAGGTCTCGAGAAGGTAACAAATACAAGAGTGTGTGTGTGTGTGTGTGTGTGTGTGTGTGTGTGTGTGTGTGTGTGTGTTCTTGTAGAGACATCAACAAGGAAAAGTACCTTCCATATGAGGACCGAAATCATGGTCCCAATAGGGAAAACCATTGCATCTAATAGAGAATGTCTGATTTGCACCCCTGGTGGCGAAATCTATCTAAATTAGGGTGGTCCCAAAAAGGAGAGGTTTTTCCAAATTGACTCTGTTGCAAGTCTTGTGTATTCTTTGTAACTTGTTTATGTGCACTATGGCTATTGAGTTTTTTTTTGTTTTTTTTCCCTGTTTCCACCTGGCGCCGGAAGTTGGCTGACCCGCCAGTGGTCCTGTTCTGTCTCCCTGTCTGCTCTTGTGTGTCGGTTTTAAAAGTGCTCCCCCTCTGGTCAACATATGAAATAACAAGTGTGTGTAAGAAATTGAAATGCGACTCCTTTGGCCAAAATGAATAAAAAAATAAAATTAAATAAATATGTTTATAGAGACATACTGTAATAACTTGGAAGTAAATAATGAAGATTAAAAAACAATAATAAAAAATAAATAAATAAAACATTTTTTTATATTTGCATAGTATGTATATATTATTAATCTTGCAAATGCAAATCTTTATATATCTAGAAAGGGTGGTCCTATAGAGGTAGGCATTTTTCGGAGGTCTCGAGAAGGTAACACATACAAGAGTGTGTGTGTGTGTGTGTGTGTGTGTGTTCTTGTAGAGACATCAACAAGGAAAAGTACCTTCCATATGAGGACCGAAATCATGGTCCCAATAGGGAAAACCATTGCATCTAATAGAGAATGTCTGATTTGCACCCCCGGTGGCGAAATCTATCTAAATTAGGGTGGTCCCAAAAAGGAGAGGTTTTTCCAAATTGACTCTGTTGCAAGTCTTGTGTATTCTTTGTAACTTGTTTATGTGGACTATGGCTATTGAGTTTTTTATTTTTTTTGCCTGTTTTCCACCTGGCGCCGGAAGTTGGCTGACCCGCCAGTGGTCCTGTTCTGTCTCCCTGTCTGCTCTTGTGTGTCGGTTTTAAAAGTGCTCCCCCTCTGGTCAACATATGAAATAACAAGTGTGTGTAAGAAATTGAAATGCGACCCCTTTGGCCAAAATGAATTAAAAAAAAAAATTAAATAAATATGTTTATAGAGACATACTGTAATAACTTGAAGTAAATAATGAAGATCAAAAAACAATAATAAAAAATAAATAAATAAATAAAAAAAACATTTTTTTATATTTGCATAGTATGTATATATATTATTAATCTTGCAAATGCAAATCTTTATATATCTAGAAAGGCTGGTCCTATAGAGGTAGGCATTTTTCGGAGGTCTCGAGAAGGTAACAAATACAAGAGTGTGTGTGTGTGTGTGTGTGTGTTCTTGTAGAGACATCAACAAGGAAAAGTACCTTCCATATGAGGACCGAAATCATGGTCCCAATAGGGAAAACCATTGCATCTAATAGAGAATGTCTCATTTTCACCCCTGGTGGCAAAATCTATATAAATTAGGGTGGTCCCAAAAAGGAGAGGTTTTTCAAATTGACTCTGTTGCAAGTCTTGTGTATTCTTTGTAACTTGTTTATGTGCACTATGGCTATTGAATTGGTTTTTTTTTTGCCTGTTTTCCACCTGGCGCCGGAAGTTGGCTGACCCGCCAGTGGTCCTGTTCTGTCTCCCTGTCTGCTCTTGTGTGTCGGTTTTAAAAGTGCTCCCCCTCTGGT
>NC_084550.2:4100000-4135000 GCF_033978685.3 Nerophis lumbriciformis
GACATGCTGTACTGTAGTACAACATACTGTACTGTAGTACAACATACTGTACTACAGTACTATGTTGCATGCAGTGGGAGTGGGACATGCTGTACTGTAGTACAACATACTGTACTGTAGTACAACATACTGTACTACAGTACTATGTTGCATGCAGTGGGAGTGGGACATGCTGTACTGTAGTACAACATACTGTACTGTAGTACAACATACTTTACTGTAGTACAACATACTGTATTACAGTACTATGTTGCATGCAGTGGGAGTAGGACATGCTGTACTATAGTACAACATACTGTACTGTAGTACAACATACTTTACTGTAGTACAACATACTGTATTACAGTACTATGTTGCATGCAGTGGGAGTGGGACATACTGTACTGTAGTACAACATACTGTACTGTAGTACAACATACTGTACTGTAGTACAACATACTGTACTACAGTACTATGTTGCATGCAGTGGGAGTGGGACATGCTGTACTGTAGTACAACATACTGTACTGTAGTACAACATACTTTACTGTAGTACAACATACTGTATTACAGTACTATGTTGCATGCAGTGGGAGTAGGACATGCTGTACTATAGTACAACATACTGTACTGTAGTACAACATACTTTACTGTAGTACAACATACTGTATTACAGTACTATGTTGCATGCAGTGGGAGTGGGACATACTGTACTGTAGTACAACATACTGTACTGTAGTACAACATACTGTACTGTAGTACAACATACTGTACTACAGTACTATGTTGCATGCAGTGGGAGTGGGACATGCTGTACTGTAGTACAACATACTGTACTGTAGTACAACATACTGTACTACAGTACTATGTTGCATGCAGTGGGAGTGGGACATGCTGTACTGTAGTACAACATACTGTACTGTAGTACAACATACTTTACTGTAGTACAACATACTGTACTACAGTACTATGTTGCATGCAGTGGAAGTGGGACATGCTGTACTGTAGTACAACATACTGTACTGTAGTACAACATACTGTACTGTAGTACAACATACTGTACTACAGTACTATGTTGCATGCAGTGGGAGTGGGACATGCTGTACTGTAGTACAACATACTGTACTGTAGTACAACATACTTTACTGTAGTACAACATACTGTACTACAGTACTATGTTGCATGCAGTGGGAGTGGGACATGCTGTACTGTAGTACAACATACTGTACTGTAGTACAACATACTGTACTACAGTACTATGTTGCATGCAGTGGGAGTGGGACATGCTGTACTGTAGTACAACATACTGTACTGTAGTACAACATACTTTACTGTAGTACAACATACTGTATTACAGTACTATGTTGCATGCAGTGGGAGTAGGACATGCTGTACTATAGTACAACATACTGTACTGTAGTACAACATACTGTACTACAGTACTATGTTGCATGCAGTGGGAGTGGGACATGCTGTACTGTAGTACAACATACTGTACTGTAGTACAACATACTGTACTGTAGTACAACATACTGTACTACAGTACTATGTTGCATGCAGTGGGAGTGGGACATGCTGTACTGTAGTACAACATACTGTACTGTAGTACAACATACTTTACTGTAGTACAACATACTGTACTACAGTACTATGTTGCATGCAGTGGGAGTAGGACATGCTGTACTATAGTACAACATACTGTACTGTAGTACAACATACTTTACTGTAGTACAACATACTGTATTACAGTACTATGTTGCATGCAGTGGGAGTGGGACATGCTGTACTATAGTACAACATACTGTACTGTAGTACAACATACTTTACTGTAGTACAACATACTGTATTACAGTACTATGTTGCATGCAGTGGGAGTGGGACATGCTGTACTATAGTACAACATACTGTACTGTAGTACAACATACTGTACAATATTGCACCATATTTACAGCATAAAGTACTTCATATGTACTAGTACTTGACATACTTCTAATGTACTTTAAGTTCATATTGGGCTATGTCTACAGCATGCTGTACCTCTAATGTACCATCATCTACCCTATTTACATCATATTGTACCATGTGCACATTATAATGTACCATGTGTACATCATAATCTACCCTATTTGCATCATATTGTACCATGCGCACATTATAATGTACTATGTGTACATCATAATCTACCATATTTACATCATATTGTACCATGCGCACATTATAATGTACCATGTGTACATTATAATCTACCCTATTTGCATCATATTGTACCATGTGCATATTATAATGTACCATGTGTACATCATAATCTACCCTATTTGCATCATATTGTACCATGCGCACATTATAATGTACCATGTGTACATTATAATCTACCCTATTTACATCATATTGTACCATGCGCACATTATAATGTACCATGTGTACATCATAATCTACCCTATTTGCATCATATTGTACCATGCGCACATTATAATGTACCATGTGTACATCATAATCTACCCTATTTACATCATATTGTACCATGTGTACATTATAATGTACCATGTGTACATCATAATGTACTTCTAATGAAACGTTTTTACATTGTGTTTAATGTACTTCTTGTGTACTTTATTTACATTGTATTTAACATACTTTTGATATACCATAATTACATTACAATGTACCACTGTTTTTAACGTACTTCTAATGTACCATATTTACATTGTATTTCACGTACTTCTAATGTACTCTTAATATACCATAGTTACATCACAATGTACCATGTATACATTATAATGTACCTCTAATTTACGTTATTTACCTTGTATTTAATGTACTTCTAATATACCATATTTACATCACAGTGTACATTATAATGCACCTCTAATGTCCCTTATTTTTACTTTGTATTTAACAAACTTCTAATATGCCATATTTACATCACAATGTACCATGTATACATCATAATGTACCTTTTAATGTACCATATTTACATTGTATTTAACATACTTCATACCATTTGTACATTATAATATACTCCTAATGTACACAATATTTCCATGGTAATGTGCGTTGTGTACATCATGAAGTACATAAAGTGGTTTGTGTAGCATATTTCCATGATAATGTACGTTGTGTACATAATAAAGTACAAAAAGTGGTTTGTGTAGCTAATTTCCATAGTAATGTGCGTTGTGTACATCATAAAGTACAAAAAGTGGTTTGTGTAGCTAATTTCCATAGTAATGTGCGTTGTGTACATCATAAAGTACATAAAGTGGTTTGTGTAGCATATTTCCACGGTAATGTGCGTTGTGTACATCATAAAGTACATACAGTGGTTTGTGTAGCATATTTCCATGGTAATGTACGTTGTGTGCATCATGAAGTACATAAAGTGGTTTGGTTTTTGTAGCAAATTTCCATGGTAATGTACGTTGTGTACATCATAAAGTGGTTTGTGTGGCATAATTCCACGGTAATATGCGTTGTGTACATCATAAGGTACATAAAGTGGTTTCGTGTAGCATATTTCCATAGTAATGTGCGTTGTGTACATTATAAAGTACATAAAGTGGTTTGTGTAGCAATATTACACGGTAATGTACGTCGTGTACATAAAAAAGTACGTAGAGTGGTTTGTGTAGCATATTTCCATGGCAATGTGCGTTTTGTACATCATAAAGTACATAAAGTGGTTTGTGTAGCATATTTCAATGGTAATGTACGTACATCATAAAGTGGTTTGTGTGGCATAATTCCATGGTAAAGTGCGTTGTGTACATCATAAAGTACATAAAGTGGTTTGTGTAGCATATTTCCATGGTAATGTGCGTTGTGTACATCATGAAGTACATAAAGTGGTTTGTGTAGCATATTTCCATGGTAATGTGCGTTGTATACATCATAAAGTGGTTTGTGTAGCATATTTCCATGGTAATGTGCGTTGTGTACATCATAAAGTGGTTTGTGTAGCATATTTCCATGGTAATGTGTGTTGTGTACATCATAAAGTGGTTTGTGTAGCATATTTCCATGGTAATGTGCGTTGTATACATCATAAAGTGGTTTGTGCAGCATATTTCCATGGTAATGTGCGTTGTGTACATCATGAAGTACATAAAGTGGTTTGTGTAGCATATTTCCATGGTAATGTGTGTTGTGTACATCATAAAGTGGTTTGTGTAGCATATTTCCATGGTAATGTGCATTGTGTACATCATAAAGTACATAAAGTGGTTTGTGTAGCATATTTCCATGGTAATGTGTGTTGTGTACATCATAAAGTGGTTTGTGTAGCATATTTCCATGGTAATGTGCATTGTGTACATCATGAATTACATAAAGTGGTTTGTGTAGCATATTTCCATGGTAATGTGCATTGTGTACATCATAAAGTACATAAAGTGGTTTGTGTAGCATATTTCCATGGTAATGTGCGTTGTGTACATCATGAAGTGGTTTGTGTAGCATATTTCCATGGTAATGTGTGTTGTGTACATCATAAAGTGGTTTGTGTAGCATATTTCCATGTTAATGTGCGTTGTGTACATCATAAAGTGGTTTGTGTGGCATATTTCCATGGTAATGTGTGTTGTGTACATCATAAAGTGGTTTGTGTAGCAAAATTCCATGGTAATGTGCGTTGTGTACATCATAAAGTGGTTTGTGTGGCATAATTCCATGGTAATGTACGTTGTGTACATCATAAAGTGGTTTGTGTAGCATATTTCCATGGTAATGTGCGTTGTGTACTACATAAAGTACATAAAGTGGTTTGTGTAGCATATTTCCATGGTAATGTACGTTGTGTATATCATAAAGTACATAAAGTGGTTTCTGTAGCATATTTCCATGGTAATGTGCGTTGTGTACATCATAAAGTACATACAGTGGTTTGTGTAGCATATTTCCATGGTAATGTGCGTTGTGTACATCATGAAGTACATAAAGTGGTTTGTGTAGCATATTTCCATGGTAATGTGCGTTGTGTACATCATAAAGTGGTTTGTGTAGCATATTTCCATGGTAATGTGTGTTGTGTACATCATAAAGTGGTTTGTGTAGCATATTTCCATGGTAATGTGCATTGTGTACATCATAAAGTGGTTTGTGTAGCATATTTCCATGGTAATGTGCGTTGTGTACATCATAAAGTACATAAAGTGGTTTGTGTTGCATATTTCCATGGTAATGTACGTTGTGTACATCATAAAATGGTTTGTGTAGAAAATGTCCATGGTAATGTACGTTGAGTACATCATAAAGTGGTTTGTGTGGCATAATTCCATGGTAATGTGCGTTGTGTACTACATAAAGTACATAAAGTGGTTTGTGTAGCATATTTCCATGGTAATGTACGTTGTGTATATCATAAAGTACATAAAGTGGTTTCTGTAGCATATTTCCATAGTAATGTGCGTTGTGTACATCATAAAGTACATACAGTGGTTTGTGTAGCATATTTCCATGGTAATGTGCGTTGTGTACATCATGAAGTACATAAAGTGGTTTGTGTAGCATATTTCCGTGGTAATGTGTGTTGTGTACATCATAAAGTGGTTTGTGTAGCATATTTCAATGGTAATGTACGTACATCATAAAGTGATTTGTTTAGCATATTTCCATGGTAATGTGTGTTGTGTACATCCTAAAGTGGTTTGTGTAGCATATTTCCATGGTAATGTGCGTTGTGTACATCATAAAGTGGTTTGTGTAGCATATTTCCATGTTAATGTGCGTTGTGTACATCATAAAGTGGTTTGTGTAGCATATTTTCATGGTAAAGTGCGTTGTGTACATCATAAAGTACATAAAGTGGTTTGTGTAGCATATTTCCATGGTAATGTGTGTTGTGTACATCATAAAGTGGTTTGTGTAGCATATTTCCATGGTAATGTGTGTTGTGTACATCCTAAAGTGGTTTGTGTAGCATATTTCCATGGTAATGTACGTTGTGTACATCATAAAGTGGTTTGTGAGGAATAATTCCACGGTAATGTACGTCTTGTACATCATAAAGTACATAAAGTGGTTTGTGTAGCATATTTCCATGGTAATGTGCGTTGTGTACATCATAAAGTACATAAAGTGGTTTGTGTAGCATATTTCCGTGGTAATGTGCGTTGTGTACATCATAAAGTGGTTTGTGTAGCATATTTCCATGGTAATGTGCGTTGTGTACATCATAAAGTACATAAAGTGGTTTGTGTTGCATATTTCTATGGTAATGTACGTTGTGTACATCATAAAGTACATAAAGTGGTTTGTGTAGCATATTTCCACGGAAATGTACGTTGTGTATATCATAAAGTACATAAAGTGGTTTGTGTAGCATATTTCCATGGTAATGTAGGTACATCATAAAGTGGTTTGTGTAGCATATTTCCATGGTAATGTACGTTGTGTACATCATAAAGTGGTTTGTGTGGCATAATTCCATGGTAATGTACGTTGTGTACATCATAAAGTGGTTTGTGTGGCATATTTCCATGGTAATGTGTGTTGTGTACATCATAAAGTGGTTTGTGTAGCAAAATTCCATGGTAATGTGCGTTGTGTACATCATAAAGTGGTTTGTGTGGCATAATTCCATGGTAATGTACGTTGTGTACATCATAAAGTGGTTTGTGTAGCATATTTCCATGGTAATGTGTGTTGTGTACATCCTAAAGTGGTTTGTGTAGCATATTTCCATGGTAATGTGCGTTGTGTACATCATGAAGTACATCAAGTGGTTTGTGTAGCAGTCAAAGCATCTCTGAGGCCGTGCATTGATTGTGTGCAGACGAGCGCTGTGCTCCATAAAGCTGCGTTGTTGTGTTGTGTGTCGGGCCACAAAGTGCATTCTTCTTCCCAAGACGAGTCTTTACAGTGCAAGAAAGAGCCAGCCCAGCGATATGCGAGCATCAAAGCGCCGATGCAGCCAAAAAGGCCCGTGTTTATGCGCCGCCGCGGCCATTTGGCGCCACTCGCCGACCGCACGCAAGCGGCGGACGTCAGCTTTACATCGGAAAACCACGTCTATTTAGGTCTGCTTTCCTTCGCCGGCGTAGCCGGATGACCACTCCGAGGCGGCCCGTGTTTTGACTCTCGCTATAATGAGCGGCGGGACGTCCAGTCTTGACGTTTTCCCTCCTGATGATTTATGAACGTGACGAGCGGCGGCCGTACGACCCGAGGAGTATAATCACGACCCCGCGAGCAAGTGGAATGACACCGCCGGGAAATTGCTGCGGTGTTGTAACGGCTACCGTATGAGTCTGGCGGTGATATCCAGCTTCCTTTCCCGGGTTGTCCGTAGTGACCTCTTTGGACGCTTCTGCACACGCTCCTTTGAGGTTCAACCTTGCATCCCAATAAACTTTGGATTGCTTTCTTTGTCTACAGCCAAGAGGTGGGACCAAGTCATTGTTTTGCAAGTCACAAGTAAGTCTCAAGTCTTTGCCCTCAAGTCCGAGTCAAGACAGGCAAGCCCCGAGTCAAGTCCAAAGTCAAGACTGGAAAGTCTCAAGTCAAGTCCCAAGTCCTGCATTTTGAGTTTCGAGTCCTTTCAAGTCCTTTTAACCACAGACTAATACATTAACACAGATTGTGTATGCTTTTCAAACGCTGTATTTATTTATTAAAACAAGTGCATTTGAAATTGCAGGAAAGAAAATTGTGCTGACATTGCACTTTATAATAGCACTATTAACCAGTCAATTTTAAACATGAACTCATTCCTTTACAGAACAAACACATTGAAAAATAAAGTGCAAATGTACTTATTTGTACAAAAGTGTTAACATTGAAAAAACATGACATATACGTGAACATAACAAAAAAAGTTGTACTTTTTATATGTCAGGGCTCTATGCTGCATTGCATTTGCAAAAGACCAAATTAGCCAAGAGTCTGTCAGTCATTTGTGCACGATGGGGGCGTAGTATGATGCCACCTTGGCTGAAAACTCGCTCCACTGGAGCACCGGAGGCAGGCACTGCCAAGACTCTCATGGCCACTCGGAACAGTGAAGGAAGAGTCTTCATGTTCAATGCCCAGAACAAAAGGGGGGAGAGAGTTGTTTTGGGTTGGTGCACTACTTGTAAGTGTATCTTGTGTTTTTTATGTTGATTTAATTAAAAAAAGAAAGAAAAAAAAAAATTATTTCTTGTGCGGCCCGATACCAATCGATCCACGGACCAGTACCGGGCCGCGGCCCGGTGGTTGGGGACCACTGAGGTAAACAACCAACAGTATGTCAGAAAGCTAGCTAAAACGGTACACATATTCATAATATAGTATACATTTTAACTGACCTTTATTTTACTATTTTTGTCTTTTTTTAGGTGGCTAAAATACGCGGTGCTGCTGACCGCCGTCTAACGTTACATGTGATATATTGACTAACGTAACCCTGCTTAAAAAAAATCACTGAACAAAAAGTATGAATAAGGTAGTGAACTGCAACAGATTCCCGTGTTTGCAATAACGTTATAACGTTAGCAGTGAGTTTACAGCCTCACTGATTTAACTACACAGCAAATAAAAGTCGTGTTACTTAGCCAATAAACGTTATCTTACATTCAAAACTTACCCTTCTTTGTGCAACTTCAAATGCCGGACGAAGTTGGAAGTTGTTGCCTCTCCATCAGTCATTTTCGAACCGCATGTGTTGCATACTGCAAACCGTTTTGTGTTGACCACCTCGTAATTTTTATACCCAAACGAAATTATTTTAGGCATCATTTTTTGTTCACTGGCGTGTGGCTTGGACATGTCTTCTTCGTTGGTTGTCCTGCAATTTGATTGGATGAATGCTGTGTGATGAAAACAAAGTAGATCTAATTTGATTGGCTGTTGTACTGAGAGCACACCAGCTGACACACGCAACGCTGATAGACAAGTACACAATGAAAAATACGGAGCGCTCCCGAATAACTTTTTCATCTTTGGGTTTTGGGGAAAGTAGCAAGTCATGTCAAGTCATGTCAATTCAAAAGGCTCAAGTCCAAGTGAAGTCACAAGTCATTGATGTTAAAGTCTAAGTCGAGTTGCAAGTCTTTTTACATTTTGTCAAGTCGAGTCTAAAGTCATCACATTCATGACTCGAGTCTGACTCGAGTCCAAGTCATGTGACTCGAGTCCACACCTCTGCTACAGCCACAGGCTATAACACCTGGCTAGGTCCTGGGCAGGGATATATATATCGGGGCCAAGTTGTGATAAATTAAAGCTCTTATTAAAACGCACGTTTTGTGATAGTAAAAAAATATTGAACGCATACTGATACTATTCTTGGTATCGATATTTGTATCGATCCGCCCACCTCTGGTTGGACTCAGACAAACTTTATTGATCCAAAAGGGAAATTGTTCCACACAGTAGCTCAGGTACAAAGGACGGAAAGGGTAAGGATGGAAAGAATAAGTAAAAATGGACCATAGTAGCAATATAAAATATAACATGCTACTTTTAAACTTTCATGCAGAGAAGGAAATCACAACTAAAAAAATCACTAATTTTTTCATACGGTGTTGATGTGGAAATGTTTGCCTCGGCATTTTGATGGTGTGGACGTGTGGCACCGAATGGAGATAAGCGTCTCGACAGACGTCACAATATTTGAACAATGATGACGAAAACTGTTTTCTCTGTCGTGTCCGTGTGTCGAAAATTGTTATTCGCTTATTTTTTTTATTTGATTTTGTGCGTGGCATAGATTTGCTATGCGCAGAGGACGCTTAAACAGTGCGCAATTGCACAGGCGAGCACCTTAGAGGGAGCGTTGCTCGCACGGCTGCGCTAGCATCACAGCTAACGTTAGCCATGCCGCTACCTCTCTGCTCGGGGAGGACGTATACGTATGTGACGTATGACGTGACAGTATGTGACGTATGACGTGACAGTATGTGACGTGTGTAAGAAGGTGCGCTTGCTGTCTGTGAGAGGGAGACACAGGAAAGAGTGAGAAGAGCCTTTAGTGTAATGCCAGCAGCTAAAAGCAACTGCGTGAGAATCCACAGACCTGTGGATGTGTTGAAGGTGTGCTGGAAAATGCGGAACGGAAATTAGGGAGCAGCAGAAAAGTGGAATGTATTATTTAAATCGGTGCGTTGGAAAACTCGGACCAGAGTTTTTTTTAAACTGGATCTGGATCGGCATTTTCCAATGCCGATACTCAATTTTTGGCAAATATCGGCAGCCGATCCGATCCAAATATCGGATCGGGACATCACTAGTCCCACAGGGCATTTCTTGTCGGGACGGGATTCGAATAAAGAACCAACTCTTTTTCTTTACTATAGTGGTCTCGATAACGGGTACTGGTTCTCGAAAAGGGATTCTTTTCTTATCGAACAACCGGGAAAACCGGGTTCGATCATCCCGACATATATGTAATATTTACATATTATATATACAGAATATAATATATACTGATATATTATATTCTTTTTTTATTATATTTTCAGATACAATATATAAAAAAATCCCAAATACCATGTAATTGGTTTACATTCAAGAGCTAGGGTTTAGCCATTAGCTATGGGTTTTCCAAGGCATGGGAATCTGATATCATACAATTTGATTCTGATTCTCGGGGAGACGATTCCATTCAAAATCAATTCTCCATTCAAAACGATTACCGATAATATTTGGTGTAAACATTTCAAAACAGGTTACAAGTTACAAAATAAAATAAAAAAAATACAATGCACAAATATTACAAAAATGATTATGTGATAATAAAAAATATTGATCTCACGACTGCTGTATACTGATATCGCTATTGTCGATATTTGTATCGATCCGCCCACCTCTGAAAAAAAATCTGAATTTTTTTACAATTCTGATTCTTAGGTTGACTATTCAATTCAGAATCGATTCTCGATTCAAAACAGTTACCAAGTCTCGTCAAATAATATTTGGTATAAAAATTTCAAAACAAATGTATGCGTGCGCCGAGTACCGTATTTTCCGCACCATAAGGCGCCCTGGGTTATAAGCCGCGCCTTCAATGAACGGCATATTTCAAAACTTTGTCCACCTATAAGCCGCCCCGTGTTGTAAGCCGCATCTAACTGCGCTAAAGGAATGTCAAAAAAACAGTCAGATAGGTCAGTCAAACTTTAATAATATATTAAAACCAGCGTGATGTGGGCGCGCATGGAGTCGTATATCAACATGGACAGAGCTGCGTGAAAAAAGCCACCCGGCCTCTTCGCGTAAACTTAAACTTACCTTAACCACTCGCTCATCTTTTCTTCATCCATCCCTTCGAGTTAGCTTTTATGATGACGCCGGCTGGAAAGGTCTCTTTTGGCAAGGTCTTCCTTTTGAATATCACCATGGGTGGAAGTTTCTGGCCATTAGCATGGCAAGCTAGAACCACAGTGAAGGATGACTTCTCATTCCCTGTGGTGCGAATATTCACCGTACGTGCTCCCGTTGTATCCACAGTGCGGTTCACAGGAATATCAGTTGCTGTGAAATAGTAATCCGTGTGCGGATGGAGAGATTGCGTCTTTTCATTAACCGGATCCCTGTCGCTTAGTAGGAGCCATTTTGTGGTCTTTACAGATGTAAACACACAAAGGAAATGAAACGTACGGTAATATCCGCGCGCTTTTTCTTCTTCTACGCGGGCGGGTGGTTGCTTACAGTAGTAGAAGAAGCGCTTCCTGTTCTATGGGGGCGGGTGCTTACCTTGGCGGTTGCTTGCGTAGAAGAAGAAGCGCTTCCTGTTCTACCGGGAAAAAAGATGGCGGCTGTTTACCGAAGTTGCGAGACCGAAACTTTATGAAAATGAATCTTAATATGAATCCATATATAAAGCGCACCGGGTTATAAGGCGCACTGTCAGCTTTTGAGAAAATTTGTGGTTTTTAGGTGCGCCTTATAGTGCGGAAAATACGGTAAGCGTAGAGGTGGCCTTAAAACGGCCTTTTCAAAATAAAAAAAATGAATTTTGTAAACAATAACAAAAACGGTTTTGTGATAATAAAAACTATTCATCAAGTCACTGTTGTATACTAATATTGCTATTGTCCATATTTGTTTACGTTCAAGAGCTCTAGCTTAGCGGTTAGCTGTGCCTTTTTTTTGGTAACGTCCTACATTGTGTAGGGTACCATGTTTAGCTCTTAATTGTCCTCTCGTCCTCCAGTGATAATGGTACTTGTAAGAAACACTACATTGCCGCCATGGAGGCGAGGATTAGTTCAGTTCAGTGCAGTTCCAGTTTATTTGGAACACGCATACGATACAATGTGACGCATCACACATTCCCAGTTGTTTCATTACAGCACGTCCGAAAAGGAGTAGGAAGAAGCTGAGCTTATTTAATCCTACCATAGCAATTTTATCCTATTTCCTTGTTCTCTGTAACATAACAGTGAATAAAATCAATAATTAATCATGATAGTTATAATTCTTGTTCTGTGTACTTTGTGAACACTTGTAGTTTGAACCGTCTCTTAAACTGGATCATATTGCTGCTTTGTTGGATTGCTTTGTTTAATCCGTTCCATAATTTAATTCCACATACGGATATGCTAAAGGTCTTAAGTGTTGTATGAGCACACAAATGTTTTAAATTAGATTTTCCTCTAAGGTTATAGTTGAATTTTGCAATTTCGAACAGTGTTATTCAACCACTGTGCCGCGGCACCGTGAGATACAGTCTGGTGTGCCGTGGGAGATGATCTAATTTCACCTATTTGGGTTAAAAATATTTTTTGCAAACCAGTAATTATAGTCTGCAAATGATGTGTTGTGTCTAGAGCTCGGCAGAGTAACCGTGTAATACTCTTCCATATCAGTAGGTGGCAGCCGGTAGCTAATTGCTTTGTAGATGTGGGAAACAGCGGGAGGCAGGGTGCAGGTAAAAAGGTGTCTAATGCTTAAACCAAAAATAAACAAAATGTTAGTGACCCTAAGAAAAGGCATTGAAGCTTAGGGAAGGCAATGCAGAACCAAACTACAACTGAACTGACTACAAAGTAAACAAAAACAGAATGCTGGACGACAGCAAAGACTTACTGTGGAGCAAAGACGACGTCCACAAAGTACATCCGAACATGACATGACAATCAACAATGTCCCCACAAAGAAAAGGCATTGAAGCTCAGGGAAGGCAATGCAGAACAAAACTACAACTGAACTGGCTACAAAGTAAACAAAAACAGAATGCTGGACGACAGCAAAGACTTACTGTGGAGCAAAGACGACGTCCACAAAGTACATCCGAACATGACATGACAATCAACAATGTCCCCACAAAGATGCATAAAAACAACTGAAATATTCTTGATTGCTAAAACAAAGTAGATGCGGGAAATATCGCTCAAAGGAAGACATGAAACTGCTACAGGAAAATACCAAAAAAAAGAGAAAAAGCCACCAAAATAGGAGCGCGAGACAAGAAGTAAAACACTACACACGGGAAAACAGCAAAAAAAAAGTCCAAATAAGTCAGGGTGTGATGTGACAGGTGGTGACAGTACACCTACTTTGAGACAAGAGCTATAGTGATGCATGCTTGGTTATGCTTTAAAGACTTTTTACGGTCAACAGAGTTTTGTTTTTTAATGATTTCTGCCGGTGGTGTGCCTCCGCATTTTTTCAACGCAAAAAAATGTGCTCAAAAAAAGGTTGAAAAGCACTGATTTAGAAGCTGCACTGTGGAGGGACGTTAGCCGGCAGCTACGCTAACGAGCATGTGACATTTCGCCGAGGACGCCGCCACATTTGCAGGACTCAGCCAGCATGTGTTGACGGCGATATGACAACGGTATTAAAAGCTCAGTCGTCAGACAATTTACTGGAATCGTCCAGTCGTGACAGTACACCTACTTTGAGACAAGAGCTATAGTGATGCATGCTTGGTTATGCTTTAAAGACTTTTTACGGTCAACTGAGTTTAGTTTTTTAATGATTTCTGCCGGTGGTGTGCCTCCGCATTTTTTCAACGCAAAAAAATGTGCTCAAAAAAGGGTTGAAAAGCACTGATTTAGAAGCTGCACTGTGGAGGGACGTTAGCCGGCAGCTACGCTAATGAGCATGTGACATTTCGCCGAGGACGCCGCCACATTTGCAGGACTCAGCCAGCATGTGTTGACGGCGATATGACAACGGTATTAAAAGCTCAGTCGTCAGACAATTTACTGGAATCGTCCACATTGCGCAACCTCAGTCTTGGGTATGACGTCGTTGGAAATCGTCTCTAGCAAAAGTTACCTTGAGGCGCTTCACACATGAAAGAAAACCAGCGTGAGCAAGCAGTTTGGCGACGGAGGCAGTCACATGACTCGCGCTTACTTCCGGGTGTATCCTCGGGAGCGAGGGGGAAAAGCGTGATGGGGTGGGGGGGAGTTGGCGGTCAAAACGGCGGGGCCTCGATGGCGAAGCCGCTACCTTGGCGCTGGCACGACTTGTGTCGCGCCGCATTTAGACTATAATGAGGGCTGTGGCGGTGGAAGGCATGCGAGCGCTCCTTCTTCACCGCATGCTGGAAAGCCCGAGAGGCCGTAACGGGGGGGGCCGGTCCCAGACGGGAGGTGCCAGGGAGCGCGGACTACTCCCAAAAGCGAGCGTGGCGGCGCAGAATGAAATAAAAAATCCAAACGCCTCAAAGTGCTGCTCGCCATTTATTGGCTTGGCGCTGGCTGATGGAATTTCTTTAAAAGCGTCATCGTCTCCGAGTCCATTTTCACTTCCAAAAAAAAAATAAAGAAATAGGTACTGAACCCTCACACGGCCCTCCCGCCTCTTCTGATGGCGCCAGAAATGCGTCGGCTTGCGGATGACCTCAGCTGATGCTTTCCACTACTTCAGTGTTACTCGCACGTGATGATGATGTGACACTAAATGGGCCGTTTCACCGTTTGCTCTTTTTAACCCTTGTGTAATGTTCACATTTTTTATATTATATTTGTAGATGTGGGAAACAGCGGGAGGCAGGGTGCAGGTAAAAAGGTGTCTAATGCTTAAACCAAAAATAAACAAAAGGTGAGTGCCCGTAAGAAAAGGCAATGAAGCTTCGGCTATGCAGAACGAAGCAAACTGAACTGGCTATAAAGTCAACAAAAACAGAATGCTGGACAACAGCAAAGACTTACATATATTTTTATATTTTCAGATTTATTTGTTTATTTTTTATTTTTTTCTCACCCCCATTGTTTACCTGTGTCTCACCTTTTTTGTTTATATGAATGGCGCTTGACAGCGTCATACATGTCAACCCTCCAGATTTTTCCGGCAGGGCGACTATGCTCCCGAACGTGCCGTGATGGTACAGCATTTAGCGCCCACTACAACCAGCGTGCCGGCCCAGCCACACGTTATAAGGGGCTTCAGCTTGCTCACGTAAGTGACAGCAAGGCATACTTGGTCAACAACCACACAGGTTACACTGACGGTGGCTGTATAAAAAACTTTAACACTCTTACTAATAATGCGCCACACTGTGAACCCACACCAAACAAGAATGACAAACACATTTCGGGAGAACGTCTGCACCGTAACACAACATAACCACAACAGAACAAATACCCAGAATCCCATGCAGCCCTAACTCTTCCGTGCTACATTATACAACCCCGCTACCAAACCCCGCCCACCTCAACCAACGCACAGAGGGGGGGGGGGGGGGGGTTGATGTGTGAGGGAGCAGGGTTAGGGTGGGGGCGAGGTTTGGTGGTAGCAGGGGTGTATAATGTAGCCCGGAAGAGTCAGGGCTGCATGGGATTCTGGGTATTTGTTCTGTTGTGTTTATGTTGTGTTACGGTGCAGAAATGTGTTTGTCATTCTTGTTTGGTGTGTCACAGTGTGGCGCATTATTAGTAAGAGTGTTAAAGTTGTTTTATATGGCCACCGTCAGTGTAACCTGTGTGGTTGTTGACCAAGTATGCCTTGCTGTCACGTACGTGTGCAAGCAGAAGTTGCATATAACAAGAGGCTGGGCTGGCACGCTGTTTATACAGATTGTAGAGGGAGCTAAATGCTGTACCATCATAGCACGCCAATTATTAATGTAAGGGTGAAAATCGGACAATATTAATTTCAAAAGTTTTCTGCGAGAGGCATTAAAATCCTGAAGTCTCCCGGGAAAATCGGGGGGTCGGGAAGTATGCAGCTGAGCCGCAACAGAGTGATCAAAGAGCCGCATGCGGCTCCGGAGCCGCGGGTTGCCGACCCCTGACCTACACTCTGTCCTCCTCCTGTCTAGGCCTGCTGTGTGTGTATGTGTGTGTGTGTGTGTGTGTGCGTGCGGTACACTAGAACATCAATCTCCACACTTCTATTAGCCCCAGGTCCAGTGGACCCGGACATCTTATATGTAATAGAAATGTAAGTCAGTGAGTCGACAGGGTTCCATGGACCATCAAGCAGAGACATGACTTCAAGCAGGGTTGTGACTTTGTTTATTTTTTCAAATAAACCTTAGTGCAGGTCGCTTTTCAGCTCCTCTTCTCTGCTCGCTCTTTGTTTCGCTTTTCAGCCTCCCTCGTCTTCGTCTGCGTCTCCCGCTTGGTCGCTTCCGCTCCTCATGCGCTGCTGGCTCTCCAACTCCTTCTGCCCCGTCGTTCTCGGCTGCCGTCCTTTTACACACTGGGAGGGGATTACACAATTGTGCGCAGCCGGGCGATCCACGCACCTGATGTTTTTTACGGCAACGATCCAGGCGCGCCTCCTTGCCGCCATCCTCGGGGTCGGCCCCGGCGTGCCCCGCCTCGCTGTCGGTCTGCCGGCCACGCCTCCTCACAGTGTGCATAGATATCCATCCATCCATCCATCTTCTTCCGCTTACCCGAGGTCTGGTCGCGGGGCCAGCAGCCTAAGCAGGGAAGCCCAGACTTCCCTCTCCCCAGCCACTTCGTCCAGCTCCTCCCGGGGGATCCCGAGGCGTTCCCAGGCCAGCCGGGAGACATAGTCTACCCAACGTGTCCTGGGTCTTCCCCGTGGCCTCCTACCGGTCGGACGTGCCCGAAACACCTCCCTAGGGAGGCGTTCGGGTGGCATCCTGACCAGATGCCCGAACCACCTCATCTGGCTCCTCTCCATGTGGAGGAGCAGCAGCTTTACTTTGAGCTCCTCCTGGATGACAGAGCTTCTCACCCTATCTCTAAGGGAGAGACCCGCCACCTGGCGGAGGAAACTCATTTGGGCCGCTTGTACCCGTGATCTTGTCCTTTCGGTCATGACCCAAAGCTCATGACCATAGGTGAGGATGGGAACGTAGATCGACCAGTAAATCGAGAGCTTTGCCTTCCGGCTCAGCTCCTTCTTCACCACAACGGATCGATACAGCGTCCACATTACTGAAGACGCCGCACCGATCCGCCTGTCGATCTCACGATCCACTCTTCCCTCATTGTGAACAAGACTCCGAGGTATTTGAACTCCTCCACTTGGGGCAAGATCTCCTCCCCAACCCGGAGATGGCACTCCACCCTTTTCCGGGCGAGAACCATAGACTCGGACTTGGAGGTGCTGATTCCCATCCCAGTCGCTTCACACTTGGCTGCGAACCGATCCAGTGAGAGCTGAAGATCCTGACCAGATGAAGCCATCAGGACCACATCATCTGCAAAAAGCAGAGACCTAATCCTGCAGCCACCAAACCAGATCCCCTCAACGCCTTGACTGCGCCTAGAAATTCTGTCCATAAAAGTTCAGAACAGAATGGGTGACAAAGGGCAGCCTTGGCGGAGTCCAACCCTCACTGGAAACGTGTCCGACTTACTGCCGGCAATGCGGACCAAGCTCTGACACTGATCATACAGGGAGCGGACCGCCACAATCAGACAGTCCGATACCCCATACTCTCTGAGCACTCCCCACAGGACTTCCCGAGGGACACGGTCCAATGCCTTCTCCAAGTCCACAAAACACATGTAGACTGGTTGGGCAAACTCCCATGCACCCTCAAGGACCCTGCCCAGAGTATAGAGCTGGTCCACAGTTCCACGACCAGGACCAAAACCACACTGTTCCTCCTGAATCCGAGGTTCGACAACCCGGCGTAGCCTCCCCACAGTGTGCATGGATATTATTCTCAAAAACAACCTAGACTTTATTCCCAGCGTGTGGGGAAAACCTTAAACGTTCACGCGCGGGGACAAGTCCATACAGGAAAGTTCAAGCGAGTCGCCCCGCCCCCGAGGCTGCTTCCCTCTCTTCGCCGCTGTTCCACATGAAACAGGTGCACATGTCGGTACTGGTGGCCCCCCTGGCTATGGGAGCTCGTCTGTTTCCAAGCATATGGGGGGTTGGGGGGGGGGGGGGCGTTCTCCTGCCCCGAGTCACCCTGCATCGGCCCTTCCAATAAGGACCGTTTCCTTTGAAGTGTCTCCCATAGGGTCGTGGTCAAAAGTTTGCATACGCTTGTTAGAAATCCCACTGTTTATATTAAACACACTACACTGATGAGAGGATTTGGCGAGCGCCGTTTTGTCCTACTAATTTTCGCGGTCCTCGGAGTCCCCGTTCTTGTCACTCATGATCGGAAAGAAGCGCTTTCTGAGAAACAGTTCACTGCTCCGTGGTCAAATGACTACGTCAGTCAAATGTTTATTTTCTAAACGTCGAGGCTTCCTTGTGTTTAAAGTTAAAGTAGCAATGATTGTCACACACACACACTATTATTCTCTGCATTTAACCCATCACCCTTGATCACCCCCTGGGAGGTGAGGGGAGCAGTGAGCAGCAGCGGTGGCCGCGCCCCGGGGAATAATTTTTGGCGATTTAACCCCCAATTCCAACCCTTGATGCTGAGTGCCAAGCAGGGAGGTAATGGCTCCCATTTTTATAGTCTTTGGTATGACTCGGCCGGGGTTTGAACTCACAACCTACCGATCTCAGGGCGGACACTCTAACCACTAGACCACTGAGCAGGTACTATAGTTACTTATTGTTTTCACCTGCCTCTGGTGTTCGGGACGCTCACCTGTCTCTAATCAGAGGCATTATTTAAGCCTGCCTTTGCCAGTCAGTCGGCCTGGCTGGCGCCATTGTTCGCTTCATGCCTGGTCCACGTAAGTCTTGTTTGTTCATACCACAGCTCGTAAGTTTCCTAGTTCATGATTCCAGTGCTAAGTTGCTTTCCTTTTGCTTATTTCCTGTTTTTGGTTCAAACTATGATTTATGACAATAAATACCTTCACGCTTTGTCCGGAGTTGTCCATTCTGCATCCCGGGAGAACGACCCCGCAGTGAGCTGCGACCCCATACGGGAGACTGCTTGAATTTTTTGACCACTCCTCTTGACAAAATTGGTGCAGTTGTTGGTTTTCTGACATGGACTTGTTTCTTCAGCATTGTCCACACATTTAAGTCAGGGACTTTGGGAAGGCCATTCTAAAACCTTCATTCTAGCCTGATTTAGCCATTCCTTTTGACGTGTGTTTGGGGTAGGGGTGTAACGGTACACAAACATTTCGGTTCGGTACGTACCTCGGTTTAGAGGTCACGGTTCGGTTCATTTTCCGTACAGTAAGAAAATAACAAAATATACATTTTTGCGTTATTTATTTACCAAATGTGCAAAATCTTCCACCAAAAATATTTTTCTTAGTGTAATATTTGATGTGAAGTAATGGGAACCTTGGATTGGTCAATAATTCATAATAACATTGATTTTGATTCAATATTATGTTTTGAGCAATGACAGTTTGAAAGGAAAAAAAAACAGCTTTGTTTTATTAGTCAACATTGCAACTTTTTCTAAATTACATTTAACCTTTCAGCTTTTTTTTTCACTTTTTGTTTATTTGAATAGTATTTTTAGAACGTGCCGTGGGCCTTTAAAACATTAGCTGTGGGCCGCAAATGGCCTCCGGGGCACACTTTTGACACCCCTGCTATAGATAATAAAACATTAAATGTGATAAATCTATGGATAAAAAGCAGAGCCTGGCGACGCATGCGCGTTTATCATAACTCTCTCTCTCTCTCTGTCTCTGCCCCTCCCTCACCAATGCTGCTGTTTGTTTTGTTTTTAACCCCTTCTTAACCCTGAACGTACATTGAAAATACTCAAAATGCCGGACATTTGAGGCATTTAAGAAACTCCGCCCTGACAGCTCCGCAAAAGAGGACGTATGGTCAGTCTATCCTAGCCCGTTAGCTGCTAGCATGCCGTGTGTTGTGCCTCGGTGTGCATTGTTTACAAAACCTGCGTTACGCTACTTAATATGTCCGTGTGGAAACTTATTCGGTACACCTCCGAACCGAACCGGAACCCCCGTACTGAAATGGTTCAATACCAATACACGTACCGTTACACCCCTAGTTTGGGGGTCATTGTCCTGTTGGAACACCCAACTGCGCCCAAGACCCAACCTCCTGATTTTAGCTTGTCCTGAAGAATTTGGGGGTAATCCTCCTTTTTCATTGTCCCATTTAAAGCACTAGTTCCATTGGCAGCAAAACAGGCCCAGAGCATAATACCACCACCACCATGCTTGACGGTAGGCATGGTGTTCCTGGGATTAAAAGCCTCACATTTTCTCCTCCAAACATATTGCTGGGTATTGTGGTCAAACAGCTCCAATTTTTGTTTCATCTGACATCACATGGACAAAGATAAGACCTTCTGGAGGAAAGTTCTGTGGTTGCTTGTTGGCATACTTGCCAACCTTGAGACCTCCGATTTCGGGAGGTGGGGGGTGGGGGCGTGGTCGGGGGTGGGGCGGGGCGTGGTTGGGGGCGTGGTTAAGAGGGGAGGAGTATATTGACAACTAGAATTCACCAAGTCAAGAATTGCATATATATACAGGTAAAAGCCAGTAAATTAGAATATTTTGAAAAACTTGATTTATTTCAGTAATTGCATTCAAAAGGTGTAACTTGTACATTATATTTATTCATTGCACACAGACTGATGCATTCAAATGTTTATTTCATTTAATTTTGATGATTTGAAGTGGCAACAAATGAAAATCCAAAATTCCGTGTGTCACAAAATTAGAATATTACTTAAGGCTAATACAAAAAAGGGATTTTTAGAAATGTTGGCCAACTGAAAAGTATGAAAATGAAAAATATGAGCATGTACAATACTCAATACTTGGTTGGAGCTCCTTTTGCCTCAATTACTGCGTTAATGCGGCGTGGCATGGAGTCGATGAGTTTCTGGCACTGCTCAGGTGTTATGAGAGCCCAGGTTGCTCTGATAGTGGCCTTCAACTCTTCTGCGTTTTTGGGTCTGGCATTCTGCATCTTCCTTTTCACAATACCCCACAGATTTTCTATGGGGCTAAGGTCAGGGGAGTTGGCGGGCCAATTTAGAACAGAAATACCATGGTCCGTAAACCAGGCACGGGTAGATTTTGCGCTGTGTGCAGGCGCCAAGTCCTGATGGAACTTGAAATCTCCATCTCCATAGAGCAGGTCAGCAGCAGGAAGCATGAAGTGCTCTAAAACTTGCTGGTAGACGGCTGCGTTGACCCTGGATCTCAGGAAACAGAGTGGACCGACACCAGCAGATGACATGGCACCCCAAACCATCACCCAACCATGCAAATTTTGCATTTCCTTTGGAAATCGAGGTCCCAGAGTCTGGAGGAAGACAGGAGAGGCACAGGATCCACGTTGCCTGAAGTCTAGTGTAAAGTTTCCACCATCAGTGATGGTTTGGGGTGCCATGTCATCTGCTGGTGTCGGTCCACTCTGTTTCCTGAGATCCAGGGTCAACGCAGCCGTCTACCAGCAAGTTTTAGAGCACTTCATGCTTCCTGCTGCTGACCTGCTCTATGGAGATGGAGATTTCAAGTTCCAACAGGACTTGGCGCCTGCACACAGCGCAAAATCTACCCGTGCCTGGTTTACGGACCATGGTATTTCTGTTCTAAATTGGCCCGCCAACTCCCCTGACCTTAGCCCCATAGAAAATCTGTGGGGTATTGTGAAAAGGAAGATGCAGAATGCCAGACCCAAAAACGCAGAAGAGTTGAAGGCCACTATCAGAGCAACCTGGGCTCTCATAACACCTGAGCAGTGCCAGAAACTCATCGACTCCATGCCACGCCGCATTAACGCAGTAATTGAGGCAAAAGGAGCTCCAACCAAGTATTGAGTATTGTACATGCTCATATTTTTCATTTTCATACTTTTCAGTTGGCCAACATTTCTAAAAATCCCTTTTTTGTATTAGCCTTAAGTAATATTCTAATTTTGTGACACACGGAATTTTGGATTTTCATTTGTTGCCACTTCAAATCATCAAAATTAAATGAAATAAACATTTGAATGCATCAGTCTGTGTGCAATGAATAAATATAATGTACAAGTTACACCTTTTGAATGCAATTACTGAAATAAATCAAGTTTTTCAAAATATTCTAATTTACTGGCTTTTACCTGTATATATATATATATCCTGAAAATATGCAAACAAAACTGTGTTTAGGTAATTGATACTTCAAACTTGCATAAATAAATCTTAAGGAATATAACATAACTTGGCTTCTGAGAGTTTCAAAATGTAATGAATAAAATGCTAAAGTTGTTGATAAACAAGCAATTATTTTAATAATTAAATATGGTCATTTTAAATGAATTATTATGACCATTTAAAATGAATTATTTCAAATATGTTTATTTTAATGTATAATTCTATGGCTGGATGTAATAAGGAGTCAGAAAAAATACGAATAAAAATACAATAATTGTTGATGTTTTTAGCAAAATATAGTAAAAATTTATTTAGTTTAAAAAAAAATAATAATAAATATATTTATTTTTAGGTAAGATAAACAAAATAATACAATTTATCTCTAGTCTGGATGATTTATTTCTTGTCACCCCGTCATGAAAAAAGGCTGTCCTCACTCAGGTCCGCATGGAGCTGGAGGGGGCGTGGCCTCCAGCTCCGGCTGAAAATCGGGAGATTTTCGGGAGAATATTTGTCCCGGGAGGTTTTCGGGAGAGGCGCTGAATTTCGGGAGTCTCCCGGAAAATTCGGGAGGGTTGGCAAGTATGCTTGTTGGACGTCCACTTCATGTTGGCCGCCCACATTTCCATGTAGCGACATGAGGGGCCGCTTAAAACCAAAAAGGGTTAGGAGACGACAAAGCTCCCAGCGGCTCGTCCGGGCAGAGGCATGCTTTGTTGTTGTCGGCCAGGAATGTGCTGACTACCGGCAGAAGGCAACAACGCCAGCCTCCTCCATTGTTGTCCTTCGTAGCCCAATGGACTCGCAAAGGTAGCGGTGCAGCGAGTCCATTTTCTCCTCGTCCCGGCGCGTCTTATCTGGCTGCTTACTCAAGTTCAAGAACACCAGGTTCAAAGTTCTTTCTTTTGTGTACATCGTTGCATAAGAAGGGGGGAAAAAAGTCCACTTTTTTTTTATCCCATTGTTCACCGCGGAATCGGTGTGCTGGGCCTGGTTTCTCTGCTCGTGCACACGCTTAATTCATCATATTACCGTATTTTCCGCACCATAAGGCGCCCTGGGTTATAAGCCGCGCCTTCAATGAACGGCATATTTCAAAACTTTGTCCACCTATAAGCCGCCCCGTGTTATAAGCCGCATCTAACTGCGCTAAAGGAATGTCAAAAAAACAGTCAGATAGGTCAGTCAAACTTTAATAATATATTAAAACCAGCGTGATGTGGGCGCGCATGGAGTCGTATATCAACATGGACGGAGCTGCGTGAAAAAAGCCACCCGGCCTCTTCGCGTAAACTTCCCTTAACCACTCGCTCACCTTTTCTTCATCCATCCATCCCTTCGAGTTAGCTTTTATGATGACGCCGGCTGGAAAGGTCTCTTTTGGCAAGGTCTTCCTTTTGAATATCACCATGGGTGGAAGTTTCTGGCCATTAGCATGGCAAGCTAGAACCACAGTGAAGGACGACTTCTCATTCCCTGTGGTGCGAATATTCACCGTACGTGCTCCCGTTGTATCCACAGTGCGGTTCACAGGAATATCAAAAGTCAGTGGAACCTCGTCCATGTTGATAATGTTCTCTGGCCGGATCTTTTTTTCAGCTATCTTGTTTTTACAATATGCACGGAAAGTAGCCAGCTTTTCTTGAAAGTCTTTAGGCAGTTGCTGTGAAATAGTGGTCCGTGTGCGGATGGAGAGATTGCGTCTTTTCATGAACCGGAAACACCAAGAAGCCACCACCTTTAAAATCATCCAGGTGAAGTTCGCTTGCTAGCGCTGTTGCCTTCATTCGAATAGTGATGGTGCTGACACTTCTGCTTGCTGCTCTCTGCTCAACAACCCACTGTTCGAGTTTGTCCTCCAACAGTAGCCATCTTGCTTTGTTCCCTCGGAAACTCTGTTTTGTCTTCTTTACCTGGCGCAGGTCATCTTCTTGCTTCCTCCACCTACGCACCATTGATTCATTTATGTTATATTCTCTTGCTGCTGCTCTATTTCCGTGTTCTTCGGCATGACTTATTGCCTTAAGTTTAAATTCTGCGTTATACGCGTGTCGCTTAGTAGGAGCCATTTTGTGGTCTTTACAGATGTAAACACACAAAGGAAATGAAACGTACGGTATATCCGCGCGCTTTTTCTTCTTCTACGCGGGCGGGTGGTTGCTTACAGTAGAAGAAGAAGCGCTTCCTGTTCTATGGGGGCGGGTGCTTACCTTGGCGGTTGCTTGCGTAGAAGAAGAAGCGCTTCCTGTTCTACCGGGAAAAAAGATGGCGGCTGTTTACCGAAGTTGCGAGATCGAAACTTTATGAAAATGAATCGTAATATTAATCCATATATAAAGCGCACCGGGTTAAAAGCCGCACTGTCAGCTTTTGAGTAAATTTGTGGTTTTAAGGTGCGGCTAATAGTGCGGAAAATACGGTAATTCACCATGCTATTATTCTTTCTGCGCCTTTTGTTTCCTTCAATGGATCCCCGCACAATGGGGGCAAAGGTCATCGTACAGTGCGGCCACATGGGGGCAAATCAGGTGGAAGCTGCGATCCATCATTTCCTCCTCCAGACCCTTTCTGGAGTCTCCTGGAGGTGTCAGAAGGGAATAAGCCAGAAGTCTGCATGCACCACTGATGATCCATGATGGTCCCAAACCTGCTCGGCTTCCTTTTGCTCAAAGTGCGGCCTAGTTTTTGTTTTTTTTCATGTGAAATGTCATCTTTCTGGGTCACGGGAGATGGATGAGAGGCTTTTTCTGTTAGCTCAGGTGTTTGCTACAAATGTACATGCTAGGGATGTTCTGATCAGGCTTTTAAGCCGATAACAATCATCCATGGGTTAGATTGGCCGATACCAATCACAATTATATGGTTTTCCACACCAAAATTCATCTATTTATTATTATTCCTTTATTTCTTCTTCTTCTCCAGATTTTGCCGCGCTTTACCTTCCAGATTTTTCACCCGATTCAAACCGTTCCAACTTCAAACTGTTCTGCCTAATTCCAAAAATTCCCAGATTTCCCAGAATTCCAGGTTTTCCGGGACATTTTTCAAACTTCCACCATCTCCACGTTTTTCAACCAATTCAAACCGTTCCGCCTTCAACACATTCCACCATTCTGGAAATTCTAACCACCCTTTTTCCAAGTTCAAAAAAATTCCAGGATTTCCAGGCTTCATAAAAATAAGTACTAGTACTACATACTTGCCAACCCTCCCGGATTGTCCGGGAGACTCCCGAAATTCAGCGCCTCTCCCGAAACCTTCCCGGGACAAATTTTCTCCCGAAAATCTCCCGAAATTCAGGCGGAGCTGGAAGCCACGCCCCCTCCAGCTCCATGCGGACCCGAGTGACGTCAGGTGCGCAACACCACTTAAATCATTGGCCAACCAAAAAGTAACCCCAGTACGATATAGCCAACATTCACCAGGAGATGACAACAGACAAACATAGATCACTCTATTACATTCCTCCCCTTTTATAAATGTATAGAAGTTACTCAAAATAAATAAACAACCCAACCAAAAAATGCAGCAGCTCAATTAAAAAACTGTACTTAAACTGTACTTAATTCTTTTCTTCTTTTTTTTAGTACTGAACTCTTAACCCTCATTTGTAAAAAAATAACATGTTTATTATACAAACAGTATTTGTACACCTTTAACACAGATTTTTATACTGTCTTCAGAGATTCAGTTTTTTTGGTGGTACTCAAAACCTTTCTGGGTACCTGCGAAAGGGTGTTCAGCATGGTTGGAAAAATAGTGACAGAGAATAGAACAAGGATGGACAATTCAACCCTTAACTCAACTATGAGTAGATGAGTGTTATGTGTGTGTATATGTGTAAATAAATGAACACTGAAATTCAAGTATTTCTATTATATATATATATATATATATATATATATATATATATATATATATATATATATATATATATATATATATATATATATATATATATATATATATATATATATAATAAAATAAATATATATATATAGCTAGAATTCACTGAAAGTCAAGTATTTCTTATATATATATATATATATATATATATATATATATATATATATATATATATATATATATATCTATGAAATACTTGACTTGGTGAATTTTAGCTGTAAATATACTCCTCCCCTCTTAGCCCCGCCCCAACCACGCCCCCGCCCCACCCCGACCACGCGCCCCCCCCACCTCCCGAAATCGGAGGTCTCAAGGTTGGCAAGTATGGTACTAGTAGGTGTTTTTCAACCTTTTTTGAGCCAAGGCACATTTTTTGCAGCAGAAATCATTAAAAAAACAAAACTCAGTTGACAGTAAAAAGTCGTTTTTGGATATGACTTTAAAGCATAACCAAGCATGCATCACTATAGTTCTTGTCCAGGGCTGCAACAACTAATGGATTAAATCGATTAAAATCGAATATAAAAATAGTTGGCGATTAATTTAGTCATCGATTCGTTGGATCTATGCTATGCGCATTCGCAGAGGCTACTTTTTTTATTTATTTATTTGTATTAAAAAAAAACAAAAAAAACTTTATTTATAAACTGCAACATTTACAAACAGCTGAGAAACAATAATCAAAATAAGTATGTTGCCAGTATGCTGTTTTTCCCCCCAATAAAATACTGAAAAGGATAGAAATGTAGTTGGTCTCTTTTATCCGATTATTAATCGATTAATCAAAGTAATAATAGATAGATTAATCGGTGATGAAATTAGTTGTTAGTTGCAGCCCTACTCTTGTACTGTCACCACCTGACTTATTTGGACCTTTTTAATTTTTTCCTGTGTGTAGTGTTTTAGTTCTTGTCTTGTGCTCCTATTTTGGTGGCTTTTTCTCTTTTTTTGGTATTTTCCTGTAGCAGATTCATGTCTTCCTTTTGAGCGATATTTCCCGCACCTGCTTTGTTTTAGCAATCAAGAATATTTCAGTTGTTGCTATCCTTCTTTGTGGGGACATTGTTGATTGTCATGTCATGTTCGGATCTACTTTGTGGACGCCGTCTTTGCTCCACAGTAAGTCTTTGCTGTCGTCCAGCATTCTGTTTTTGTTTACTTTCTAGCCGGTTAGGTTTTAGTTTCGTTCTGCATAGCCTTCCTTAAGCTTCAATGCCTTTTCTTAGGGGGCACTCACCTTTTGTTGATTTTTTTAAGTATTAGACATCTTTTTACCTGCACACTGCCTTCCGCTGTTTCCGACATCTACAAAGCATCTAGCTACCGGCTGCAACCTACTGATATGGAAGAGTATTACACGGTTACTCTGCCGAGCTCGAGACAGCACCGACACTCAACAACAACACATAGTAATAGTAATAATAATAATATATTTTATTTGTAAAAAGCACTTTACATTGAGTAAACAACCTCAAAGTGCTATAGTTTATTAACATTTTTTTAAATAAAAAGATAATAAAAAATAAATAAAAATAAAAACTAGAACAGCCACGTAGCTACAACTAGTATGCATATATCTAAAAAAAAAAAGGCTTTTTAAAAACATCCACAGTCTGTGGTGCCCTCAGGTGGTCAGGGAGAGCGTTCCACAGACTGGGAGCGGCGGAGCAGAAAGCCCGGTCCCCCATTGTTCGTAGCTTTGTCCTCGGAGGTTGGAGAAGGTTATAGCCTGTCCGTAACGGAGGTGTCGTCATTCCGCAGACTATAATATATTGCAAAAAATATTTTTAACCCAAATAGGTGAAATTAGACAATGTCCCACGGCACACCAGACCGTATCTCACGGCACACTAGTTGAAAAACACTGATCCAAACGTTTTAGACTTGCCGAGCTACTGAAGCCAACCCTGCACGAGCAAACACTTTGAGGTTTTTCCTTGCCTCTGTCGCCAAACAGAAGTCTGTTTTTAGAATTGTCTCCCCTATGTTTAAATATACATAGTGTACAGTAGGCACATGCTGCTGTCATCTCTTCAAACCACTTGTCTGAATTTGGATTCACAAGCCCCAGCCCGGTCTTGTCGCAGGTTCCGGTCTACTCCGGCCCCTGAACCCTGAACCGGGCGAGCCCCCGCACGGGCCCCCGCACGGGCTGGGTGAATAGCCGGCGGGAGCCGTGCTGCGGGTGTAAACCACATGAATGTGCCGCCTGAGCAGATAGGATCAGGCGTGGTGGGGAGGAGGCCATGACGCTCCACGCGCTGACATCAAAGACGGTGCCGTAGGGCGGAGGAGGGCAGTTGGAGGGGAGGGCGGGGCCAAACTCTTCAAAGCCCTCTCGGAGTAATGCCGATGGTGATATGCGGCCGTGTGATGATGTAATGACAGGCCTTCTAGCTCAAGCTTGTGGACAAATAAAGGTGGAGGTGACAAAATCCTTGATGAAAGATGGCTGACGGGCACAAAACCAAGCAAGTTTCCAAGTACGTAGGCAGTTTATACATCACAGCCTATCATAGCAATTCCCATTCAGCGTTTAGTGAAGAGTAGACGCATGAGATCAATCAATAACGCCAACTTGTTACCGAGTTGGAGATCCGAGTCGTACCAGAGGCGGGATGACGCCTGTGCAAACAAACGTGGATCCCGCAAAACCTGGACCCGGAGTGCAGACCTATCAAAAAACCTGTTATTCCGCATCTGGAATTTGAGTTACGCCGGTAATGTGTCACAGAAAAAAAGGTTTGGAAAGGCGGAACAAAATCCACCCGCCAATTTCCTGACTTTAGGGGTTTTACTAGCGCAGTAGTAGAGGGGCGGGGCCGTGCTTGTGCGAAAGCTGGAACTAATGAATCATGTTCGGTACTATACCGCCTCTAAAAAGTACCAGTCCCCCACTCCCCCTCCCTCCCTTTTGTTTTAACGGGCATGGTGGCGCGCCGTCATCACGTTGTGTCATTGCTGGTTTTACGAGTTCGGCAACGCACAATCAAGGAGTACTTACGAGCACTCCGTGGCCTAGTGGTTAGAGTGTCCGCCCTGAGATGGGTAGGTTGTGAGTTCAAACCCCGGTCGAGTCATACCAAAGACTATAAAAATGGGAGCCATTACTTCCCTGCTTGGCTTGGAATTGGGGGTTAAATCACCAAAAATGAATCCCAGGCCCGGCCACCAGGCGCTTGCCATCGTGCCCCAACTCCGGGCAAGGGAAATCTGAGTCTCGGTTCTGGTATTTCCATAGAAGTCTTCCAGATGAGGTAGTTCGGATATCTGCCCTGTGAGTTCAAACCCCGGCCGAGTCATACCAAAGACTATACAAATGGGACCCATTACTTACCTGCTTGGCACTCAGTATGAAGGGTTGGAATTGGGGGTTAAATCACCAAAAATGAATCCCAGGCCCGGCCACCAGGCGCTTGCCATCGTGCCCCAACTCCGGGCAAGGGAAATCTGAGTCTCGGTTCTTGTATTTCCATAGCAGTCTTCCAGATGAGGTAGTTCGGACATCTGCCCTGTGAGTTCAAACCCCGGCCGAGTCATACCAAAGACTATAAAAATGAGACCCATCACTTACCTGCTTGGCACTCAGCATGAAGGGTTGGAATTGGGGGTTGAATCACCAAAAATTATTCCCGGGCGCGGCCACCGCTGACAGGCCCGGCCACCAGGCGCTTGCCATCGTGCCCCAACTCCGGGCAAGGGAAATCTGAGTCTCGGTTCTGGTATTTCCATAGAAGTCTTCCAGATGAGGTAGTTCGGATATCTGCCCTGTGAGTTCAAACCCCGGCCGAGTCATACCAAAGACTATAAAAATGGGACCCATTACTTACCTGCTTGGCACTCAGCATGAAGGGTTGGAATTGGGAGTTGAATCACCAAAAATTATTCCCGGACGCGGCCACCGCTGACAGGCCCGGCCACCAGGCGCTTGCCATCGTGCCCCAACTCCGGGCAAGGGAAATCCGAGTCTCGGTTCTTGTATTTCCATAGAAGTCTTCCAGATGAGGTAGTTCGGAGATTGAAAAATAGTGACAGAGAATAGAACAAGGATGGACAATTCAACCCTTAACTCAACAATGAGTAGATGAGTGTTATGTGTGTGTGTATATGTGTAAATAAATGAACACTGAAATTCAAGTATTTATTTTATATATATATATATAATAAAATAAATATATATATATATATATATATATAACTAGATATCACTGAACGTTGACTTGGTGAATTCTAGCTGTAAATATACTCCTCCCCTTTTAGCCACGCCCCCAACCACGTCGGGGTGGGACGGGGTTTGATTGACCCGATGATTCTCGCAGGCTAATCCACTAGAACGGGGATTTCCAAACGCCGCAAATGAATTTTTCCGAGACAATCAAAGATATTTGTTCTCATCAATGTTCCAGAGGAATCCACAGAAGTCAATAATGGTGTGAAATCCTTTGAAAAAAGCCGGCGTGATGGTCAGGCTGATAATTCATTGACAGTTCTCATGACGCCGCCCATTCGCTCTACCAAAGGTTATTTGCTGGCCTCTGTTTGAAGCCGTGGGCCCGACCCCGCCCGCGCTTTGTGATCGCGCCTCCGTCCGTCCGTCCGTCCTCACCATTAAATAAGCGGTAAACAGCTGCGCTCGTATTTATCCAGGGTTCACGCAGAGGTCGGCCTTTTAACTCCAGCGTTGCGGGTCGGGCCGGGAAGTCAGGGTCTGAGGCACAAAGCCTTTGTGATGAAGAGCAGAGTGCTGTTTGTCCTTGAACGCCACACACATGAACGTCACACACATGAACGTCACACACATGAACGCCACACACATGAACGTCACACACATGAACGCCACACACATGAACGTCACACACATGAACGTCACACACATGAACGTCACACGTATGAACGTCACACACATGAACGCCACACACATGAACGTCACACACATGAACGTCACACACATGAACGCCACACACATGAACGCCACACACATGAACGTCACACACATGAACGCCACACACATGAACGCCACACACATGAACGTCACGCACATGAACGTCACACACATGAACGTCACACACATGAACGTCACACACATGAACGTCACACACATGAACGTCACACACATGAACGTCACACACATGAACGCCACACACATGAACGTCACACACATGAACGTCACACACATGAACGTCACACACATGAACGCCACACACATGAACGTCACACACATGAACGTCACACACATGAACGCCACACACATGAACGTCACACACATGAACGTCACACACATGAACGCCACACACATGAACGTCACACACAGGAACGTCACACACATAAACGTCGGTTAGGGTGTTACAATAGAGGGTTAGGGTGTTACAATAGAGGGTTAGGGTGTTACAATAGAGGGTTAGGGTCTTACAATAGAGGGTTAGGGTGTTACAATAGAGGGTTAGGGTGTTACAATAGAGGGTTAGGGTGTTACAATAGAGGGTTAGGGTGTTACAATAGAGGGTTAGGGTGTTACAATAGAGGGTTAGGGTCTTACAATAGAGGGTTAGGGTCTTACAATAGAGGGTTAGGGTGCTACAATAGAGGGTTAGGGTCTTACAATAGAGGGTTAGGGTGTTACAATAGAGTGTTAGGGTGTTACAATAGAGGGTTAGGGTCTTTCAATAGAGGGTTAGGGTGTTACAATAGAGGGTTAGGGTGTTACAATAGAGTGTTAGGGTGTTACAATAGAGGGTTAGGGTGTTACAATAGAGGGTTAGGGTCTTACAATAGAGGGTTAGGGTGTTACAATAGAGGGTTAGGGTGTTACAATAGAGGGTTAGGGTGTTACAATAGAGGGTTAGGGTCTTACAATAGAGGGTTAGGGTGTTACAATAGAGGGTTAGGGTGTTACAATAGAGGGTTAGGGTGTTACAATAGAGGGTTAGGGTGTTACAATAGAGGGTTAGGGTGTTACAATAAAGGGTTAGGGTGTTACAATAGAGGGTTAGGGTGTTACAATAGAGGGTTAGGGTCTTACAATAGAGGACTGGCATGTGGGCTCCAATTTAGACCCTCTAACCCTTCCTTGTGTGGCGTTCAGGTCTGTGGGATTTCATTTTTTATTCAAAGAAAAATGATACAATTAATTAATTTTTCCAACTGAGACTGACTGACTTTGGCTCATTTTCTGCAAAGAACATATATCACAATACAGATTTAATGAGCACACACACACACACACACACACACACACACACACACACACACACACACACACACACACACACACACACACACCCCCCCTACACATTTATATTACATATAACATGTCCCGCTCCACTGGACCCACGGCTAATAGAAGTGTGGAAATTGATGTTCTGTGTACCACACACACTCACGCACACTAACACACGCACACACACACAAAATAACACACACACAAACACACACACAAACAAACACTAACACACAAACAAACACTAACACACACAAACAAACACTAACACACACAAACACTAACACACACACACACACACTAACACACACTAACACACACAAACACACTAACACACACACAAACACTAACACACACACACACTAACACACACACTAACACACGCACACACACAAACACACACACACAAACAAACACTAACACAACACACACACACACACACACACAATAACACACACACACACTAACACACACACACACACAAACACACGCACACACACGCGCTAACACTAACACACACACAAACACACACACACACACTAACACACACACACACACACACAAAATAACACACACACAAAAACACACAAACAAACACTAACACAAACACTAACACACACAAACAAACACACACACACAAACACACACACACAATCACACACAAACACACAGAAACACACACACAGAAACACACACACACAAACAAACACACACTAATACACACACACACACTAACACACACTAACACACACACAAACACACACACACACACACTAACACACAAACACACTACCACACACACAAACACACAAACACTAACACACATAACAATAACACACACAAACACACACACACAAACAAACACTAACACAACACACACACACTAACACACACACTAGCACACACACTAACACACACACACAAACACTAACACACACAAACAAACACACACACAATCACACACAAACACAAACACACATAAACACACACACATAAACACACACACACACAAACACACACACCTACACACAAACACTAACACACACAAACACACACACACTAATACACACACACACACACTAACACACACACAAAAACACACACTAACACACACTAACACACACACACTAACACACACAAACACACACACACTAACACACAAACACTAACACACACACTAACACACACACACAAACACACACACATACACACTAACACACACACACACACACACACACTAACACACACACAAACACAAACACACACAAACAATAACACACACAAACTCTAACACCCACACAAACACTCACACACAAACACACACTAACACACACACAAAAACACACACTAACACACACACACACTAACACACACACACTAACACACACAAACACACACACACTAACACACAAACACTAACACACACACTAACACACTAACACACACACACAAACACACACACATACACACTAACACACACACACACACTAACACACACACAAACACAAACACACACAAACAATAACACACACAAACTCTAACACCCACACAAACACTCACACACAAACAAACACTAACACACACACAAACAATAACACACACAAACACTCACACACACACACACACACACACACACACACACACACACACACACACACACACACACACACACACACACACACACACACAGCAGGCCTAGACAGGAGGAGGACAGAGTGTAGGTACACAGAACACCAGAGGGTGAAATGTGCGAGAAAATGAGAGCAGACAGTGTTGACAAACAATGTTGTGTGGGAAGCGCAGGTGCAGAAACACAAAAGAAGAATCCCTGTGGGATGCAGAAAGAACGTTCATATTGTTGTTACTCAGCCAGCGTTTGTGGGTCTGATGGACCCCTTGCATTTTGTGCCTCACAATCAAACACTTTTATGTTCAAATACTGAACAGATGTTTATTGGGATAAGGTAAACATGTGTTCAGTATTTGAACATAAAAGTGTTTGATTGTGAGGCAGTTCAGTTCAGTTGGTTTGTTGTAATTATTAAAGGCTGTCTGTGTTCTCTCTATTATTGATTATTATTGATTATTATTATTATTATTATTATTGTTGTAATTATTAAAGGTTGACTGTGTTCTCTCTATTATTTATTATTATTGATTATTATTATCATTATTATTGTTGTAATTACTAAAGGCTGACTGTGTTCTCTCTATTATTTATTATTATTGATTATTATCAGTATTATTGTTGTAATTACTAAAGGCTGACTGTGTTCTCTCTATTATTTATTATTATTGATTATTATTATTATTGTTGTTGTAATTATTAAAGGCTGACTGTGTTCTCTCTATTATTTATTATTATTGATTATTATTATCATTATTATTGTTGTAATTACTAAAGGCTGACTGTGTTCTCTCTATTATTTATTATTATTGATTATTATTATTACTATTGTTGTAATTATTAAAGGCTGACTGTGTTCTTTCTATTATTTATTATTTTTGATTATTATTATTATTATTATTGTTGTAATT
>NC_084550.2:4140000-4200000 GCF_033978685.3 Nerophis lumbriciformis
ATATATATATATATATATATATATATATATATATATATATATATATATATATATATACATACATTGATATATACAGTATATAATTTATATTTATTTATTTTGCCGTTTTTGTTTACATGTTAAAGGTGTTTTAATGAATATACATGCATGTTTAACACATATAGATTCCTTTCTTTCATGAAGACAAGAATATAAGTTGGTGTATTACCTGATTCTGATGACTTGCATTGATTGGAATCAGGAAGTAGTGCTGGTAACGTCCACGTTTTCAAATGGAGGAGAAAAAAAGTTCCTCCTTTCTGTCTAATACCACATGAAAGTGGTTGGTTTTTGGCATCTTATTTGTCCAGCTTCCATATTCGTTTTTATACCCTTTACAAGAAATACATTGGCGGCAAACTCCGTAGCTTGCTAGCTTGTTTGCGCTGGCTTTCGGAGACTCTTATTTTGAAAGCGCGGGCGCGATGGAGCGGGACTTTTATTGTGAAGACAGGAACTGTGCAGTCAGTCTTTACGGTTGAAATAAAAAAAGGGTCTTTTTTCCTTCACACTTTTGATTGATTGATTGGAACTTTTATTAGTAGATTGCACAGTACAGTGCATATTCCGTACAATTGACCACACTTTTGACGACTTTTGGCGTGCTTTTTTCCCCTCGCTCGCACCGCTCGCATCGTCTGCTTTGCGCTCCGCCATGACGGTAGTGTGACGTAAATATGCGACGCGTCGACGAACAAAAACGTCCTCGACGTATTTACGTAACCGATGACGTCGACTACGCCGACGCGTCGTTTCAGCCCTAATATGTACAGTGTCTGATTACACAGAACATGTTGGAATGCATGTTTCCTCTCAATGATAGCAGCACTCGTGCAGCCCCAGACTGCGACGCAACCACCGCCAACCAGGCTCGACTGTACTCAAAACACAACACTCACTTGTATTGGAAATCGGGGTTCCCCTCAATGAATTTCTGTTAAGCACTCATGCAGCCAAAGAATGCGACGCCTGTGTTGGAATTCATGTTTTCCACCAGTGAACCGCTCCTCTCCAGTGACGGCAGCACTCGTGCGGCCCCGTAACCTAACGCGACCGCCGCCGTGCTTGATTAGTAGGCAAGACACAATTATCTTGCTACTCCGTTGTGTTGGGATTTATTTCCCCTCATTGAACCACTGCTCCCCAGTGACACCAGCACTCATGCAGCCCTCAACCGCAACTTACACCACCATTCTTGACTGTAGGCACGACTCGATTATTTTGGTACTCACTTGTGCTAGAATGCATGTTTCCCAACAATAAACCACAGCTCCCCAGTGACGGCAGCACTCGTGCAGCCCCAGACTGCGACGCAACCACCGCCAACCAGGCTCGACTGTACTCCAAACACAACACTCAATTGTATTGGAAATCGGGGTTCCTCTCAATGAATTTCTGTTAAGCACTCATGCAGCCAAAGAATGCGACGCCTGTGTTGGAATTCATGTTTTCCACCAGTGAACCGCTCCTCTCCAGTGACGGCAGCACTCATGCAGCCCCATAACCTAACGCTACCGTCGCCATGCTTGATAAGTAGGCAAGACACAATTATCTTGCTACTCAGTTGTGTTGGAATTTATTTCTTCTAATTGAACCACTGCTCCCCAGTGACACCAGCACTCATGCAGCCCTCCACCGCAACGCTTGACTGTGGGCAGGGCATAATTATCTTGCTGCTAACTTGTGTTGCGAGCTATTTAGACGGCGGTGAGTACGTGTTGACTCATTTCCAGTGGATGGTAAATCTCTCCTGCAACACAAGCTCTACACTGACTACTCTAAAATATGCTCCAGTATTGTCTTGTGAGGAGACATACTGTACTGGAAGTGGCGGCGTTATGAAAGGCTTGGCAGCAAACAGCTGTGGGGGACGACGCGCTCGTTTCGGATCCATTAGTCGTCGCGTCGACACACCCAACCTTTTGAAGAGCAAAGACTCCTCACAGGCTGCGAGGAACGACATTGTTGTGAAAATTAAAAGCGGCACACACGCCTTGCAGGTGCTTTTTCCCTCGTCTTGCATGCTCAAACGTCCTGGTGTTTACAAACCCCGTTTCCATATGAGTTGGGAAATTGTGTTAGATGTAAATATAAACGGAATACAATGATCATTTTCAACCCATATTCAGTTGAATAAGCTACAAAGACAACATATTTGATATTTCTTTTGCAAATAATCATTAACTTTAGAATTTGATGCCAGCAACACGTGACAAAGAAGTTGGGAAAGGTGGCAAAAAAGACTGATAAAGTTGAGGAATGCTCGTCAAACACTTATTTGGAACATCCCACGGGTGTGCAGGCTAATTGGGAACAGGTGGGTGCCATGATTGGGTATAAAAGCAGCTTCCACGAAACGCTCAGTCATTCACAAACAAGGATGGGGCGAGGGTCACCACTTTGTCAACAAATGCGTGAGCAAATTGTTGAACGGTTTAAGCAAAACATTCATTGCAAGGAATTTAGGGATTTCACCATCTACGGTCCGTAATATCATCAAAGGGGATCTGGAGAAATCACTGCACGTAAGCGGCTGAGCCCGTGATTTTTGATCCCTGCGTCAACAAGCGACATCGGTGTGTAAAGGATATCACCACATGGGCTCAGGAACACTTCAGAAAACCCACTGTCGGTAACTACAGTTGGTCGCTACATCTGTAAGTGCAAGTTAAAACTCTCCTATGCAAGGCGAAAACCGTTTATCAACAACACCCGGAAACGCCGTCGGCTTCGCTTGGGCCTGAGCTCGTCTAAGATGGACTGATGCAAAGTGGAAAAGTGTTCCGTGTGGTCTGACGAGTCCACATTTCAAATTGTTTTTTGGAAACTGTGGACATCGAGGAAAAGAACCATCCGGATTGTTATAGGCGCAAAGTGTAAAAGGCAGCATGTGTGATGGTATGGGGGTGTATTAGTGCCCAAGACATGGGTAACTTACACATTTGTTAATGCTGAAAGGTACATACAGGTTTTGGAGCAACATCAAAGCAACGTTACCATGGACCGCCCCTGCTTATTTCAGCAAGACAATGCCAAGCCACGTGTTACATCAACGTGGCTTCATAGTAAAAGAGTGCGGGTACTAGACTGGCCTGCCTGTAGCCCAGACCTGTCTCCCATTGAAAATGTGTGGCGCATTATGAAGCCTAAAATAGCACAACGGACTGTTGAACAACTTAAGCTGTACATCAAGCAAGAATGGGAAATAATTCCACCTGAGAAGCGTCAAAAATGTGTCTCCTCAGTTCCCAAACGTTTACTGAGTGTTGTTAAAAGGAAAGGCCATGTAACACAGTAACACATAATATCATCAAAAGGTTCAGAGAATCTGGAGAAATCACTCCACGTAAGCGGCATGGCCGGAAACCAACATTGAATGACCGTGACCTTTGATCCCTGTATCAAAAACCGACATCAATCTCTAAAGGATATCACCACATGGGCTCAGGAACACTTCAGAAAACCACTGTCACTAAATACAGTTGGTCGCTACATCTGTAAGTGCAAGTTAAAGCTCTACTATGCAAAGCGAAAGCCATTTATCAACAACACCCGGAAACGCCGCCGGCTTCTCTGGGCCCGAGATCATCTAAGATGGACTCATGCAAAGTGGAAAAGTGTTCCGTGGTCTGACGAGTCCACATTTCAAATTGTTTTTGGAAATATTCGACAAAGGGGAAGCGAACCATCCAGACTGTTATCCACGCAAAGTGGAAAAGCCAGCATCTGTGATGGTATGGGGGTGCATTAGTGCCCAAGGCATGGGTAACTTACACATCTGTGAAGGCACCATTACTACTCAGTGGCCTAGTGGTTAGAGTGTCCGCCCTGAGATCGGTAGGTTGTGGGTTCAAACCCCGGCCGAGTCATACCAAAGACTATAAAAATGGGACCCATTACCTCCCTGCTTGGCACTCAGTATCAAGGGTTGGAATTGGGGGTTAAATCACCAAAAATGATTCCCGGGCGCGGCCACCGCTGCTGCCCACTGCTCCCCTCACCTCCCAGGGGGTGATCAAGGGTGATGGGTTAAATGCAGAGAATAATTTCGCCACACCTAGTGTGTGTGTGACAATCATTGGTACTTTAACTTTAACTTTTTAACTTTATTAATGCTGAAAGGTACATACAGGTTTTGGAACAACATATGCTGCCATCTAAGCGCCGTCTTTTTCATGGACGCCCCTGCTTATTTCAGCAAGACAATGCCGAGCCACATTCAGCACGTGTTACAACAGCGTGGCTTCGTAAAAAAAAAAAAGAGTGCGGGTACTTTCCTGGCCCCGCCTGCAGTCCAGACCTGTCTCCCGTCGAAAATGTCTGGCGCATTATGAAGCGTAAAATACGACAGCTGACTGTTGAAGGACTGAAGCTCTACATAAAACAAGAATGGGAAAGAATTCCACTTTCAAAAATGTGTCTCCTCAGTTCCCAAACGTTTACTGAGTGTTGTTAAAAGGAAAGGCCATGTAACACAGTGGTGAACATGCCCTTTTCCCAACTACTTTGGCACGTGTTGCAGCCATGAAATTCAAAGTTAATTAAAGCTGCAAGCAGCGTTGTTCGGGCCCGCGTATTTGGCAGGTGCTAGTCCTAAGTGTCCCAATACTTTTGTCTACTTTTAGTCTGAAGTGTCCCAAGACTTTTGTCTAGTGTACCTACCTTGTCTGCATTGTGTGGGCACGTTGGTGCTTCCTGCTTTTAAGCAGCCATCTTAAAAAAACAGCAGCGCAGCAGCATTAGCGCAGCGGGTCTTTGAAGGGTCATAAAATCAAAACCCGAGCAGTTATAAAAAAAAGCGCTTCTGTCGTTGTAATCACAAGGGTTCAATCTCTCTCCTGTGTTAGTTTGAAGGCGAAACGACAAACGCGCTCAGAGGAGTTCGTTTTTGAAGGAAGGTGACCGGTTTTTACAAAAATTTTGTTTTGAAGGGGGAATAGCAAACTTCCTGTTGATTTTTGCTGGGGGTCTAAGTGAGACCTACATAGAGGTTTTTGTTTCATCTCTCTCCGACCTTCCCAGTGGGAGTTTCAGGCATTTTTGTCAGATTTTTCATCCGAGGAGCAGTTTTTTGTGCGTTTTATTAAAAAATTGCTGTAGAGCACAATTTTTAGATTTGGTGTTAGGTTTTTTCATTAGATCACAGTTTTAGCCAGTCCTGATGTGTGTGTTCAGTTCGGTGAGTTTTGAAGCATGTTAAGGGGGTCAAATTACAGCTCAAAGAGGCAAAAGTGACTGTTTTTAGTACTTTTTTTGTCTTGAAGGGGGAATTGCCAACTTCCTGTTGATTTTAGCCCGAGGATGTACAATTATGAGAACTAGGTCTAAATCAGACCTACATAGAGGATTTTGTTTCATGTTTTTCCGACCTTCCTAGTGGGAGTTACAGGCAGTCTAGTTTTTTTTTTTCTAGGGGGCGCTAGAGCGCAATTTTGAGTTTTGAGGTTTGGTTGTTTGATAAAAAGTTTTGCCGTATATTACTGATGTGTGTGTAAAATTTGGTGAGTTTTGAAGCATGTTAAGGAGGTCAAAGTAGTGCGCAAAGCTGCGGAATAATAATAATAATAATAATTAAAGCTGCAAGCAGCGTTGGACGGGCCCACGTATTTGGCAGGTGCTAGTCCTAAGTGTCCCAATACTTTTGTCTACTTTTAGTCTGAAGTGTCCCAAGACTTTTGTCTAGTGTACCTACCTTGTCTGCATTGTGTGGGCACGTTGGTGCTTCCTGCTTTTAAGCAGCCATCTTAAAAAAACAGCAGCGCAGCAGCATTAGCGCAGCGGGTCTTTGAAGGGTCATAAAATCAAAACCGGAGCAGTTATAAAAAAAAGCGCTTCTGTCGTTGTAATCACAAGGGTTCAATCTCTCTCCTGTGTTAGTTTGAAGGCGAAACGACAAACGCGCTCAGAGGAGTTCGTTTTTGAAGGAAGGTGACCGGTTTTTACAAAAATTTTGTTTTGAAGGGGGAATAGCAAACTTCCTGTTGATTTTTGCTGGGGGTCTAAGTGAGACCTACATAGAGGTTTTTGTTTCATCTCTCTCCGACCTTCCCAGTGGGGGTTGCAGGCATTTTTGTCAGATTTTTCATCCGAGGAGCAGTTTTTTGTGCGTTTTATTAAAAAATTGCTGTAGAGCACAATTTTTAGATTTGGGGTTAGGTTTTTTTCATTAGATCACAGTTTTAGCCAGTCCTGATGTGTGTGTTCAGTTCGGTGAGTTTTGAAGCATGTTAAGGGGGTCAAATTACAGCTCAAAGAGGCAAAAGTGACTGTTTTTAGTACTTTTTTTGTCTTGAAGGGGGAATTGCCAACTTCCTGTTGATTTTAGCCCGAGGATGTACAATTATGAGAACTAGGTCTAAATCAGACCTACATAGAGGATTTTGTTTCATGTTTTTCCGACCTTCCTAGTGGGAGTTACAGGCAGTCTAGTTTTTTTTTTCTAGGGGGGCGCTAGAGCGCAATTTTGAGTTTTGAGGTTTGGTTGTTTGATAAAAAGTTTTGCCGTATATTACTGATGTGTGTGTAAAATTTGGTGAGTTTTGAAGCATGTTAAGGAGGTCAAAGTAGTGCGCAAAGCTGCGGAATAATAATAATAATAATAATTAAAGCTGCAAGCAGCGTTGGTCGGGCCCGCGTATTTGGCAGGTGCTAGTCCTAAGTGTCCCAATAATTTTGTCCAGTTTTAGTCCCAAGTGTCCCAATACTTTTGGCAAGTTGTAGTCCTAAGTGTCCCAATACTTTTGTCCAGTTTTAGTCCCAAGTGTCCCAATACTTTTGGCAAGTTGTAGTCCTAAGTGTCCCAATACTTTTGTCAAGTTGTAGTCCCAAGTGTCCCAATACTTTTGTCCAGTTTTCGGCCTAAGTGTCCCAATACTTTTGTCCGGTGGTAGTCATAAGTGTCCCAAGACTTTTGTCTAGTGTACCTACCTTGTCTGCATTGTGTGGGCACGCTGGTGCTTCCTGCTTTTAAGCAGCCATCTTAAAAAAACAGCAGCGCAGCGGGTCTTTGAAGGGTCATAAAATCAAAACCGGAGCAGGTATTAAAACGCTGTTCTGTTATTTTATACACAAGGGTTTAATCTCTCTCCTGTGTTAGTTTGAAGCCGAAACGACAAACGCGCTCAGAGGAGATAGATTTTGAAGAAAGGTGACCGGTTTTTACAGAAATTTAGTTTTGAAGGGGGAATAGCAAACTTCCTGTTGATTTTTGCTGGGGGTTGTCAATTTATGAAATGTAGGTCTAAGTGAGACCTACGGGGAGGTTTTTGTTTCATGTCTCTCCGACCTTCCCCGTGGGAGTTACAGGCAGTTTTGTCAGTTTTTTCATCCGAGGAGCAGTTTTTTGTGCGTTTTATTAAAAAATTGCTGTAGAGCACAATTTTTAGATTTGGGGTTAGGTTTTTTCATTAGATCACAGTTTTAGCCAGTCCTGATGTGTGTGTTCAGTTCGGTGAGTTTTGAAGCATGTTAAGGGGGTCAAATTACAGCTCAAAGAGGCAAAAGTGACTGTTTTTAGTACTTTTTTTGTCTTGAAGGGGGAATTGCCAACTTCCTGTTGATTTTAGCCCGAGGATGTACGATTATGAGAACTAGGTCTAAATCAGACCTACATAGAGGATTTTGTTTCATGTTTTTCCGACCTTCCTAGTGGGAGTTACAGGCAGTCTAGTTTTTTTTTTTCTAGGGGGCGCTAGAGCGCAATTTTGAGTTTTGAGGTTTGGTTGTTTGATAAAAAGTTTTGCCGTATATTACTGATGTGTGTGTAAAATTTGGTGAGTTTTGAAGCATGTTAAGGAGGTCAAAGTAGTGCGCAAAGCTGCGGAATAATAATAATAATAATAATAATAATAAAACCTTAGAAATTCAATAGGTCCTTATGTCCCATTGCATAAGGACTCCCTGTGGGAGTCCTTTTGCAATGGGCCATTGCGGGCCCAAATTATTATTTGCAAAAAATAAAAAAAAGTTTATGAGTTTTAACATCAAATATGTTGTCTTTGTAGTGCATTCAATTGAATATGGGTATTTGCAAATCATTGCATTCCGTTTATATTTACATCTAACACAATTTCCCAACTCATATGGAAACGGGGTTTGTATTAGTAATGTGTCCACTTGGCACAAGGGCGGAGGCCTCACAGCGTGCGAGTGATGGCTCGAAAGCCTAAAATGATATCGCTCTTTGATAACTTGGGATGCTTGGAATGCCCTCAGACCACGGCTGCTGTGTACTTTTAGTCTTTGTCTGCTGGAGGATGAATGGAGGCCTCTGTGGTGGTGGATGACAGGCCTGCCGGGGCTGGAGGTGGGATGCTGGTCGCCCTGCTCCTCCAGACAAAGAAGCCTCTGTTTCAGCTTTGTCCCCTTCCTGAAAACGTCCCGTACCTGGCGAAGGTGCAGGGTGGTGTTAATGAACTGCTCGTTGGGCCGTGTGAGTCACTCCAGCGCTTCCCCAGGCACTCTGATGGCCCGGGCGAGCTTTTTTTTTTTTTTTTCAATTATTAACGAAAGAAGCCTTGGGAAGATGTAAATGGTCCAAGAAGGCGATGGGATAGTCACGTGTTGTGAGCATCATCCATTTTGCAAGGTTTTTTTCTATTTTTATCTTATCGTTTTTATGCAATGCCCAGCGCCCATTCACATGCTGCTTGCGATTGGAGATGTCCGATAATGGCTTTTTTGCCGATATTGTCCAACTCTTAATTACCGATTCCGATATCAAGCGATACCAATATATAAAGTGGTGGAATTAACACATTTTTATGCCTAATTTTGTTGTGATGCCCCGCTGGATGCATTAAACAATGTAACAAGGTTTTCCAAAATAAATCAACTCAAATTATGGAAAAAAAATGCCAACATGGCACTGCCATGTTTAGGGCCCGCATGGCCCATTGCATAAGGACTCCCAAAGGGAGTCCTTATGCAATGGGACATAAGGACCTATTGAATTTGTAAGGTTTTATTAGGGCCCGCATGGCCCATTGCATAAGGACTCCCACAGGGAGTCCTTATGCAATGGGACATAAGGACCTATTGAATTTGTAACGTTTTATTCTTTATTAGGGCCCACATGGCCCATTGTATAAGGACTCCCAAAGGGAGTCCTTATGCAATGGGACATAAGGACCTATTGTATTTGTAAGGTTTTATTATTATTCTTTATTCTTCCGCCGCCACAACAAACTGTAATTTGACCCACTTAACATGCTTCAAAACTCACCATATTTGACCCACACACATCAGGACCTGCGAAAATTGCCTTTTTTAAAAAAAAAAACCGAACCCCAAAACTCAAAATTGCGCTCAAGCGCCCCCTAGGAAAAAAAAAAACTAGACTGCCTATATCTCCCACTAGGAAGATTGGAGAGACATGAAACAAAAACCTGTATGTAGGTCTGACTTAGACCTAGTTTTCATAATTGTATATCATCGGGCAGAAATCAACAGGAAGTTGGCAATTCCCCCTTCAAGACAAAAAAGTACTAAAAACAGTCACTTTTGCCTCTTTGAGCTGTAATTTGACCCCCTTAACATGCTTCAAAACTCACCGAACTGAACGCACACATCAGGACTGGCAAACATTGCGATCTAAAAAAAAACCTAACCCCAAATCTCAAAATTGCGCTCTACTGCAATTTTTTAATAAAACGCAAAGAAAACTGCTCCTCGGAAGAAAAAAATGACAAAACTGCCTGTAACTCCCACTGGGAAGGTTAGAGAGACATGAAACAAAAACCTCTATGTAGGTCTCACTTAGACCTACATTTCATAAATTGACAACCCCCAGCAAAAATCAACAGGAAGTTTGCTATTCCCCCTTCAAAACAAAGTTTTTGTAAAAACCGGTCACCTTCCTTCAAAAACTATCTCCTCTGAGCGCGTTTGTCGTTTCGCCTTCAAACTAACACAGGAGAAAGATTGAACCCTTGTGATTACAATGACAGAAGCGCTTTTTTTCTAACTGCTCCGGTTTTGATTTTATGACCCTTCAAAGACCCGCTGGGCTGATGCTGCTGCGCTGCTGTTTTTTTAAGATGGCTGCTTAAAAGCAGGAAGCACCAACGTGCCCACACAATGCAGACAAGGTAGGTACACTAGACAAAAGTCTTGGGACACTTCAGACTAAAAGTAGACAAAAGTATTGGGACACTTATGACTATCACTGGACAAAAGTATTGGGACATTTAGGACGAGCACCTGCCAAATATGCGGGCCCGACCAATGCTGCTTGCAGCTTTAATTATTATTGAAGTCACAAAGTGCATAATTTTTTTTAACATGCCTCAAAACAGCAGCTTGGAATTTGGGACATGCTCCCCCTGAGAGAACATGAGGAGGTTGAGGTGGGCGGGGTTGGGGTGGTGGGGGCTAGCAGAAGGTGTATATTGTAGCGTCCCGGAAGAGTTAGTGCTGCAAGGGGTTTCTGGGTATTTGTTCTGTCGTGTTTATGTTGTGTTACGGTGCGGATGTTCTCCCGAAATGTGTTTGCCATTCTTGTTTGGTGTGAGTACACAGTGTGGCGCATATTTGTAACAGTGTTAAAGTTGTTGATCGCCGAATTCGTCCTCGCTTTCTCCCGTGTCGCTGGCTGTCGTGTGGTTTTCGTCGGTTTCGCTTGCATACGGTTCAAACCGATATGGCTCAATAGCTTCAGTTTCTTCTTCAATTTGGTTTTCGCTACCTGCCTCCACACTACAACCATCCGTTTCAATACATGCGTAATCTGTTGAATCGCTTAAACCGCTGAAATCCGAGTCTGAATCCGAGCTAATGTCGCTATACCTTGCTGTTCTATCCGCCATGTTTGTTTGTGTTGGCTTCACTATGTGACGTCACAGGAAAATGGATGGATGGTTAAAATCAGGCACTTTGAAGCTTTTTTTAGGGATATTGCGTGATGGGTAAAATTTTGAAAAAAACTTTGAAAAATAAAATAAGCCACTGGGAACTGATTTTTAATGGTTTTAACCCTTCTGAAATTGTGATAATGTTCCCCTTTAAGGATTACATTTATCAATATGGCGGTATTTTTCTCAAATACATACCTCTTTCTAAAATATACTGGTATAATTTGTAATACGAGTACACCACCCAGCCCTACAAAATTCACCCATTTAGAGTTCGGAAATCGGTTAAAAAAAAAAAAAGATCTTTTTTCTGCAACATCAAGGTATATATTGACTAGGGATGTCCCGATCCGATATTTGGATCGGATCGGCTGCCGATATTTGCCAAAAATTGCGTATCGGCAAGGCATGGGAAAATGCCGATCCAGATCCAGTTTAAAAAAAAACTCCGGTCCGTGTTTTCCAACGCACCGATTTAAATAATACATTCCACTTTTCTGCTGCTCTGTAATTTCCGTTCCGCATTTTCCAGCACACCTTCAACACATCCACAGGTCTGTGGATTCTCACGCAGTTGCTTTTAGCTGCTGGCATTACACGACAGGCTCTTCTCACTCTTTCCTGTGTCTCCCTCTCACAGACAGCGAGCGCACCTTTTTACACACGTCACATCATACGTCACATACTGTCACGTCATACGTCACATACGTATACGTCCTCTCCCAGCAGAGAGCGAGGTAGCGGCGTGGCTAACGTTAGCTGTGATGCTAGCGCAGCCGCTAAGGTGCGCGCCTGCTCAAGCGTCCTCTGCGCACGGCAAATCTATGCCACGCACAAAATCAAATAAAAAAATAAGCGCATAACAATTTTCGACACACGGACACGACAGAGACAACAGTTTTCGTCATCATTGTTCAAATATTGTGACGTCTGTCGAGACGCTTATCTCCGTTCGGTGCCACACGTCCACACCATCAAAATGGCAAAGATTTCCACATCAACACCGTATGAAAAAATTAGTGATTTTTTTAGTTGTGATTTCCTTCTCTGCATGAAAGTTTAAAAGTAGCATATATTAATGCAGTATGAAGAAGAATGTTTTAATGTAGACATGCAAGCCTTGAAAGAAAATGTTGAAAATCAAGACTACATTTCCTGCAAATGGGTGCATTTCTACCCTATATTTTAACTTTAGATTTATTCTCATATCAAACTCTTTTGGCTGTCTTTTTGACACTTACATCCGACGCCCCCCTCCACACCCTGGATTATAAATAATGTAAATAATTCAATGTGATTATCTTGTGTGATGACTGTATTATGATGATAGTATATATCTGATAGTATATATCTGTATCATGAATCAATTTAAGTGGACCCCGACTTAAACAAGTGGAAAAACTTATTGGGGTGTTACCATTTAGTGGTCAATTGTACGGAATATGTACTTCACTGTGCAACCTACTAATAAAAGTCTCAATCAATCAATCAAAACACATAGAATCATCATACTGATGTGATTATATGCATCAAGTGTTCATTCAAGGCTGAGGCAAAATATCGAGATATATATCGTGTATCGCAATATGGCCTTAAAATATCGCAATATTAAAAAAAGGCCATATCGCCCAGCCCTAGTTCAATGATGCCATTTCTGTTTGTCATGTATAATTGTGTCTATTTTGTGTTTATCCTTGAATAAACAGGTCAGTTTCTTGTTACCAACCATTGTGTATTATTCAAACTCCCCTCATTCAGCTGGCTAGTTGTTATCAAGAGTACTAAAACCCTTTTCAACATGATTCTGACAACTAAGTAGGCTAAATAACTTTCAACTTTAATACATGCTCGGATAGGCCAGTATCGGTCAGTATCGGTATCGGATCGGAAATGCAAAAACAATATCGGTATCGGATCGGAAGTGCAAAAACCTGGATCGGGACATCCCTAATATTGACGCTTACATAGGTCTGGTGATCCCTTTAAGATGTGTAGCAAAGTGAACGTTTGAGCGCCCCTTCTTTCTAAAGTGGGCTGGAAAACGAGTGAGACTTTTTCAAGGCTGATGCTTAAAAATAAGCTCCAGGGACACATTTTGACTGTCATCAAAAAGTCACCTAATCTGCATCATGACATCCGTTTCGGTAAGATTCCAAAGTTTGTCCCGCATGCCTCCGCGGGGACTCTTGGCCTTGCCTTTCTCTTGCAACCTGCCATCCCCCTTCTCCCGTCCAAAGGCAAAACCCAGTAACTCAATTTTGGTCAAAACCGAGCTGATAATAATTTTGGAGTTACTAGGTGATATGCTGAACATTCTGAACGAAAACTGCAGGCTGGAATTGCGGATACCAATTAACATCAACAAAGCAGAAATCAAATCTCTGTGAATGGATGGGACTTTAATATAAAATAGATTGGTTTTCGTTTGTTTTATCAAAATCAGCTAGAAGTGAGTTACTAGGTTCTGCTTTTGGACGGGAGCCTTAGAAGTGCAGCCAAATATCCCGGAGGTTAAGATCAGCTAAGTGGTTCCTTGTCTCTAATAAAATCAAATAACACAGATCCCTGTGGGTTTAAGACATTCAGGTCATGAGCTCTGTGGCTAGATGTCCTTACAAAGGCAAAGACGTGGGAAGACCTTGATGGTCTAATTGGTTAGTGGGTTCCGGGAGGCTTGTGAACGGCCCTTTCGACTGTGAAATGATCTAATCTACAGAAGTTGGCCATTACCTTGTGTAGCGCCCCGGGCAGGAAGTGATTGTGTGTAAAGCAGGTTTGATGTTTAACTCCTCGGGGGCGGTCGTCCCCGGGGTCCGCTTATTCCCAGAGCCTCCGGCCCACAATTTGCCTCATTCTCTCCGCCCCAGTCAGTTCAGACCTCTGGCAGAGCGGCCAGCGAGAACAGAGGGAACAATACAGGGTTTGTGTGCCGCTCTGTACTCGGCCTGCTGCTAAACAAATGTTCAGAAGAATCCTGGTGGCGGCCTTGCCCTCGGGCCCAGGCTGATCCACAATGACTTCATAAACCAACACATGACTCTTTATGGGGAGCTACTGTATGCGCCTCTGGAGTGATTTCACGCTGACTGGTTATTTTGTTTCCATGTTCACAAACTTTTATGTGCGTGGTGACGTGTTGAAGGCACGGCGATGCAGAATTTGAAGGGAAGGGCTTCTGCCTCGCTCCCCCCACAGTGGAATGTACACAATCCTAAAGCTCCTGTCCGCAGGCGCTGGTGTGGCCTGACAGAGTCGGCGATGAAGGGGGGGATTGAATGGCCGGGTGACACGATGCACACCCAGACCTTGGGCCCTTGTGTCCCTGAGGGGATCGCTGAAAAGGATACGCAGCCAGAAGAACTAAAAAAAACAACAATAAAGCGATCCTATGCCTTTTAGTTCTTAGGCAACCAGAAACATCCACTTATGGTCTATTTCGGGACCATTCAACCGACCAAATTCTGGTCCGTTAATGATTTCGTTTGTCCATCCATCCATCCATCTTCTTCCGCTTATCCGAGGTCGGGTCGCGGGGGCAGCAGCTTAAGCAGGGAAGCCCAGACTTCCCTCTCCCCAGCCACTTCGTCCAGCTCCTCCCGGGGGATCCCGAGGCGTTCCCAGGCCAGCCGGGAGAGATAGTCTTCCCAGCGTGTCCTGGGTCTTCCCCGCGGCCTCCTACCGGTCGGACGTGCCCGAAACACCTTCCTAGGGAGGCGTTCGGGTGGCATCCTGACCAGATGCCCGAACCACCTCATCTGGCTCCTCTCCATGTGGAGGAGCAGCGGCTTTACTTTGAGCTCCCCCCGAATGACAGAGCTTCTCACCCTATCTCTAAGGGAGAGTCCCGCCACTCGGCGGAGGAAACTCATTTCGGCCGCTTGTACCCGTGATCTTGTCCTTTCGGTCATAACTCAAAGCTCATGACCATAGGTGAGGATGGGAACGTAGATCGACCGGTAAATCGAGAGCTTTGCCTTCCGGCTCAGCTCCTTCTTCACCACAACGGATCGATACAGCGTCCGCATTACTGAAGATGCCGCACCGATCCGCCTGTCGATCTCACGATCCACTCTTCCCCCACTCGTGAACAAGACTCGACAACAACAAGATTTCGTTTGTTCAGCAGTTTAATTCAGCAGTGAATCTTTGACGATTCTCTTTGCACTAGGGCTGCAGCTAACGATTATTTTTCTATCGATTAATCTATAGATTATTTTTTCGATTAATCGGTTAATCTATAGATAATTTTTTCGATTAATCTATAGATTATTTTTCCTTTTACCGATTTTTTTTTAAATTTAAAATGAAGAGGAAAAAATAAATGTAGGCCAGTTTTTTCAAAAGGCATGGCTTTTATTTACAAAAAAAAAAAGTATGGCCACTCAGTCAACATTGACAACAACATGACAAAATATTCTGTAACAATGTAAACATTTAAAACTTTTAACATTTAACAAAATTAAAAGTAGCTTATTTGCTTTTTAATGTGCAAATATGAAAGTAAACATCCAGTGCAAATCTTAATATTCTGGAATAGTATAAGCATTTCAAAAGTAAAAGTATTGCTTATTTTGCTTTAAAATGTGCAAAAATAAAGATAAACATCCAATACAAAAAAGTGCAAAACGGAAATATTCTGTAACAAGTGTAAACATTTCAACAAAAGTAAAAGTATTGCTTATTTGCTAAAAAGTGCAAAAATAAAGCTAAACATCCAATACAAAAAAGTGTACAGTGTAAACATTTCAACAAAAGTAAAAGTATTGCTTATTTTGCTTAATAACACAACAATGATAGTATGATTAAAGTGAAAGTTAATTGTTGGTTTGTACATAGTATATGTAACTGTTAATGTTGTAAAAGGTATTTGCACAACTAATTAACGTTAGCGTTTGTGACACGTCTTGTGCCGTGGGGTTCTTTCAGGACCGACAGACTGAACGCCAGACGGCTTTGCCAGGTTTACAATCTTTTAATTTTACACAAAGTCTTTTCTCTTCCAACTGCGCGGATCGCGCACCTGGGCACGATTGCGGCGTCGCTCCCGGCGCGCCCCGCCTCGCCGCTCGCTCGCTCGCCGCCGCCGCCTCTCCACAGCGTTAAAGAGGAGCGCGTCTTTGTAAACACTGAACAGGCACGCCAAACGCGCCTCTCAGAGCGAAACGGTGCTTTAGTTTATGAATTTACAACGCAGATACAAATGACACATTCATGTTTTTGTGTAATGATGACAACGTATACGCACGCGGACGATTGACTAGTTGATGGTGATGGCAAGAACGCTGTCGGGGGTTTTCTTTTCAAATGTTCGTTCATAGCCGTTGTGCTGCTATCATAGGCCATTTCCGCTCGACACAGTGTGCATACAACAACATTATTAGGCCGTTTATTGAAATACTCCCACACTTTTGACGACTTTTGGCGTGCTTTTTTCCCCTCGCTCGCATCGTCTGCTTTGCGCTCCGCCATGACAGTAAAGTAGTGTGACGTAAATATGCGACGCGCCGACGCACAAAAAGGGCGTCGACGTATTTACGTAACCGATGACGTCGACTACGTCGACGCGTCGTTTCAGCCTTACTTTGCACTAGTCGTTTAAAAACAGCAGAGTCTTGATGACCCTTTAATGTGACATTTGGTCATCAGGAAAGGTGATGACTGTGAATGGAAGTTCTGCATTAGAACTAGATGGTCGAGGTTTTTCCCTTTGCAAAGTGACTGCTGCGGTTATTATTCTTCCTCTAGAGCAGGGGTCGGCAACCCACGGCTCTATCTTCAGCGCCGCCCTAGTGGCTCTCTGGAGCTTTTTCAAAAATGTATGAAAAATGGAAAAAGATGAGGGGAAAAATATATATTTTTTGTTTTAATATGGTTTCTGTAGGAGGACAAACATGACACAAACCTCCCTAATTGTTATAAAGCACACTGTTTATATTGAACATGCTTCACTGATTCGAGTATTTGGCGAGCGCCGTTTTGTCCTACTAATTTTGGCGGTCCTTGAACTCACCGTAGTTTGTTTACATGTATAACCTTCTCCGACTTTCTAGGACGTGTTCTTGCCAACCCTCCCGGATTTTCCGGGAGACTCCCGAAATTCAGCGCCTCTCCCGAAAACCTCCCGGGACAAATTTTCTCCCGAAAATCTCCCGAAATTCAGGCGGACTCAGGTCCTCCACAATATAAAAAAAGCGTACCTGCCCAATCACGTTATAACTATAGAATGATGGAGGGCGAGTTCTTGGTTTCTTATGTGGGTTTATTGTTAGGCAGTTTCATTAACGTCCTCCCAGCGTGGCAACAACACACAACAACAGCCGTCACTTTTTTGTATACCGTAAAGCAGTTCGTCTGCCGTAAACAGCAATGTTGTGACACTCTTAAACAGGACAATACTGCCATCTAGTGCATTTGATGAAAGCACTTTTGTGCGTGCCACACAGCAATGCATCATCAGAGAGGGTGTTCAGCATGGTTCGAAAAATTGTGACAGAGAATAGAACAAGGATGGACAATTCAACCCTTAACTCAACAATGAGTAGATGAGTGTTATGTGTGTGTATATGTGTAAATAAATGAACACTGAAATTCAAGTATTTATTTTATATATATATATATATATATATATATATATATATATATGTCTTAATAAGGTTATCCAAAAAATAGTGCTCGATACCGTAGTAGAGCGCAATATATGTATGTGTGGGAAAAAAAAATCACAAGACTATTTCATCTCTACAGGCCTGTTTCATGAGGGGGTTCCCTCAATCATCAGGAGATTTTAATGGGAGCATTCACATACCATGGTTTATATAGGGCACAGAGTGGGTAGGTACAGGCAGGCGTAGGGGCGTGGTGATTGGCTCATGTGTTACCTAGGAGGTGTTTCCGTCTGTGGCGGCATGCTGTTACAATTTCGCTGCGCTTGTTGAGGGATGACAGGTCTGGACGGTAAATAATAAACAGTTTCTCTTTCAAGCATAGGTTGCATCTTTTATTACCACTATTGTAAGGTGTGCTGGATGCAAGAATTTGCCATGTTATTGAATATTCAACATTATTGTCTTTGAGGTCCCAAATGTGTTTGCTGAGTTCTGTGGTATTCCGCAGGTTTTGGTTCCTGAAAGAAGCCTTGTGATTGTTCCATCTGGTTTTGAACTCTCCCTCGGTTAATCCTACATATGTGTCGGATGTGTTAATGTCCTTGCGTGTTACCTTAGATTGGTAGACAACTGATGTTTGTAAGCACCCCCCGTTGAGAGGGCAATCAGGTTTCTTTCGGCAGTTACAGCCTTTGTTGGTTTTGGAGTCGCTCTGTCCGGGGGCCGACGGCTCATTTGCAGTTGTTTTGTTGTGGTTTGAGATGATTTGTCGTATATTGTTCATACAGCTGTAGCTCAATTTAATGTTGTTCTTGTTGAATACTTTTCTTAGGGTGTTGTCTTTGGGAAAGTGTTTGTCAATCAGATTGAGGAATTTGTGTCCAATGTTAGTTGAGACGTTTTTGCTGTATGGGGGGTTGTACCAGATGATGTCGTTTCGTTTTCTGTGCTTTTTTGGTTGGTTTCCTGGCGTGGGTTCATAGGTGAGGGTGAAATTGTATCCGCTTTCATCAAGGGCTTTTTGGTACGGGGGGGTTGCTTGGTCAAATTCAGCTTTGCTAGATGACAGCATCGATAGCCTTTTATTAATTCCGGTAGGTATTCTTTTCGTGGTGGTGGGTGGGTGGTTGCTGTCATGGTGCACGTATTGGAGTGTTGTGTTGGGTTTCGTGAATGGTTGGTAGCTGTTATTTCTCAGGTTGAAAGTGACGTCAAGGAAGTTGACGGTTTGCTTGTTGGCTTCAATCGTGATCCGTAGGCCGTTCTCTTTGAAAATTTGGCATATGCGCTTCTTGGTATTCTCGCTGCTCCTTGGCGAGGCGCGACACACTGCCAGTCCGTCATCACGGTAAATACCAAGGTTCAGATTGAGGCTAGTGAGCTCCTCTCCCAGCTCACTAGCCTCAATCTGAACCTTGGTATTTACCGTTGGCAAGTATGGTTTTATGCCACATCTTTTTCTGTCTCATTTTGCCCACCAAGCTTTAAACGTTGTGCATGAATCAACAAAGGTGAGTTTTGTTGATGTTATTGACTTGTGTGGAGTGCTAATCAGACATATTTGGTCACTGCATGACTGCAAGCTAATCGATGCTAACATGCTATTTAGGCTAGCTATATGTACATATTGCATCATTATGCCTCATTTGTAGCTATATTTGAGCTCATTTAGTTTCCTTTAAGTCATCTTAATTAAATTTATATCTCATGACACACTATGTGTATGTAATATGGCTTTTAATTTTTTGCGGCTCCAGACAGTTTTGTTTTTGTATTTTTGGTCCAATATGGCTCTTTCAACATTTTGGGTTGCCGACCCCTGCTCTAGAGTGTGTCCTCATCCAAACTAAATCTCTTCTTTGCCAGCCGAGGGTTTTTGTTTTTTTTCCTTCCCCCTTTTGTCCACAACGCTGACCTCCGAGCCCACGGGGAGCGCACCTCAACGAGGCCTGGTCCGCTTGATGTGGACATTGTTGGAGCAGTCGGTCCCCCTCACCCGGGCAACCGAGCCCCTTTCGAGCCCTCAGCCCTTACTGTTTGCCCAGCGCTCTCTTTCCGTCCTAAACCCCGCTCATACATCCCCCTTCTTCATGGGACTGGACCAAGATCTTGAGCGATGTTGTTTTGTGCTTGGTTGGGCCGCTTGTGGCCGGCTTCCTACGGTGCACCAAAGCCCCCACATTCACTTTCTCTCTTCCTTTGACGGGACAAACCCCCGTTTGATCGCATTAGGGGGACGCAGAGGGACATCAGTGGTTGGACATTCCCACTCACACTTGGGAGCTATCACACTTGAAGGCTTTTGTTTTAAAGTCTGCTAGATGGTCTTGAGGAGTAGGCAAGCAAGTGGTCTCAGGAAGAGCCAAGTGACCTGTCGTCTTCTTCATTCGACAATCAGTTTGATGTTTTGGTTGAAATGTTTCAGTGAAAAAAACAGTCTTCCGCCCTTTGGATTGACCCACACTTTACATTCATTGGGTTGCATACCTTCCAACTACTCCGGTTTTCCCGTAATTAGTACGGTTTTCATCAACCGGGTTACGGTTGCAGTGATAAAAAATACGGTTTTTCATTAATTAAAAAAAAATTTTTTTTTTAAAGTTTTATCAAATCAAATCAAATCAACTTTATTTATAAAGCACATTTAAAATTTACCACAGGGGTAGCCAAAGTGCTGTACAATGAACAGGTTAAAAGATAAAACGAGTACCGAGCAAACACCAACACAACACAAACAGAACACGATAAAAAATAAATAATTAAAATAGAATACCGTATTTTCCGCACCATAAGCCGCCCTGGGTTATAAGCCGCGCCTTCAATGAACGGCATATTTCAAAACTTTGTCCACCTATAAGCCGCCCCGTGTTATAAGCCGCATCTAACTGCGCTAAAGGAATGTCAAAAAAACAGTCAGATAGGTCAGTCAAACTTTAATAATATATTAAAAACCAGCGTGATGTGGGCGCGCATGGAGTCGTATATCAACATGGACGGAGCTGCGTGAAAAAAGCCACCCGGCCTCTTCGCGTAAACTTACCTTAACCACTCGCTCATCTTTTCTTCATCCATCCATCCCTTCGAGTTAGCTTTTATGAAAGGTCTCTTTTGGCAAGGTCTTCCTTTTGAATATCACCATGGGTGGAAGTTTCTGGCCATTAGCATGGCAAGCTAGAACCACAGTGAAGGATGACTTCTCATTCCCTGTGGTGCGAATATTCACCGTACGTGCTCCCGTTGTATCCACAGTGCGGTTCACAGGAATATCAAAAGTCAGTGGAACCTCGTCCATGTTGATAATGTTCTCTGGCCGGATCTTTTTTTCAGCTATCTTGTTTTTACAATATGCACGGAAAGTAGCCAGCTTTTCTTGAAAGTCTTTAGGCAGTTGCTGTGAAATAGTAGTCCGTGTGCAGATGGAGAGATTGCGTCTTTTCATGAACCGGAAACCTGTCGCTTAGTAGGAGCCATTTTGTGGTCTTTACAGATGTAAACACACAAAGGAAATGAAACGTAATATCTGCGCGCTTCTTCTTCTTCTACGCGGGCGGGTGGTTGCTTACAGTAGAAGAAGAAGCGCTTCCTGTTCTATGGGGGCGGGTGCTTACCTTGGCGGTTGCTTGCGTAGAAGAAGAAGCACTTCCTCTTCTACGGGGAAAAAAGATGGCGGCTGTTTACCGTAGTTGCGAGACCGAAACTTTATGAAAATGAATCTTAATATTAATCCATATATAAAGCGCACCGGGTTATAAGCCGCACTGTCAGCTTTTGAGTAAATTTGTGGTTTTTAGGTGCGGCTAATAGTGCGGAAAATACGGTACACAGACATGACATGAACAAGGCAGTAGATTATACAAGCTTGGACAGAAAGTTAATAATGACACCAATTTTTTTTTTTATGGAATTGTTTAGTACTGTTTTACCATTTGTTTACAGTAAAAAGTGTTTATACTGTTTATACTTTCAATCAACAAATTGAAGTCTTGTGAAAGGTTGACAGGATAACTGGCATTAACTGTCAAAATAATTTCAAACTATTGAAGTTAGCTTACAGAATAAACATGTCAATCAACCCATATGATTTTTGCTGTAATATTTTTGTTTTGAAAAGTCACTGTGACTGATAGAAAAGTGATGGTTTTAGCAACATTTTAACCTGTCTGAATGCTAATAATCATTTTGCGTCGGGGGGGCGAAGGAACCCCCCACCAGGACTTTGTCCTGGACCTACCCTGGACCCTGGCTACTAGGTTTTTCTGATTTCAAAAGTTGGCAGGTATGGGGTTTGGTTCTCCTTTTCAAAAAAGCTTAAGATGCCCCAAAGAAGGTCCTTGGAATCGTAGGCCAAAAAAATGCCCGTCCACAATTTAACCACCCTGAATGTCAATTTAGGTCATTTTATACCCTCACAAAAGCCCTGGACTTAGAGGCCATGAAGCAGAAAAAAGCTGATGTAATGGGTTTAAGAAAATCTCCAAGGGGAGTCAAACCCCCGACCCCCCCTCAAGGACGACACCCCTCACCGTCGCCCAAATCAGCCGCCCCGTTCTCCCCGTTTAAACTTTGAAGCGGTCGCCGCCCCTAATATGGTCACTCGGATCCCCCAAAGTTGAAGAGGAAAAAAGTTTGCAGGAAAGAGTTTGACGGTGGGCAAAAACAAAAAGGGACAAAAAGGTTTATAATTCACTGATTTATTGTTTTGGCTCATAGGGGGGGAAGGGGAACAGGAGATGAAAAAGAGGGGCGGGTTTAGAGAAAAGAAATCCCAGCCTCAGTGCACACACACACACACACACACACACAGACAGAGCACAAAAGAAACCTGTAACGCCTCCAGATTCCTTCTCGTCGGGTATCAAAGACATGCTTTCCTTTAGAACAAGAGACTAGCGGGTAAGATAGCACCGAGCGAGCCAGTGAACCAACACTGGCTCGGCTGGGTGCTGCCAGTTAATCTCTCAGATAGGATTTTCCCCCCCTCCCTCCTTCTTCTTCTTCTTCTTCTCCTACTTTTCTCTCGCTCTCTCAGTGGGGATATCGCTATTATGGCAAAGTTTTGAATGGAGGGACTTGTCTAACCTGATCACTTGTCAGAATGAGCACAGGGAGAGGCTCCCTCAATACGCAGCCGTTTAACTTGCTTTCATAATGAAAAGGTGGTGGATCGTCAGCTAGTACCGTATTTTCCGCACCATAAGGCGCCCTGGGTTATAAGCCGCGCCTTCAATGAACGGCATATTTCAAAACTTTGTCCCCGTGTTGTAAGCCGCATCTAACTGCGCTAAAGGAATGTCAAAAAAACAGTCAAATAGGTCAGTCAAACTTTAATAATATATTAAAACCAGCGTGATGTGGGCGCGCATGGAGTCGTATATCAACATGGACGGAGCTGCGTGAAAAAAGCCACCCGGCCTCTTCGCGTAAACTTACCTTAACCACTCGCTCATCTTTTCTTCATCCATCCATCCCTTCGAGTTAGCTTTTATGATGACGCCGGCCGGAAAGGTCTCTTTTGGCAAGGTCTTCCTTTTGAATATCACCATGGGTGGAAGTTTCTGGCCATTAGCATGGCAAGCTAGAACCACAGTGAAGGATGACTTCTCATTCCCTGTGGTGCGAATATTCACCGTACGTGCTCCCGTTGTATCCACAGTGCGGTTCACAGGAATATCAAAAGTCAGTGGAACCTCGTCCATGTTGATAATGTTCTCTGGCCGGATCTTTTTTTCAGCTATCTTGTTTTTACAATATGCACGGAAAGTAGCCAGCTTTTCTTGAAAGTCTTTAGGCAGTTGCTGTGAAATAGTAGTCCGTGTGCGGATGGAGAGATTGCGTCTTTTCATGAACCGGAAACCTGTCGCTTAGTAGGAGCCATTTTGTGGTCTTTACAGATGTAAACACACAAAGGAAATGAAACGTACGGAAATATCCGCGCCCTTTTTCTTCTTCTACGCGGGCGGGTGGTTGCTTACAGTAGAAGAAGAAGCGCTTCCTGTTCTATGGGGGCGGGTGCTTACCTTGGCGGTTGCTTGCGTAGAAGAAGAAGCACTTCCTCTTCTACGGGGAAAAAAGATGGCGGCTGTTTACCGTAGTTGCGAGACCTAAACTTTATGAAAATGAATCTTAATATTAATCCATATATAAAGCGCACCGGGTTAAAAGCCGCACTGTCAGCTTTTGAGTAAATTTGTGGTTTTTAGGTGCGGCTAATAGTGCGGAAAATACGGTAGTTTAGTACAGGTCCAAGGCCACAAGCCGGAGTATATTTATAGCGAGAATTCACTGAAATTCAAGTATTTCTTATAGCACAAATTTTATAGCACAGCCTTTGAAGGAGCATAGGTATGGGCAGCATCTGTGAATGCAGGAAAGGAGTGAGTTTAGGGTTGAATAGTCCATCCTCATTCTATTCTCTTTCACTGTCTTTCTAACCATGCTGAACACCCTCTCTGATGATGCATTGCTGTGTGGCACGCACAAAAGTGCTTTCATCAAATGCACCAGAGTCTGGAATCTTCCATCTCTCCCCAGCATACCCCTTCCCCTTTGAGCTGTCCTGGATGAACTGAAATTCTTGTTTCCAATCATTTTGGAACATTCAAGCGTACTCAGTGGCCTAGTGGTTAGAGTTACTTCTTCTTCTTACTCGTCGTCGCCATGTCTCTTCTTCGTTCTTCTGCTTCGTCCCTGTTATGTTTTTGGACATTAGTACTTGCCGTAGTTTTGTAGCAATGCATGATGGGAATCCGGATGTTGTGTGTCCATACTTGCCAACCCTCCCGGATTTTCCGGGAGACTCCCGAAATTCAGCGCCTCTCCCGAAAACCTCCCGGGACAAATTTTCTGCCGAAAATCTCCCGAAATTCAGGCCACGCCCCCTCCAGCTCCATGCGGACCTGAGTCCGCTTTCCAACAATATAAACAACGTCTACAGTAAAGCAGTTCGTCTGCCGTAAACAGCAATGTTGTGACACTCTTAAACAGGACAATACTGCCATCTAGTGCATTTGATGAAAGCACTTTTGTGCGTGCCACACAGCAATGCATCATCAGAGAGGGTGTTCAGCATGGTTAGAAAGATAGTGACAGAGAATAGAACAAGGATGGACAATTCAACCCGTAACTCAACAATGAGTAGATGAGTGTTATGTGTGTGTATATGTGTAAATAAATGAACACTGAAATTCAAGTATTTCTTTTATATATATATATATATATATATATATATATATAAATATAAATATAATAAAATAAATATATATTTATAGCTAGATTTCACTGAAAGTCAATTATTTCTTATATATATATATATATATATATATATATATATATATATATATATATATATATATATATATATACATATATATCCATCCATCCATCCATCCATTTTCTACCGCTTATTCCCTTCGGGGTCGCGGGGTGATATATATATATATATATATATATATATATATATATATATGAAATACTTGACTTGGTGAATTCTAGCTGTAAATATACTCCTCCCCTCTTAAGTTGCACCAGTGGCCCAAAGATGCCAAAGTGGCAAGAAATTGGACGAAATTTGTTCAAAATCCGAGGCTGTGGGGAAAGCCGACGAAATGGTCAGTCGTTTGTTCCGCACACTTTACCGACGAAAGCTATGCTACGACAGAGATGGCAAGAATGTGTGGATATCCTGCGACACCATACTTGCCGACCCTCCCGGATTTTCCGGGAGACTCCCGAAATTCAGCGCCTCTCCCGAAAACCTCCCGGGACAAATTTTCTCCCGAAAATCTCCCGAAATTCAGGCGGAGCTGGAGGCCACGCCCCCTCCAGCTCCATGCGGACCTGAGTGACGTGTTGACAGCCTGTTCACACGTCCGCTTTCCCACAATATAAACAGCTAATGATTGAGGGCGAGTTCTTGGTTTCTTATGTGGGTTTATTGTTAGGCAGTTTCATTAACGTCCTCCCAGCGCGGTAACAACACACAACAACAGCAGTCAAGTTTTCGTCTACAGTAAAGCAGTTCGTCTGCCGTAAACAGCAATGTTGTGACACTTTTAAACAGGACAATACTGCCATCTACTGTACATGCATATGTGACCCACCCATAATGTGTCACATTTTTGTGTTGATTTATTTATTTTATTTTGTGGTTTGAATTCGTTTTTGGAGCTGTCATTACACATTTATCAGTATTCACATTGGTCAGTAGGGGGCAGTAGGGCGTTTCTTCCCAATTGAATGCTATCACCTGCAGACCGGAAGTGTCTTGTCATTCTGATGAGCGCGACCAGTCTGTGAACAATTGAAACGTCCTGTGTGCTTTTTTTCTCCTGTATAACAGGTTAGTTTTGGTGAATCAACTCACTGAATAATATCCATGTGATCTTTATAAGTTTAAGTACACATTCTGATGGTGGAGCCTAACTCTAAAGTGTTTGTGAGTTGTAGTTTGTATTTGTGAATGAATCCAGTGCACAGCTGCAGTAATCAATACAAAAAGGCGACGTGAGTGCTCAATGTTTATATAGGAACTTCTGATCCTAATTCAGACTCCCAAATTAGAGCTCCCAATTTCTTATTGATTTTATAATGTATATTTTTATAATGTGTGTGTTCTGAAATAGTGACAGAGAATAGAACAAGGATGGACAATTCAACCCTTAACTCAACAATGAGTAGATGAGTGTTATGTGTGTGTATACGTGTAAATAAATGAACACTGAAATTCAAGTGTTTCTTTTATTTATTTATTTATATATATACTGTATATATACCGGTATATATATATATATATATATATATATATATGTATATGTAATAAAATATATATATATATATATAGCTAGAATTCACTGAAAGTCAAGTATTTCTTATATATATATCTTAACCACGCCCCCAACCACTTTTTGGTGATTTTGAGGTGGTCTTCAACTTCAGTCCTTAGCCTGTGATCCTCATCCACATCCTTACCCTTTCAAAGAATCCGTAAATACTTGGTTCTAGCATGGCCCACACTTTCCCTCATCTCAAAGTTCTTCCCCTGTGTCGTCTTAATCTTCCACAAGCCAGTGGAAGCATTATTCCTTTGGGAACACTAAAAGCTTAAGTCCCAATGTGAGGAACCTGCACGACCCCCTTCATTCCTAAAATAACGCCTGCTTGGAGAGTCTCCAAATAGCTTCCGGTGCTGCCGTTCTTGCCACTGAATCTTGTGCCTTTCAGGAATCTGTAACCCGGAAGCCATCTTGTCTTGTCTTGTCCAACCCGGTCGAGGTCAGTTTCTGGCAAGACTCCTGGAAAAGACCCGGGCTTTGTTTGTTCACGTTGTCATTTCCTCCAGAATGTCATTAGCTCCTTGAAGAGCCCGGAGCTGCTCAAAGGAGCTTTCCTGCTACCCCCTCTCCAGGTTGTCTTGAAAGGTGATCAGGCAGCCATTCACAGGCAAAGAAAGAGGAGGTGGGGGAGAGGGGTTAATGGACTGTGTCACAACTTGAAATCTACTAGAAGTTTTTACAAGATGTCTTGTTTCCAACACTTGTTTTTGCTTTAAAATCCACGACACTACTAACAAGTTTAAATGCCGCAGAGTCCTCAAACATTCCACATGTAGACCAGCAGTGCTCATAGTCTTCTTTTTCTTTCTTTTCCTTCCTTTCCCCCCTCTTCCTCCCTCCCTGACCCCGGCCCTCCGACCCGGAAGCGGTGTAGGTGAACACTTCCTGCGGTGTGGTTTGGAGCCCCTGTAAGAAAATAAAGAAGCAGAAGCACGTGAAAGCTGAAACCTGTGCTAATGCTGGCTGGCCTCACTGAACACTGTGGCCTGTGGGGAAGGGGTGGGGGGGTTGCCAGAGTTGCTTGGGCTAGATCAGGAGTCGGCAACCCGCGGCTCCGGAGCCGCATGCGGCTCTTTGATCACTCTGATGCGGCCCAGCAGCTTACTTGCTGAACCCTCCAATTTTCCCGTGAGACTTCCGGATTTCAGTGCCTCTCGCAGAAACACAACATAAACACAACAGAACAAACACCCAGAATCCCATGCAGCCCTGACTCTTCCGGGCTACATTATACACCCCTGCTACCACCAAACCCCGCCCCCACCCCAAGCCTGCTCCCTCACACATCAACCCCCACCCTCTGTGCGTCGCTTGAGGTGGGCGGGGTTTGGTAGCGGGGGTGTATAGTGTATCCCGGAAGAGTTAGGGCTGCATGGGATTCTGGGTATTTGTCCTGTTGTGTTTATGTTGTGTTACTGTGCAGATGTTCTCCCGAAATGTGTTTGTCATTCTTGTTTGGTGTGGGTTCACAGTGTGGCGCATTCAGAGGTGGGTAGTAACGCGCTACATTTACTCCGTTACATCTACTTGAGTAACTTTTGGGATAAATTGTACTTCTAAGAGTAGTTTTAATGCAACATACTTTTACTTTTACTTGAGTATATTTATAGAGAAGAAACGCTACTTTTACTCCGCTACTTTTATCTACATTCAGCTCGCTACTCGCTACTAATTTTTATCGATCTGTTAATGCACGCTTTGTTTGTTTTGGTCTGTCAGACAGACCTTCATAGTGCCTGCGTTTCAACAAATACAGTCACTGGTGACGTTCACTCCGTTCCACCAATCAGATGCAGTCACTGGTGACGTTGGACCAATCAAACAGAGCCAGGCGGTCACATGACCTGACTTAAACAAGTTGAAAAACTTATTGGGGTGTTACCATTTAGTGGTCAATTGTACGGAATATGTACTGTACTGTGCAATCTACTAATACAAGTTCCAATCAATCAATCAAAAGTGTGAAGGAAAAAAGACCATTTTTTATTTCAACTGTACATCCCGTCAAAAGCCTAAAGACTGACTGCACAGTTCCTGTCTTCACAATAAAAGTGCCGCTCCATCGCGCCTGCGCTTTCAAAATAAGAGTCTCCGAAAGCCTGCACAAACAAGCTAGCAAGCTACGGAGTTTGCCGCCAATGTATTTCTTGTAAAGTGTATAAAAACGAATATGGAAGCTGGACATATAAGATGCCAAAAACCAACCACTTTCATGTGGTATTAGACAGAAAGGAGGAACTTTTTTTCTCCTCCATTTGAAAACGTGGACGTTTGTCATCACTACTGTCTGATTACAATCAATGCAAGTCATCAGAATCAGGTAATACACCAACTTATATTCTTGTCTTCATGAAAGAAAGGAATCTATATGTGTTAAACATGCATGTATATTCATTAAAACACCTTTAACATGTAAACAAAAACGGCAAAAAAAAAAAAAAAAAAATTATATACTGTATATATCAATGTATATATATATATATATATATATATATATATATATATATATACATATATATATGTGTGTGTATATATATATATATATATATATATATATATATATATATATGTGTGTGTGTATATATATATATATATATATATATATATATATATATATATATATATGTATATATGTGTGTGTGTGTGTATATATATATACCGTATTTTCCGCTCCATAAGGCGCCCTGGGTTATAAGCCGCGCCTTCAATGAACGGCATATTTCAAAACATTGTCCACCTATAAGCCGCCCCGTGTTATAAGCCGCATCTAACTGCGCTAAAGGAATGTCAAAAAAACAGTCAGATAGGTCAGTCAAACTTTAATAATATATTAAAAACCAGCGTGATGTGGGCGCGCATGGAGTCGTATATCAACATGGACGGAGCTGCGTGAAAAAAGCCACCCGGCCTCTTCGCGTAAACTTACCTTAACCACTCGCTCATCTTTTCTTCATCCATCCATCCCTTCGAGTTAGCTTTTATGATGACGCCGGCTGGAAAGGTCTCTTTTGGCAAGGTCTTCCTTTTGAATATCACCATGGGTGGAAGTTTCTGGCCATTAGCATGGCAAGCTAGAACCACAGTGAAGGATGACTTCTCATTCCCTGTGGTGCGAATATTCACCGTACGTGCTCCCGTTGTATCCACAGTGCGGTTCACAGGAATATCAAAAGTCAGTGGAACCTCGTCCATGTTGATAATGTTCTCTGGCCGGATCTTTTTTTCAGCTATCTTGTTTTTACAATATGCACGGAAAGTAGCCAGCTTTTCTTGAAAGTCTTTAGGCAGTTGCTGTGAAATAGTAGTCCGTGTGCGGATGGAGAGATTGCGTCTTTTCATGAACCGGAAACCTGTCGCTTAGTAGGAGCCATTTTGTGGTCTTTACAGATGTAAACACACAAAGGAAATGAAACGTAATATCCGCGCCCTTTTTCTTCTTCTTCTACGCGGGCGGGTGGTTGCTTACAGTAGAAGAAGAAGCGCTTCCTGTTCTATGGGGGCGGGTGCTTACCTTGGCGGTTGCTTGCGTAGAAGAAGAAGCACTTCCTCATCTACGGGGAAAAAAGATGGCGGCTGTTTACCGTAGTTGCGAGACCGAAACTTTATGAAAATGAATCTTAATATTAATCCATATATAAAGCGCACCGGGTTATAAGCCGCACTGTCAGCTTTTGAGTAAATTTGTGGTTTTTAGGTGCGGCTAATAGTGCGGAAAATACGGTATATGCCTGAATTCCACCTTCTGCCCTGTTGTGTTGAAAGCGATTGTCACATCTCAATATCTCATTGCTGGAAGCTGAGTCCCGCTGTCAACAGGCACAAAGTCAGACCGACAGGCTTTTTTTTTGGGATGTGCAGAGAAGCCTTTTAAGATTAGTTAGGGTTTTTTGTAATGATAAGCCAGTTGAGGGAGATGGTAGATGTTTTCCCGCATTTGGTGCTTATAATGAAACTCTGAGGACACGCAGAACATGATTTAAGTCATTGGTGTTGAAGAGTCTTTGAAGTTTGGTATGTGTCCTATTTCCTATGCTAAAACATAATCATCAAAGGCGGATGACTACTTGGGAGAAAAATAATGTGGGCTGTCTTGGTTGACACGACTCTGCAGCATCGCGTGGACATCGGGGGCGGTACCACTGGATTGGCAGACCGGGGTGGTGGTTCCTCTCTTTAAGAAGGGGAACCGGAGGGTGTGTTCTAACTATCGTGGGATCACACTCCTCAGCCTTCCCGGTAAGGTCTACTCAGGTGTACTGGAGAGGAGGCTACGCCGGATAGTCGAACCTCGGATTCAGGGGGAACAGTGTGGTTTTCGTCCTGGTCGTGGAACTGTGGACCAGCTCTATACTCTCGGCAGGGTCCTTGAGGGTGCATGGGAGTTTGCCCAACCAGTCTACATGTGTTTTGTGGACTTGGAGAAGGCATTCGACCGTGTCCCTCGGGAAGTCCTGTGGGGAGTGCTCAGAGAGTACGGGGTATCGGACTGTCTGATTGTGGCAGATGAAGCCATCAGGACTACATCATCTGCAAATAGCAGAGACCTAATCCTGCAGCCACCAAACCAGATCCCCTCAACGCCTTGACTGCGCCTAGAAATTCTGTCCATAAAAGTTATGAACAGAATGGGTGACAAAGGGCAGCCTTGGCGGAGTCCAACCCTCACTGGAAACGTGTCCGACTTACTGCCGGCAATGCGGACCAAGCTCTGACACTGATCATACAGGGAGCGGACCGCCAAAATCAGACAGTCCGATACCCCATACTCTCTGAGCACTCCCCACAGGACTTCCCGAGGGACACGGTCGAATGCCTTCTCCAAGTCCACAAAACACATGTAGACTGGTTGGGCAAACTCCCATGCACCCTCAAGGACCCTGCCCAGAGTATAGAGCTGGTCGACCATGATTGTGGCAGTTAATGATGTTGCACATTCTCGCCATGTTTTGAACTTGCCAAAGAAAACCCCCAAAACCTAAGCACATAGTCCTGCATTCGGCCATGTAAATAAGCGAATCAGAGCCCGGCAAGACCCACGATGCATTGCATTTCCACGTCACGCTTTCAAGCCCTGCAGTATTTACCCCAACTTTGGAGACAATGTTGCCGCCATGTTGCCCAGCGAGGGGAGGAGGAGGCGAAGGAAGGGCAGTACGAGCCCGTCCTCTAATCCCCTTCCAGCGGGCCGAGTAGCAGCAGCTTGCGCCACATTCCACAACTGTGGGGGCTTTTGGGACGGGGGGTTGGGGGGGCGGCATTCCTCCACGGGCCGGGCCATCAAAGAAGCAGCGCTGCTTCAAAGGCCTGTCAGAACCTAGGTGTTGATGACTACAATCCCCCGCCCCCCTACCCCTCTCCCACTGTGTCTACTTTTAGCTTAACCCCCCTATCCATCAGCCCTCCAATGTACGTACAAGCATGATGACATGATAGTGGCTTTTTTTTGGTATAAAAGTCAACAACAATGGCTTTGTTGTCATTATTTGTGAGGGAAGAAACCTGCAAGTCTCTCGTCTATGGATGTTCTCATACATCCAGGTCGTTCTTTCTCAACATTCAATGGATCGCAACTGGACTGTTCTGTGTTTAATCGTCTGATGAAGCCTACGTGGATGAAAGGCCAAACGTTTTCTTAAACAAACTGAACAATTCAGTTGATATCGATTGAATGCCCTGAGAAGTCTCTACTATGTGTTGTTCGTGACAAAAATAGATGAGTTGGGTTATCACTAGGGGTGTAACGGTACGTGTATTTGTATTGAACCGTTTCGGTACGGGGATTTTGGTTCGGTTCGTAGGTGTACCGAACGAGTTTCCACACGGACATATTAAAGGGGAACATTATCACCAGACCTATGTAAGCGTCAATATACACCTTGATGTTGGAGAAAAAAGACCATATATTTTTTTAACCGATTTCCGAACTGTCTTATTGTGGCGGTTCGCTCCCTGTATGATCAGTGTCAGAGCTTGGTCCGCATTGCCGGCAGTAAGTCGGACACGTTTCCAGTGAGGGTTGGACTCCGCCAGGGCTGCCCTTTGTCACCGATTCTGTTCATAACCTTTATGGACAGAATTTCTAGGCGCAGTCAAGGGGATCTGGTTTGGTGGCTGCAGGATTAGGTCTCTGCTTTTTGCAGATGATGTGGTCCTGATGGCTTCATCCGGCCAAGATCTTCAGCTCTCACTGGATCGGTTCGCAGCCGAGTGTAAAGCGACTGGGATGGGAATCAGCACCTCCAAATCCGAGTCCATGGTTCTCGCCCGGAAAAGGGTGGAGTGCCATCTCCGGGTTGGGGAGGAGATCTTGCCCCAAGTGGAGGAGTTCAAGTACCTCGGAGTCTTGTTCACGAGTGAGGGAAGAGTGGATCGTGAGATCGACAGGCGGATCGGTGCGGCGTCTTCAGTAATGCGGACGCTGTATCGATCCGTTGTGGTGAAGAAGGAGCTGAGCCGGAAGGCAAAGCTCTCGATTTACTGGTCGATCTACGTTCCCATCCTCACCTATGGTCATGAGCTTTGGGTTATGACCGAAAGGACAAGATCACGGGTACAAGCGGCCGAAATGAGTTTCCTCCGCCGGGTGGCGGGGCTCTCCCTTAGAGATAGGGTGAGAAGCTCTGTCATCCGGGGGGAGCTCAAAGTAAAGCCGCTGCTCCTCCACATCGAGAGGAGCCAGATGAGGTGGTTCGGGCATCTGGTCAGGATGCCACCCGAACGCCTCCCTAGGGAGGTGTTTAGGGCACGTCCGACCGGTAGGAGGCCGCGGGGAAGACCCAGGACACGTTGGGAAGACTATGTCTCCCGGCTGGCCTGGGAACGCCTCGGGATCCCCCGGGAGGAGCTGGACGAAGTGGCTGGGGAGAGGGAAGTCTGGGCTTCCCTGCTTAAGCTGCCGCCCCCGCGACCTGACCTCGGCTAAGCGGAAGAAGATGGATGGATGGATGGATTTCCGAACTCTAAATGGGTGAATTTTGGCGAATTAAACGCCTTTCTAATATTCGCTCTTGGAGCGATGACGTCACAACGTGACGTCACATCGGGAAGCAATCCGCCATTTTCTCAAACACCGAGTCAAATCAGCTCTGTTATTTTCCGTTTTTTTCGACTGTTTTCCGTACCTTGGAGACATCATGCCTCGTCGGTGTGTTGTCGGAGGGTGTAACAACACCAACAGGGACGGATTCAAGTTGCACCAGTGGCCCAAAGATGCCAAAGTGGCAAGAAATTGGACGTTTGTTCCGCACACTTTACCGACGAAAGCTATGCTACGACAGAGATGGCAAGAATGTGTAGGATATCCTGCGACACTCAAAGCAGATGCATTTCCAAACGATAAAGTCAAAGAAATCTGCCGCCAGACCCCCATTGAATCTGCCGGAGCGTGTGAGCAATTCAGGGACAAAGGCCCTCGGTAGCACGGCAAGCAATTGGCGGCAGTTTGTTCCCGCAGACGAGCGAGCTAAACCCCCTATCGACCCTAGCTTCCCTGGCCTGCTGACATCAACTCCAAAACTGGACAGATCAGCTTTCAGGAAAAGAGAGCGGATGAGGGTATGTCTACAGAATATATTAATTGATGAAAATTGGGCTGTCTGCACTCTCAAAGTGCATGTTGTTGCCAAATGTATTTCATATGCTCTAAACCTAGTTCATAGTTGTTAGTTTCCTTTAATGCCAAACAAACACATACCAATCGTTGGTTAGAAGGCGATCGCCGGATTCGTCCGCGCTTTCTCCCGTGTCGCTGGCTGTCGTGTCGTTTTCGTCGGTTTCGCTTGCATACGGTTCAAACCGATATGGCTCAATAGCTTCAGTTTCTTCTTCAATTTGGTTTTCGCTACCTGCCTCCACACTACAACCATCCGTTTCAATACATGCGTAATCTGTTGAATGGCTCAAGCCGCTGAAATCCGAGTCTGAATCCGAGCTAATGTCGCTATAGCTTGCTGTTCTTTCCGCCATGTTTGTTTGTGTTGGCATCACTATGTGACGTCACAGGAAAATGGACGGGTGTTTATAACGATGGTTAAAATCAGGCACTTTGAAGCTTTTTTTAGGGATATTGCGTGATGGGTAAAATTTTGAAAAAAACTTCGAAAAATAAAATGGGAACTGATTTTTAATGGTTTTAACCATTCTGAAATTGTGATAATGTTCCCCTTTAAATGCCTCAAATGTCCGGCATTTTGAGTTAGGGTGGTGTGTATTTTCAATGTACGTCTAGGGTTAAGAACGGGTTAAAAACAAAACAAATGTTTAACTTTTGCACTATCATTACAGACATAAATAGTACTGTAAAGACTTTTTCAGGTTGGTGGTCGCCGAGAAACTATACCTTGCAAGATGGACGGATGGATCCAAATACTTGTCAGCAAGTTTTTTTGTGGAAATGAAAGTGAGGTTGAGAGGATTTTTTTTCGGAGACTTTTGTTGGTGGGAAAAGCAAGTTTGAGCCTTTGTAGTGTCACTGCAGACTCTTTGAAAGATCTTTTCTTCTTTGTCAACACCATAAATCATGTGCTTAATGATAGACAGCTGCAACCAAGGAGTTGTCGTCACTGATTTTTGCTGCGCATTTGATTGTTCTTCGTATGGTTGTCTTTATATGGGAATAAAAAAAAAAAAAATCATAGACGTTGGTTGGAGTAACTGGATCGTTTTGTTGTTGATATCACGGTTTTTTGTGACATTGTGATGATTTTTGAGCTTCAGGCTTTTTTGTGATGTGTAGCAAAGCCATCCTAAAACCCCTAACCTGGATCTTCATTTGAGCGCTTCTTCTGTCCAAAGTGGACAAAAACAGATGAGGATGTTTTCTGTAACGTTGCGTTTGGGGTGTAACGGTACGTGTATTTGTATTGAACCGTTTCGGTACGGGGGTTTCGGTTCGGTTCGGAGGTGCACCGAACGAGTTTCCACATATTAAGTAGCGTAGCGCACGTTGTGTAAACAGTTTTCGATTATCTTCTCTCACGCCCCCTTTAATACCATATTTTCCGGACCATAGGGCGCAACGGATTATAAGGCGCACTGCGGATGAATGGTTTATTTTTTATCTATTTTTTAATAAAAAAAAAAATGTTTTAATTTTTTTTTAAATATTTTTAATTTTTTTTAAATATTTTAAAAAAAAATTTAACTTTTTTTAACTTTTTTTTTAAAACTTTTTTGTAACTTTTTTAAAAAACTTTTTTTAAACTTTTTTTTTAACTTTTTTTAACTTAAAAATTTTTTTTTTACCCTAATCTTAACCCTAACCCTAACCCTAACCCTAACCCTAACCCTAATCTTAACCCTAACCCTAACCCTCACCCTAAAAAAAAATGTTAATTGTTAAAATTGTTTAAAAAAATTAAAACATTTTAAAATTGTTTTAAATTGTTTTAAATTGTTTTAAATTGTTTTAAATTGTTTAAAAAAAAAAATAAATAAATAAATAAATAAAATAAATAAAATAAATAAAATAAATAAAATAAATAAAATAAATAAAATAAATAAAAATAAATAAATAAATAAATAAAATAAAATAAAAAAAATAAAAAAATAAAATAAATTAAAATTAAAAAAAATTTTTTACAAATGAAAACAATTAAAAATAAAAAAAATAAATAAAAAAAATAAAAAACATTTTTAAAAAATTTTAAAAATTTGAAAATCATTTTTACCTTGAAAAAAAAAATTTACCTTGAAATTTTTTTTTTACCTTGAAAATCATTTGTTTACCTTGAAAATCATTTTTAACCTTGAAAAATTTTTTTTACCTTGAAAATTTTTTTTTACCTTGAAAATAATTTTTTACCTTGAAAGTCATGTTTTAACTTATACATTTTTTTTTTAATTATAATTTTTTTTTTAAGTTTTTTAAAGTTTTTTAAAGTTTTTTAAAGTTTTTTTAAGTTTTTTTAAGTTTTTTTTAATTTTTGTAAAATTTTTAAAATTTTAGATTTTTTTTTTTAATTTTAGAAAAAATTAAAACATTTTTTTTTAAATATTTTTAATTTTTTTTAAATATTTAAAAATTTTTTTTAACATTTTTAAACTTTTTTTTAAAAACTTTTTTGTAACTTTTTTTAAAAACTTTTTTTAAACTTTTTTTAAACTTTTTTTAAACTTTTTTTTAACTTTTTTTAACTTAAAATTTTTTTTTTTACCCTAATCTTAACCCTAACCTTAACCCTAACCCTAACCCTAACCCTAACCCTAACCCTAATCTTAACCCTAACCCTAACCCTAACCCTCACCCTAAAAAAAAATGTTAATTGTTAAAATTGTTTAAAAAAATTAAAACATTTTTAAATTGTTTTAAATTGTTTTAAATTGTTTTAAATTGTTTTAAATTGTTTTAAAAAAAATAAAAAATAAATAAATAAATAAAAAAATAATAAATAAAAAAAATAAATAAAATAAATAAAATAAAATAAAAAAAATAAAAAAATAAAATAAATTAAAATTTAAAAAAAAAATTTACAAATGAAAACAATTAAAAATTTTAAAAAAAAATAAAAAACATTTTTAAAAAATTTTAAAAATTTGAAAAACATTTTTACCTTGAAAAAAAAAATTTACCTTGAAATTTTGTTTTTACCTTGAAAATCATTTGTTTACCTTGAAAATCATTTTTAACCTTGAAAAAATTTTTTTACCTTGAAACATTTTTTTTTACCTTGAAAATCATTTTTTACCTTGAAAAAAAAATTTTACCTTGAAAAAAAAATTTTACCTTGAAAAAAAAAATTTACCTTGAAAATTTTTTTTTACCTTGAAAATAATTTTTTACCTTGAAAGTCATGTTTTAACTTATACATTTTTTTTTTAATTATAAATTTTTTTTAAAAGTTTTTTAAAGTTTTTTAAAGTGTTTTTTAAAGTGTTTTTTAAAGTTTCTTTTAAGTTTTTTTTAAGTTTTTTTTAATTTTTGTAAAATTTTTAAAATTTTAGATTTTTTTTTTAAATTTTAGGAAAAAAATGTAATTTTTTTTTTATTTTAATATTTTTTTTTAATTGTTTTTTTTTTTGTAAAATTTTTAATTTTTTGTAAATTTTTTAATTTTTTTAATTTTTTTTTTAAATATTTTAAAAAATTTTAAATATTTTTTAAAACATTTAACTTTTTTTTTTTTTAACTTTTCAAAACTTTTTTTTAAAACTTTTTTTTAACTTTTTTTTTAACTTTTTAAAAAAAATGTTTACCCTAACCCTAACCCTAACCCTAATCTTAACCCTAACCCTAACCCTAACCCTAAAAAAAAATGTTAATTGTTAAAATTGTTTAAAAAAATTAAACATTTTTAAAATTGTTTTAAATTGTTTTAAACATTTTATCTTTTTTCATATTTAAGGCGCACCGGATTATAGGGCGCATTAATGGAGTCATATTATTATTATTTTTTTCTAAATGTAAAAAACTTCCTTGTGGTCTACATAACATGTAATGGTGGTTCTTTGGTCAAAATGTTGCATAGATGATGTTTTACACATCATCTTCAAGTCGCTTTCTGACAGTCTCTTCAGGATGCGCCGTTTTGTGGGCGGTCTTATTTACGTGGCTCACCTTCGTTCTTTGTTGTAGCGGTGTAGCGTGCAAGGACGGGAGTGGAAGAAGTGTCAAAAGATGGCGCTAACTGTTTTAATGACATTCACACTTTACTTCAATCAACAACGGAGCAGCATCTCCTCATCCGGAAACAACAACACCAGAAATGTGTCCCGTGAAAAACCGTCCCAACCGGAACTCTAACAACTAAAGTTCCTTGGGTGAATAATGTAAACTCACTACACCGGTATGTTTTAGCGCTATACACTACTTTATATTAGAAATGGCAACAGTGGAGGATGAATGTCCCATAACAAGAAGATAGAGGAAAAGAAGAAGCTTATCGACTACGGTGTAGGCACCGACTAAAAAGGCGGATGCGCGCAATTTTTCAGGATTTATGCAGAACCCATAAAATAGATTAGCAGGTACCAGAAGGTAAGAAAAGTTGCTTTTGCATAATATTGCGAAACAAAACGCCAGATAATACGTCTTACCTTATGCACACACCATAATAATACTCCTATGTCGAATGTGCCGACAATCCATCAAGCGGTTTTGATTGATTGATTGATTGATTGAAACTTTTATTAGTAGATTGCACAGTACAGTACATATTCCGTACAATTGACCCCCAATACGTTTTTTCACGGTCCACGTTAATCAATTCATGGTGCGGCCTCATAGCTTACCAAAGTCGTACTAAAACATTTTGATGGATTTTTGAGCGCTGTGTGTAATGTTCTATATTTTCAATGGAACATATCAAATGTTGGTGTTCTTTACTTGCGTCATATTGCAGTCTACACGTATCTCTTATGTTTGACTGCCATCTACTGGTCACACTTATCATTGCACCATGTGCCATATGAACTTGAAGTGCCATCCCAGGGTTCAATATGACCTTTTGCAGCTATTACAGCTTCAACTCTTCTGGGAAGGCTGTCCACAAGGTTGCGGAGTGTCTTTATAGGAAATTTCCACCATTCTTCCAAAAGCGCATTGGTGAGGTCACACACTGAAGGCCTGGCTCTCAAGTCTCCGTTCTAATTCATCCCAAAGGTGTTCTATCGGGTTCAGGTCAGGACTCTGTGCAGGCCAGTCAAGTTCATCCACACCAGACTCTTGTCATCCATGTCTTTATGGACCTTGGTTTGTGCAGTCATGTTGGAAGAGGAAGGGGACCCGCTCACAAACTGTTCCCACAAGGTTGGGAGCATGGAATTGTCCAAAATGTTTTGGTATCCTGGAGCATTCAAAGTTCCTTTCACTGGAACTAACTCCTGAAAAACAACCCCACACCATAATTCCTCCTCCACCAAATTTCACAGTCTGCACAATCCAGTCCGAAATGTAGCGTTCTCCTGGCAACCTCCAAACCTAGACTGGCCCATCAGATTCCATGAAGCTCTCTGCGTACTGTACGTGGGCTAATTGGAAGGTCACATGAAGTATAGTGCAGAAAGTCTTTGGACTATGCGCCTCAGCCTCCACTGACCCCTCTCTGTCAGTTTACCTGGCCTACCGCTTGGTGGCTGAGTTGCTGTTGTTCCCAAACTCTTCACTTTTCTTACAATAAAGCCGACAGTTGACTTTGGAATATTTAGGAGCGAGGACATTTCACGACTGGGTTTGTTGCACAGGTGGCATCCTATGACAGTTCCGCGCTGGAAATCACTGAAAGCGGCCCATTCTTTCACAAATGTTTGTAGAAACAGTCTCCATGCCTAAGTGCTTGATTTGATACACCGGGCCAAGTGATTAGGACACCTGATTCTGATCACTTGGATGGGCGGCCAAATACTTTTGGCAACATCGTGTACTTTGTGCGGGCGAAAAGACGGCGTGATTTTTCTAGGGGACGGTTGGGGTTTGTTTCCGCCTCCCAAAGATAATTGGCATCCTGCCCAATGTTGACCTCTGAACTTTATCGGCCTGTCCTTTGTTTATGTCACTCCGGATTTGAAAGCCTGAAGAGCTGAAAGTGACACCACACACACACACACACACACACACACACACACGCCATGGACAGTTCCGGGCTGCCCTCTCAGAGCTAATAGAGTCACAAGCCGGGCGTCGTGCTCGGTGTTAAAGCTGTCAAGCCGGCAGCCTGGTGCCACATATCAGGACATAACCTGGTGCCACATATCAGGACATGGACAAGATATGACCTGGTGCCACATATCAGGACATAACCTGGTGCCACATATCAGGACATGGACAAGATATGACCTGGTGCCACATATCAGGACATGGACAAGATATGACCTGGTGCCACATATCAGGACATAACCTGGTGCCACATATCAGGACATGGACAAGATATGACCTGGTGCCACATATCAGGACATAACCTGGTGCCACATATCAGGACATGGACAAGATATGACCTGGTGCCACATATCAGGACATAGCCTGGTGCCACATGTCAGGACATAGCCTGGTACCACATATCAGGACATAGCCTGGTGCCACATATCAGGACATAACCTGGTGCCACATATCAGGACATAGCCTGGTGCCACATGTCAGGACATAGCCTGGTACCACATATCAGGACATAGCCTGGTGCCACATATCAGGACATAGCCTGGTGCCACATATCAGGACATAACCTGGTGCCACATATCAGGACATAGCCTGGTGCCACATATCAGGACATAGCCTGGTGCCACATATCAGGACATAGGTTGGTGCCACATATTAGGACACGGCCCTTTGTCACCAGGAGACCCTGCCCCAAGTGGAGGAGTTCAAGTACCTGGGAGTCTTGTTCACGAGTGCGGGAAGAGTGGATGGTGAGCTCGACAGGCGGATCGGTGCGGCGTCTTCAGTGAGGGTTGGACTCCGCCAAGGCTGCCCTTTGTCACCCATTCTGTTCTGAACTTTTATGGACAGAATTTCTAGGCGCAGTCAAGGCGTTGAGGGGATCTGGTTTAGTGGCTGCAGGATTAGGTCTCTGCTTTTTGCAGATGATGTGGTCCTGATGGCTTCATCTGGCCAGGATCTTCAGCTCTCACTGGATCGGTTCGCAGCCGAGTGTGAAGCACCTCCAAGTCCGAGTCTATGGTTCTCGCCCGGAAAAGGGTGGAGTGCCATCTCCGGGTTGGGGAGGAGATCTTGCCCCAAGTGGAGGAGTTCAAGTACTTGGGAGTCTTGTTCACGAGTGAGGGAAGAGTGGATGGTGAGATCGACAGGCGGATCGGTGCGGCGTCTTCAGTGAGGGTTGGACTCCGCCAAGGCTGCCCTTTGTCACCCATTCTGTTCTGAACTTTTATGGACAGAATTTCTAGGCGCAGTCAAGGCGTTGAGGGGATCTGGTTTGGTGGCTGCAGGATTAGGTCTCTGCTTTTTGCAGATGATGTGGTCCTGATGGCTTCATCTGGCCAGGATCTTCAGCTCTCACTGGATCGGTTCGCAGCCGAGTGTGAAGCACCTCCAAGTCCGAGTCTATGGTTCTCGCCCGGAAAAGGGTGCAGTGCCATCTCCGGGTTGGGGAGGAGACCCTGCCCCAAGTAGAGGAGTTCAAGTACCTGGGAGTCTTGTTCACGAGTGCGGGAAGAGTGGATGGTGAGATCGACAGGCGGATCGGTGCGGCGTCTTCAGTAATGCGGACGCTGTATCGATCCGTTGTGGTGAAGAAGGAGCTAAGCCGGAAGGCAAAGCCCTCAATTTACCGGTCGATCTACGTTCCCATCCTCACCTATGGTCATGAGCTTTGAGTCATGACCGAAAGGACAAGATCACGGGTACAAGCGGCCCAAATGAGTTTCCTCCGCCGGGTGTCGGGGCTCTCCCTTAGAGATAGGGTGAGAAGCTCTGTCATCCGGGAGGAACTCAAAGTAAAGCCGCTGCTCCTCCACATGGAGAGGAGCCAGATGAGGTGGTTCGGGCATCTGCTCAGGATGCCACCCGAACGCCTCCCTAGGGAGGTGTTTAGGGCACGTCCGACCAGTAGGAGGCCACGGGGAAGACCCAGGACACGTTGGGAAGACTACGTCTCCCGGCTGGCCTGGGAACGCCTCGGGACCCGACCTCGGATAAGCAGAAAACGATGGATGGATGGGTTAGACAAAGTTGTGGACTAGTCTGCGGTGTCTTTGAGGGTAGAAAACACTGTAACTGCATTCCCTGTTGAATGTTCTTGTATGTACAGTTGAGTCAAAACCTTCCATAATTTTGTCAAATGGCAATCTTTGGGGTGACAAAGTTGTGTTAGAAATATATATATATATATTTTTATATATATATATTTATTTTTTTAAATTAATTTGTATTTTTTTTGTCCTGTCCAGCTTCTCAGGCAAATCATATTTTTGATGTAGAGGGTAGATGCCCATATCGGCTGTTCACATTTACTTTACAAAAGAGAAGTGTAGGATACTTCTCTTGTTGCCTTATTTGTATTTGACTTTATTAAATCTATTTATATTATCATTTGGTGCAGCCGGGCCGGAGCAGGAGGGGGAAAAACGGAAGACAGAGGGAGAAATTGTGGGGACAAGAGGGGGATAAGACAGAGAGACAAAAACAACCAAAGCAAACAACAACAACAACAACAATAGAGCAACATCAGCAAATAGGATATGTACAAATATGATGGTAAAAGTGATAGCAAATAAACAGTTAGTGAAAATAAATAATAATACAGAAATAACAATGAGCATTATTACACTCCAAATGGATCAATACAAATACCAATAGTAATATCACTATTGATAATGAACAATACCAATAATTTACCTCTATTATCAACAATACAGATGTTCAAATGCAACAATACATATACGTAACGATAACTAGAGATACGAAAGAATGCAGAAAAATGGAGGGGAAGAAAGAGAAGCAACCTATATTAACCTTGTAGATTGTTATAGTAACAATAGGTTAAGCTTTGTCAGTGTGCCATGTGTTATACCCAGTTTACCCTAGGGCAACAACGTTAATGTATGTTTGATGAAACGTGATTATGTGCATGAGTGTATGTATGTATGTATATGTACATGTATGTGTATATGTGTGTTTGTACAGTGAATGTATATTAGAGATGCGCGGTTTGCGGACACAACCGCGGAGTCCGCGGATTATCCGCGGGTCGGGCGGTTGAAATAAAAAAAAATTAGATTTTATCCGCGGGTCGGGTCGGGCGGTTGAAATAAAAAAAAATTAGATTTTAAATAGATTCAGGCGGGTGGCAGTTAAACCAATTGGGAAATATATATACATAGTTAAATGTTGTTACCCACATACGAAAAACGAGCAGGCACCTGCAGCATATGCCACAACAGAAGAAGAAAAAAAAAAGAGATGGACACTTAAACGGAGCGGAGAAGGGACGCCTCGCCGGGGTCCGGGACCGAGGCCCCTTCCCCCGAGAGGGCCCCACCGGGAGCCGTAGCTGAGGCGATCCGCGAGAAGGGCCCGACGCACGTCCAGGGTCACCACCGCGCCCACCGCACCGACACCCCGCCTCGTCCGCCTTCGCCGCGGCCGGCGTCACGCGCAGCAGGTAAGCAGCTTACCTGCCCGCCATCCCCGTGGCCGGGGGCTCGTAACAGGGGTCACTCCGCGCGCAGTGCGCTCACGAAAGGGGTGGGGCTCACCCTGGTTGATATAGACAGCAGGACGGTGGCCATGGAAGTCGGAACCCGCTAAGGAGTGTGTAACAAACCACCTGCCGAATCAACTAGCCCTGAAAATGGATGGCGCTGGAGCGTCTGGGCCCATACCCGGCCGTCGCCGGCAGCGAGACGCGCTTGGAGGTGCGCTCAGCGCGGCTCCCATATGATTGTGCACTGGTGTGCGTCTGGGCCGTGACAGCGTGGCACGCATTGAATGTCTGTACTGCATTGGATCAGTCTCCTTTCTTTAACAGGCAAAAGCTTTCTAACCTCACTAATGCCTTGTATCGTCTATATTAGATATATAACAACGGGCGGGTGCGGGCGGGTGCGGTTCTGATTAAATGTTAGTTCGGGTGGATGGCGGATGGTTGACGACTGTTCCAACTCCAAAATATTCAGCCTGTTTGGGAATCGCGGGCTTTTCTTCGACAAATTTAGAAAATTTCCCAGATATCCTAGAATTACAGGCTTTCCGGGACATTTTTCCCCATTCAAAATGAATTGGGCATTTTTCAAACTTTCACCATTTCCACATTTTTCAACCGATTCCAACCATTCCACCTTCAACACATTTCTTGTAAATTTAAACTACCTTTTTCCAAGTTCAAAAAAATTCTAGGATTTTCCAGAATTCCTGGTTTTCCAAAGCCCTATTTCCACCCTTTTTTCTGGCCACAACTCCTTCCACATTTTTCAACGCATTTCAACCGTTCCACCGTCAAAACATTCCTCTTAATCAGGACAAAAAACAAAGTTTTTTTTTTAACTGAAAAAATTCTCGGTTTTCCCGAAATTCCAGGAATTCCGTAATACCATTTCTCAATTCAACATGTTACTACTTCCACATTTCTCCACCGATTTGAAACATTCCAACACCGACCATTTCAACTCATTCAGACCATTCAATTTGTTTCACCATTTTCAAAAAAATTCTTGCTTTTCCCGAAATTCCCAAATTTTGGGGAAATTCCCATTGAAGTCAAGGGGACATTCTTCAAAGTTCCACAATTACCACATTTTTCATCTGATTCAAACTGTTCCAACTCCAAAATATTCAGCCTGTTTGGGAATCGCGGGCTTTCCCTTGACAAATTTCGAAAATTTCCCAGATTTCCTAGAATTACAGGCTTTCCGGGACATTTTCCCCATTCAAAATGAATTGGGCTTTTTTCAAACTTTCACCATTTCCACATTTTTCAACCGATTCCAACCATTCCACCTTCAACACATTTCTTGTAAATTTAAACTACCTTTTTCCAAGTTCAAAAAAATTCCAGGATATTCCAGAATTCTTGATTTTGCAAAGCCCTATTTCCACCCTTTTTTCTGGCGACAACTCCTTCCACATTTTTCAACGCATTTCAACCGTTCCACCGTCAAAACATTCCTCTTAATCAGGACAAAAAACAAAGTTTTTTTTTTTAACTGAAAAAATTCTCGGTTTTCCCGAAATTCCAGGAATTCCGTAATACCATTTCTCAATTCAACATGTTACTACTTCAACATTTCTCCACCGATTTGAAAAATTCCAACACCGACCATTTCAACTCATTCAGACCTTTCACGTTTTTTTTCACCATTTTCAAAAAAAATTCCCGCCTTTTCTGGAAATTCCCAATTTTTTGGGAAATTCCCATTGAAATCAATAGGACATTCTTCAAATTTCCTTAATTCCCACATTTTTCATCTGATTTAAACTGTTTGGGAATCGCGGGGTTTCCCTTGACAAATTTAAAAAATTCCCAGATTTCCCAGAAATCCAGGGTTACTTAAACAATTCTAAAAAAAATTCCAGGATTTCAGTTCAACTTCAGCATTGGAACTGTTTGGGAATCGCGGGGTTTCCCTTGACAAATTAAAAAAATTCCCAGATTTCCCAGAAATCCAGGGTTACTTAAACAATTCTAAAAAAATTTCCAGGATTTCAGTTCAACTTCAGCATTGGAACATTAACTCATCTAGTTAGTAACTATTACTTTACTAGGTAAGCATCCATTTTCCCTGTAGAAAAGTCTGTAAAAAAAAGACAGGTCGCCTTGTATTTGGAGTTTTACATGCTTCTACCTTCAGGCGAGTCGGAGCTTTTCTTCCTGTCACTCACACACCAGGCCCCAAAAACGTAAACATTTTTTTTTTTTAAATGTAAGAAAGTTCATGTTAAGTTGAAAGTGTTTGACCTCTGACAGCGATGGTGTTGCACCTGTGTCGCGAGGCTCTGGGTGTCACTTCAAGACGAGGGGGTTTTGGGGGGGGGGGTGCGCCAGGGGTTTTACGTAGCTGCTGGAGGTCAGGAGAGGTCATCCGGATTAAAGCGCAGGAAGGCGGTGAGACGGGTGTCTCTTTTTGCCGGGTTGAGCAGGTTCACGGCGAGGGTGATGCTGCTGAGTCACCCCTCGGTCATCTGCGGTGCGTTCAGGGGCTGCAGACTGTCCTCCGGGGGGGGGAGGCAGGTGGGTGCTAAGACTGGCGCCCGGCCCAGGTTTTTCTTCCTCGAGCTTTTTGTGTGCATGCGAAATAGGTGCCAGCATCCCGACAAGAAAAGAGAACACATTCGTTCTAGTTTAAAAAAAAAAAAAAAAATTTTAACGCCAGGGCATGTTGCAAAATGCTGATTTGGCGTCCGCACACAACGCAGCATGAAGGCAATGCGACACGCTTCAGCAAGCGCCTCACTTCAAGCAGACGTGCAAATTCAGCAACTTCTTTCTCACAACTTTGGGATTTTTGTAGCCTGCTGGCATCTTTTTTTTTTTTTTTTTTTTTTTTTTTTTTAGTTCACAGGACTGGAGGTGTTGCCCAAAGCAAGAAAGGATATTTTTATACAAACCTCAAAAGCAGTGAAGTTGTCACGTTGTGTAAAAGATAAATAAAAACAAAATACATTTGCCAAACTAACTTAATACAAGCTAGCATAGCATCCATTTAGTTTTGAATTTGCTAAAGTAACTCTTTTTAAGCTAGTATAGCATCCATTTTGTTTTGAATTTGCTAAACTAACTTAATACAAGCTAGTATAGCATCCTTTTTTTTTTAATTTGCTAAACTATAGTTTTGAATTTGCTAAAGTAACTATTTCTGAGATAGTATCGCATCCATTTTGTTTTGAATTTGCTAAACTAACTCAACACAAGCTAGCATAGCATCCATTTTGTTTTGAATTTGCTAAACTAACTCAATACAAGCTAGAATAGCGTCAATTTAGTTTTAGAATTTGCTAAAGTAACTATTTCTAAGCAAGTATCGCATCCATTTTGTTTTGAATTTGCTAAACTAACTTAATACAAGCGAGCATAGCATCCGTTTAGTTTTGAATTTGCTAAACTAACTTAATACAAGCTAGAATAGCGTCAATTTAGTTTCAGAATTTGCTAAAGTAACTCTTTGTAAGCTAGTATAGCATCCATTTTGTTTTGAATTTGCTAAACTAACTTAATACAAGCTAGCATAACATCCATTTTGCTTTGAATTTGCTAAAGTAACTCTTTCTAAGCTAGTATAGCATCCATTTTGTTTTGAATTTGCTAAACTAACTAAATACAAGCTAGCATAGCATCAACTTAGTTTTGAATTTGCTAAACTAACTTAATACAAGCTAGCATAACATCCATTTAACTTTGAATTTGCTAAAGTAACTCTTTTTAAGCTAGTATAGCATCCATTTTGTTTTGAATTTGCTAAACTAACTTAATATAAGCTATCATAGCGTCAATTTAGTTTTAGAATTTGCTAAACTAACTTAATACAAGCTGGCATAACATCCATTTAGCTTTGAATTTGCTAAAGTAACTCTTTCTAAGCTAGTATAGCATCCATTTTGTTTTGAATTTGCTAAACTAACTCAATACAAGCTAGCATAGCGTCAACTTAGTTTTGAATTTGCTAAAGTAACTTAATACAAGCTAGCATAACATCTATTTAGCTTTGAATTTGCTAAAGTAACTCTTTCTAAGCTAGTATAGCATCCATTTTGTTTTGAATTTGCTAAACTATAGTTTTGAATTTGCTAAAGTAACTATTTCTAAGCAAGTATCGCATCCATTTTGTTTTGAATTTGCTAAACTAACTTAATACAAGCGAGCATAGCATCCGTTTAGTTTTGAATTTGCTAAACTAACTTAATACAAGCTAGCATAACATCCATTTAGCTTTGAATTTGCTAAACTAACTCTTTCTAAGCTAGTATAGCATCCATTTTGTTTTGAATTTGCTAAACTAACTTAATACAAGCTAGCATAGCGTCAATTTAGTTTTATAATTTGCTAAAGTAACTCTTTTTAAGCTAGTATAGCATCCATTTTGTTTTGAATTTGCTAAACTATAGTTTTGAAGTTGCTAAAGTAACTATTTCTAAGCAAGTATCGCATCCATTTGGTTTTGAATTTGCTAAACTAACTTAATACAAGCTAGCATAGCGTCAATTTAGTTTTATAATTTGCTAAAGTAACTCTTTTTAAGCTAGTATAGCATCCATTTTGTTTTGAATTTGCTAAACTAACTTAATACAAGCTAGCATAAAATCTATTTTGTTTTGAATTTGCTAAACTAACTTGATACAAGCTAGCATAACATCTATTTAGCTTTGAATTTGCTAAAGTAACTATTTCTAAGCAAGTATCGCATCCATTTTGTTTTGAATTTGCTAAACTAACTTAATACGAGCTAGAATAGCGTCAATTTAGTTTTAGAATTTGCTAAACTAACTTAATACAAGCTAGAATAGCGTCAATTTAGTTTTAGAATTTGCTAAAGTAACTCTTTCTAAGCTAGTATAGCATCCATTTTGTTTTGAATTTGCTAAACTAACTTAATACAAGCTAGCATAGCATCCGTTTAGCTTTGAATTTGCTAAAGTAACTCATTCTAAGCTAGTATAGCATCCATTTTGTTTTGAATTTGCTAAACTAACCTAATATAAGCTAGCATAGCATCAATTTAGTTTTAGAATTTGCTAAACTAACTTAATACAAGCTAGCATAGCGTCAATTTAGTTTTATAATTTGCTAAAGTAACTCTTTTTAAACTAATATAGCATCCATTTAGTTTTAGAATTTGCTAAACTAACTTAATACAAGCTAGCATAACATCCATTTAGCTTTGAATTTGCTAAAGTAACTCTTTTTAAACTAATATAGCATCCATTTTGTTTTGAATTTGCTAAACTAACTTAATACAAGCTAGCATAGCGTCAATTTAGTTTTATAATTTGCTAAAGTAACTCTTTTTAAGCTAGTATAGCATCCATTTTGTTTTGAATTTGCTAAACTAACTTAATACAAGCTAGAATAGCGTCAATTTAGTTTTATAATTTGCTAAAGTAACTTTCTAAGCTAGTATAGCATCCATTTTGTTTTGAATTTGCTAAACTAACTTAATACAAGCTAGCATAACATCCATTTAGCTTTGAATTTGCTAAAGTAACTCTTTCTAAGCTAGTATAACATCCATTTTGTTTTGAATTTGCTAAACTAACTCAATACAAGCTAGCATAGCGTCAACTTAGTTTTGAATTTGCTAAACTAACTTAATACAAGCTAGAATAGCATCAATTTAGTTTTAGAATTTGCTAAACTAACTTAATACGAGCGAGCATAGCATCCGTTTAGTTTTGAATTTGCTAAACTAACTTAATACAAGCTAGAATAGCGTCAATTTAGTTTTAGAATTTGCTAAAGTAACTCTTTCTAAGCTAGTATAGCATCCATTTTGTTTTGAATTTGCTAAACTAACTTAATACAAGCTAGCATAACATCTATTTTGTTTTGAATTTGCTAAACTAACTTAATACAAGCTAGCATAACATCCATTTAGCTTTGAATTTGCTAAAGTAACTCTTTCTAAGCTAGTATAGCATCCATTTGGTTTTGAATTTGCTAAACTAACTAAATACAAGCGAGCATAGCATTCGTTTAGTTTTGAATTTGCTAAACTAACTTAATACAAGCTAAAATAGCGTCAATTTAGTTTTAGAATTTGCTAAAGTAACTCTTTCTAAGCTAGTATAGCATCCATTTTGTTTTGAATTTGCTAAACTAACTTAATACAAGCTAGCATAGTGTCAACTTAGTTTTGAATTTGCTAAACTAACTTAATACAAGCTAGCATAACATCCATTTAGCTTTGAATTTGCTAAAGTAACTCTTTCTAAGCTAGTATAGCATCCATTTTGTTTTGAATTTGCTAAACTAACTCAATACAAGCTAGCATAGCGTCAATTTAGTTTTTGAATTTGCTAAACTAACTTAATATAAGCTAGCATAACATCCATTTAGCTTTGAATTTGCAAAAGTAACTCTTTCTAAGCTAGTATAGCATCCATTTTGTTTTGAATTTGCTAAACTAACTTAATACAAGCTAGCATAGCATCAACTTAGTTTTGAATTTGCTAAAGTAACTTAATACAAGCTAGCATAACATCCATTTAGCTTTGAATTTGCTAAAGTAACTCTTTCTAAGCTAGTATAGCATCCATTTTGTTTTGAATTTGCTAAACTAACTTAATACAAGCTAGCATAGCATCCGTTTAGTTTTGAATTTGCTAAACTAACTTAATACAAGCTAGAATAGCGTCAATTTAGTTTTAGAATTTGCTAAAGTAACTCTTTCTAAGCTAGTATAGCATCCATTTTGTTTTGAATTTGCTAAACTAACTTAATACAAGCTAGCATAACATCCATTTAGCTTTGAATCTGCTAAAGTAACTCTTTCTGAGCTAGTATCGCATCCATTTTGTTTTGAATTTGCTAAACTAACTTAATACGAGCTAGAATAGCGTCAATTTAGTTTTTGAATTTGCTAAAGTAACTCTTTCTAAGCTAGTATAGCATCCATTTTGTTTTGAATTTGCTAAACTAACTAAATACAAGCGAGCATAGCATCCGTTTAGTTTTGAATTTGCTAAACTAACTTAATACAAGCTAGAATAGCGTCAATTTAGTTTTAGAATTTGCTAAAGTAACTCTTTCTAAGCTAGTATAGCATCCATTTTGTTTTGAATTTGCTAAACTAACTTAATACAAGCTAGCATAACATCTATTTTGTTTTGAATTTGCTAAACTAACTTAATACAAGCTAGCATAACATCCATTTAGCTTTGAATTTGCTAAAGTAACTCTTTCTAAGCTAGTATAGCATCCATTTGGTTTTGAATTTGCTAAACTAACTAAATACAAGCGAGCATAGCATTCGTTTAGTTTTGAATTTGCTAAACTAACTTAATACAAGCTAAAATAGCGTCAATTTAGTTTTAGAATTTGCTAAAGTAACTCTTTCTAAGCTAGTATAGCATCCATTTTGTTTTGAATTTGCTAAACTAACTTAATACAAGCTAGCATAGTGTCAACTTAGTTTTGAATTTGCTAAACTAACTTAATACAAGCTAGCATAACATCCATTTAGCTTTGAATTTGCTAAAGTAACTCTTTCTAAGCTAGTATAGCATCCATTTTGTTTTGAATTTGCTAAACTAACTCAATACAAGCTAGCATAGCGTCAATTTAGTTTTTGAATTTGCTAAACTAACTTAATATAAGCTAGCATAACATCCATTTAGCTTTGAATTTGCAAAAGTAACTCTTTCTAAGCTAGTATAGCATCCATTTTGTTTTGAATTTGCTAAACTAACTTAATACAAGCTAGCATAGCATCAACTTAGTTTTGAATTTGCTAAAGTAACTTAATACAAGCTAGCATAACATCCATTTAGCTTTGAATTTGCTAAAGTAACTCTTTTTAAGCTAGTATAGCATCCATTTTGTTTTGAATTTGCTAAACTATAGTTTTGAATTTGCTAAAGTAACTCTTTCTAAGCAAGTATCGCATCCATTTTGTTTTGAATTTGCTAAACTAACTTGATACGAGCTAGAATAGCGTCAATTTAGTTTTAGAATTTGCTAAAGTAACTCTTTCTAAACTAATATAGCATCCATTTTGTTTTGAATTTGCTAAACTAACTTAATACAAGCTAGCATAGCGTCAACTTAGTTTTGAATTTGCTAAACTAACTTAATACAAGCTAGAATAGCGTCAATTTAGTTTTAGAATTTGCTAAAGTAACTATTTCTAAGCTAGTATAGCATCCATTTTGTTTTGAATATGCTAAACTAACTTAATACAAGCTAGAATAGCGTCAATTTAGTTTTAGAATTTGCTAAAGTAACTATTTCTAAGCGAGTATAGCATCCATTTTGTTTTGAATTTGCTAAACTAACTCAATACAAGCGAGCATAGCGTCAACTTAGTTTTGAATTTGCTAAACTAACTTAATACAAGCTAGAATAGCATCAATTTAGTTTTAGAATTTGCTAAACTAACTTAATACGAGCGAGCATAGCATCCGTTTAGTTTTGAATTTGCTAAACTAACTTAATGCAAGCTAGAATAGCGTCAATTTAGTTTCAGAATTTGCTAAAGTAACTCTTTGTAAGCTAGTATAGCATCCATTTTGTTTTGAATTTGCTAAACTAACTTAATACAAGCTAGCATAACATCTATTTTGTTTTGAATTTGCTAAACTAACTTAATACAAGCTAGCATAACATCCATTTTGCTTTGAATTTGCTAAAGTAACTCTTTCTAAGATAGTATAGCATCCATTTTGTTTTGAATTTGCTAAACTAACTAAATACAAGCTAGCATAGCGTCAACTTAGTTTTGAATTTGCTAAAGTAACTTAATACAAGCTAGCATAACATCTATTTAGCTTTGAATTTGCTAAAGTAACTCTTTCTAAGCTAGTATAGCATCCATTTTGTTTTGAATTTGCTAAACTATAGTTTTGAAGCTGCTAAAGTAACTATTTCTAAGCAAGTATCGCATCCGTTTTGTTTTGAATTTGCTAAACTAACTCAATACAAGCTAGCATAGCGTCAACCTAGTTTTGAATTTGCTAAACTAACTTAATACGAGCGAGCATAGCATCCGTTTAGTTTTGAATTTGCTAAACTAACTTAATACAAGCTAGAATAGCGTCAATTTAGTTTCAGAATTTGCTAAAGTAACTCTTTGTAAGCTAGTATAGCATCCATTTTGTTTTGAATTTGCTAAACTAACTTAATACAAGCTAGCATAACATCCATTTTGCTTTGAATTTGCTAAAGTAACTCTTTCTAAGCTAGTATAGCATCCATTTTGTTTTGAATTTGCTAAACTAACTTAATACAAGCTAGCATAACATCCATTTAGCTTTGAATTTGCTAAAGTAACTCTTTCTAAGCTAGTATAGCATCCATTTTGTTTTGAATTTGCTAAACTAACTTAATACAAGCTAGAATAGCGTCAATTTAGTTTTAGAATTTGCTAAAGTAACTCTTTCTAAGCTAGTATAGCATCCATTTTGTTTTGAATTTGCTAAACTAACTTAATACAAGCTAGCATAACATCCATTTAGCTTTGAATTTGCTAAAGTAACTCTTTCTAAGCTAGTATAGCATCCATTTTGTTTTGAATTTGCTAAACTAACTTAATACAACCTAGCATAGCATCAATTTAGTTTTAGAATTTGCTAAACTAACTTAATACAAGCTAGCATAACATCCATTTAGCTTTGAATTTGCTAAAGTAACTCTTTCTAAGCTAGTATAGCATCCATTTTGTTTTGAATTTGCTAAACTAACTTAATACAAGCTAGCATAACATCCATTTAGCTTTGAATTTGCTAAAGTAACTCTTTTTAAGCTAGTATAGCATCCATTTTGTTTTGAATTTGCTAAACTAACTTAATACAAGCTAGCATAGCATCCGTTTAGTTTTGAATTTGCTAAACTAACTTAATACAAGCTAGAATAGCGTCAATTTAGTTTTAGAATTTGCTAAAGTAACTCTTTCTAAGCTAGTATAGCATCCATTTTGTTTTGAATTTGCTAAACTAACTTAATACAAGCTAGCATAACATCTATTTTGTTTTGAATTTGCTAAACTAACTTAATACAAGCTGGCATAACATCCATTTAACTTTGAATTTGCTAAAGTAACTCTTTCTAAGCTAGTATAGCATCCATTTTGTTTTGAATTTGCTAAACTAACTTAATACAAGCTAGCATAACATCCATTTTGTTTTGAATTTGCTAAAGTAACTCTTTCTAAGCTAGTATAGCATCCATTTCGTTTTGAATTTGCTAAACTAACTCAATACAAGCTAGCATAGCATCAACTTAGTTTTGAATTTGCTAAACTAATTTAATACAAGCTAGCATAACATCCATTTTGCTTTGAATTTGCTAAAGTAACTCTTTCTAAGATAGTATAGCATCCATTTTGTTTTGAATTTGCTAAACTAACTTAATACGAGCGAGCATAGCATCCGTTTAGTTTTGAATTTGCTAAACTAACTTAATACAAGCTAGAATAGCGTCAATTTAGTTTCAGAATTTGCTAAAGTAACTCTTTGTAAGCTAGTATAGCATCCATTTTGTTTTGAATTTGCTAAACTAACTTAATACAAGCTAGCATAACATCCATTTAGCTTTGAATTTGCTAAAGTAACTCTTTTTAAGCTAGTATAGCATCCATTTTGTTTTGAATTTGCTAAACTAACTTAATACAAGCGAGCATAGCATCCGTTTAGTTTTGAATTTGCTAAACTAACTTAATACAAGCTAGCATAGCATCCATTTAGTTTTGACTTTGCTAAACTAACTTAATACAAGCTAGCATAACATCCATTTAGCTTTGAATTTGCTAAAGTAACTCTTTTTAAGCTAGTATAGCATCCATTTGGTTTTGAATTTGCTAAACTAACTCAATACAAGCTAGCATAACATCCATTTTGTTTTGAATTTGCTAAACTAACTTAATACAAGCTAGCATAGCGTCAATTTAGTTTTATAATTTGCTAAAGTAACTCTTTTTAAGCTAGTATAGCATCCATTTTGTTTTGAATTTGCTAAACTAACTTAATACAAGCTAGCATAACATCAATTTAGTTTTAGAATTTGCTAAACTAACTTAATACAAGCTAGCATAGCGTCAATTTAGTTTTATAATTTGCTAAAGTAACTCTTTCTAAGCTAGTATAGCATCCATTTTGTTTTGAATTTGCTAAACTATAGTTTTGAAGTTGCTAAAGTAACTATTTCTAAGCAAGTATCGCATCCATTTGGTTTTGAATTTGCTAAACTAACTTAATACAACCTAGCATAGCATCAATTTAGTTTTAGAATTTGCTAAACTAACTTAATACAAGCTAGCATAGCGTCAATTTAGTTTTATAATTTGCTAAAGTAACTCTTTTTAAGCTAGTATAGCATCCATTTTGTTTTGAATTTGCTAAACTAACTTAATACAAGCTAGCATAGCGTCAATTTAGCTTTAGAATTTGCTAAACTAACTTAATACAAGCTAGCATAGCGTCAATTTAGTTTTATAATTTGCTAAAGTAACTCTTTTTAAGCTAGTATAGCATCCATTTTGTTTTGAATTTGCTAAACTAACTCAATACAAGTTAGCATAGCGTCAATTTAGTTTTAGAATTTGCTAAACTAACTTAATACAAGCTAGCATAGCGTCAATTTAGTTTTAGAATTTGCTAAACTAACTCAATACAAGTTAGCATAGCGTCAATTTAGTTTTAGAATTTGCTAAACTAACTTAATACAAGCTAGCATAGCGTCAATTTAGTTTTAGAATTTGCTAAACTAACTTAATACAAGCTAGCATAGACAGAATCCATATTTCAAATTTGCTTGCTAACTTAAAACAAGCTAGCATTGCATCCATTTTGTTCCGTTTGAGCTAACGTAGCTAAATACAAGCTAGTGTAACATGCAAACAGTTGCTAAACTAGCGTAATATAAGCTGAAATAAAAACAAAAAATATAGTTTCATGTAGCATCCAAACTGTTAAACTATTTTAATGCGAGCTAAAAATGTGTTAGCAAGTGATGTTGCTAACCTAGTTTAGCATTGTTGAAGTTGCTAAACTAAACATACTCCTTGTTGTGGTTTCACGTGACAGGTGGATGGTTGGTAGGAGGAGGGGGTTGCAGAGTGATGGTGGGGTTAAGGGGTTCCTGCTGAAGGGGGCCGGTTCGGGGGCCGGTTCGGGGGCCGGTTCGGGGGCTGGTTTGGGGGCTGGTTTGGGGGCTGGTTCGGGGGCTGGTTCGGGGGCTGGTTTGGGGGCTGGTTTGGGGGCTGGTTCGGGGGATGGTTTGGGGGCTGGTTCGGGGGCTGGTTCGGGGGCTGGTTCGGGGGCCGTAACGAGTCTGTCAATGATTTAGAAGGCTGTAGAAGAAGAAGCCTGATCAAAGGCTGAGTGAATTGTGTCAGGGCCAGACTGAAGAAAAGCTTCCATGGTGTGACTTGCATTTTCATGTCCCGAGAGAGCCCCCAAAAGGGGGTGGGGGGTAGAGAAGAAAGGGCCCCTATTAACGCCTCTGAGTTCACTTGTCCCACGCAGGACCGTCCTTAAAGCTAAGACCAAATGTCCAGCGTTGCTTTACAGATGCCGGGTGTGTTTTGGGCTGCAGGTGCTGTGCTTGAGTGACAGGTGGAGTCCAAATCCTAGGTCAGGACTTCATTGAGAGCGTGTCCTCTGTAAGGAGATACTCATGTGAAAAGCTGCTCCCGCCCCCCCCCCCCAGGGGCCACCGAACAAGAGCCGCCCCCTTGTGGTACTTCATGAGGCGGGGGGGAGGGGGGGAGGAGGAGGATGATAGGTTCTGTCTTCAACACAAACATGAGATAGCAGCGTGATAGGTTCTGTCTTCTGCAGATTTAATGTATATGTGGTGTGCAGATTTAATGTATGCAGATTTAATGTATATGTGGCGTGCAGATTTAATGTATATGTGGCATGCAGATTTAATGTATATGTGACGTGCAGATTTAATGTATATGTGGCGTGCAGATTTAATGTATATGTGGCGTGCAGATTTAATGTATATGTGGCGTGCAGATTTAATGTATATGTGGCGTGCAGATTCAATGTATATGTGGCGTGCAGATTGAATGTATATGTGGCGTGCAGATTTAATGTATTAATAGAGTGCAGATTTAATGTATGCAGATTTAATGTATATGTGGCGTGCAGATTTAGTGTATGCAGATTTAATGTATATGTAGCGTGCAGATTTAATGTATATGTGGCGTGCAGATTTAATGTATATGTGGCGTGCAGATTCAATGTATATGTGGCGTGCAGATTTAATGTATTAATAGAGTGCAGATTTAATGTATGCAGATTTAATGTATATGTGGCGTGCAGATTTAGTGTATATGTGGCGTGCAGATTTAATGTATGCAGATTTAATGTATATGTGGCGTGCAGATTTAATGTATATGTGGCGTGCAGATTTAATGTATATGTGGCGTGCAGATTTAATGTATATGTGGCGTGCAGATTTAATGTATATGTGGCGTGCAGATTTAGTGTATATGTGGCGTGCAGATTTAATGTATGCAGATTTAATGTATATGTGGCGTGCAGATTTAATGTATATGTGGCGTGCAGATTTAATGTATATGTGGCGTGCAGATTCAATGTATATGTGGCGTGCAGATTCAATGTATGCAGATTTAATGTATATGTGGCGTGCAGATTTAATGTATGCAGATTTAATGTATATGTGGCGTGCAGATTTAATGTATGCAGATTTAATGTATATGTGGCGTGCAGATTTAATGTATGCAGATTTAATGGATATGTGGCGTGCAGATTTAGTGTATGCAGATTTAATGTATATGTGGCGTGCAGATTTAATGTATGCAGATTTAATGTATATATAGCGTGCAGATTTAATGTATATGTGGCGTGCAGATTTAATGTATATGTGGCGTGCAGATTTAATGTATGCAGATTTAATGTATGCAGATTGAATGTATATGTAGCGTGCAGATTTAATGTATATGTGGCGTGCAGATTTAATGTATATGTGGCGTGCAGATTTAATGTATATGTGGCGTGCAGATTTAATGTATATGTGGCGTGCAGATTTAATGTATGCAGATTTAATGTATATGTGGCGTGCAGATTTAATGTATGCAGATTTAATGTATATGTGGCGTGCAGATTTAATGTATGCAGATTTAATGTATATGTGGCGTGCGGATTTAATGTATGCAGATTTAATGTATATGTAGCGTGCAGATTTAATGTATATGTGGCGTGCAGATTTAATGTATATGTGGCGTGCAGATTTAATGTATATGTGGCATGCAGATTTAATGTATATGTGGCATGCAGATTTAATGTATATGTGGCGTGCAGATTTAATGTATGCAGATTTAATGTATGCAGATTGAATGTATATGTAGCGTGCAGATTTAATGTATATGTGGCGTGCAGATTTAATGTATATGTGGCGTGCAGATTTAATGTATATGTGGCGTGCAGATTTAATGTATATGTGGCGTGCAGATTTAATGTATGCAGATTTAATGTATATGTGGCGTGCAGATTTAATGTATGCAGATTTAATGTATATGTGGCGTGCAGATTTAATGTATGCAGATTTAATGTATATGTGGCGTGCGGATTTAATGTATGCAGATTTAATGTATATGTAGCGTGCAGATTTAATGTATATGTGGCGTGCAGATTTAATGTATATGTGGCGTGCAGATTTAATGTATATGTGGCGTACAGATTTAATATATGCAGATTTAATGTATATGTGGCGTGCAGATTTAATGTATGCAGATTTAATGTATATGTGGCGTGCAGATTTAATGTATATGTGGCGTGCAGATTCAATGTATATGTGGCGTGCAGATTTAATGTATTAATAGAGTGCAGATTTAATGCATGCAGATTGAATGTATATGTAGCGTGCAGATTTAATGTATATGTGGCGTGCAGATTTAATGTATATGTGGCGTGCAGATTTAATGTATATGTGGCGTGCAGATTTAATGTATATATGGCGTGCAGATTTAATGTATGCAGATTTAATGTATATGTGGCGTGCAGATTTAATGTATATGTGGCGTGCAGATTTAATGTATATGTGGCGTGCAGATTCAATGTATATGTGGCGTGCAGATGTAATGTATATGTGGCGTGCAGATGTAATGTATATGTGGCGTGCACATTTAATGTATATGTGGCGTGCAGATTTAATGTATATGTGGCGTGCAGATTTAATGTATGCGGATTTAATGTATATGTGGCGTGCAGATTTAATGTATGCAGATTGAATGTATATGTGGCGTGCAGATTGAATGTATATGTGGCGTGCAGATTTAATGTATGCAGATTTAATGTATGCAGATTTAATGTATATGTAGCGTGCAGATTTAATGTATATGTGGCGTGCAGATTTAATGTATATGTGGCGTGCAGATTTAATGTATATGTGGCGTGCAGATTTAATGTATGCAGATTTAATGTATGCAGATTTAATGTATATGTGGCGTGCAGATTTAATGTATATGTGGCGTGCAGATTTAATGTATGCAGATTTAATGTATATGTGGCGTACAGATTTAATGTATATGTGGCGTGCAGATTTAATGTATATGTGGCGTGCAGATTTAATGTATATGTGGCGTGCAGATTTAATGTATATGTGGCGTACAGATTTAATGTATATGTGGCGTGCAGATTTAATGTATATGTGGCGTGCAGATTTAATGTATATGTGGCATGCAGATTTAATGTATATGTGGCATGCAGATTTAATGTATATGTGGCATACAGATTTAATGTATATGTGGCGTGCAGATTTAATGTATATGTGGCGTGCAGATTTAATGTATTAATAGAGTGCAGATTTAATGTATATGTGGCGTGCAGATTTAATGTATATGTGGCGTGCAGATTCAATGTATATGTGGCGTGCAGATTTAATGTATTAATAGAGTGCAGATTTAATGTATATGTGGCGTGCAGATTTAATGTATATGTGGCGTGCAGATTTAATGTATATGTGGCGTGCAGATTTAATGTATTAATAGAGTGCAGATTTAATGTATGCAGATTTAATGTATATGTGGCGTGCAGATTTAATGTATGCAGATTTCATGTATATGTAGCGTGCAGATTTAATGTATATGTGGCGTGCAGATTTCATGTATATGTGGCGTGCAGATTTAATGTATATGTGGCGTGCAGATTTAATGTATGCAGATTTAATGTATATGTGGCGTGCAGATTTAGTGTATGCAGATTTAATGTATATGTAGCGTGCAGATTTAATGTATATGTGGCGTGCAGATTTAATGTATATGTGGCGTGCAGATTTAATGTATGCAAATTTAATGTATATGTGGTGTGCAGATTTAATGTATGCAGATTTAATGTATATGTAGCGTGCAGATTTAATGTATATGTGGCGTGCAGATTTAATGTATGCAAATTTAATGTATATGTGGCGTGCAGATTTAATGTATGCAGATTTAATGTATATGTGGCGTGCAGATTTAATGTATATGTAGCGTGCAGATTTAATGTATATGTGGCGTGCAGATTTAATGTATATGTGGCGTGCAGATTTAATGTATATGTGGCGTGCAGATGTAATGTATATGTGGCGTGCAGATTTAATGTATATATGGCGTGCAGATTTAATGTATATGTGG
>NC_084550.2:4207500-4225000 GCF_033978685.3 Nerophis lumbriciformis
TGCTACTAGTACGACCACAAACCGGGGCCACGTTGCCACCAACAGAGCTGGAATCTTGTCTGGTCAATTTAGGTTCAATTCAATTACTAAATTCTTCCAGCAACGTAATTGGAGGGGGGGGGGTGTTTACTCTAAGCCGTGTGTAAAAATAAAAGGTGTCTGGGAACACAATGCCCCCCGGCTGTGCTTATAGGAGCTGCTCGCCACATAGCAGCGGGCATTTCCCCCTCTATTTAAAGTCCCCTTTTCTTTTAAGTTGGCTGCTGCGTCTGGTCGGATACCAGAGGATGACATCCCGCTCTCGTCCCGCGCAAATCAGCAGTGGAGGGAAAAAGGAGGAAGCTCTCTGAAGTCCACACGCTCACAGAAAAAACAAGTGCTGGTGTGTCACGTATATATATATGTATGTACACACTTTGTTCCTGCCTTTCCTGTCTGCTGTGTGTGCCCCCTACCTTGTCTGCTTTGTGTGCCCCCTACCTTATCTGCTGTGTGTGCCCCCTACCTTGTCTGCTGTATATGCCCCCTACCTTGTCTGCTTTGTGTGTCCCTACCTTGTCTGCTTTGTGTACCCCTACTTTGTCTGCTTTGTGTGTCCCTACCTTGTCTGCTTTGTGTACCCCTACCTTGTCTGCTTTGTGTGCCCCCTACCTTGTCTGCTGTGTGTACCCCTACTTTGTCTACTTTGTGTGCCCCCTACTTTGTGTGCTTTGTGTGCCCCGTACCTTGTCTGCTTTGTGTGCCCCCTACCTTGTCTGCTTTGTGTGCCCCCTACCTTGTCTGCTTTGTGTGGCCCCTACCTTGTCTGCTGTGTGTGCCCCCTACCTTGTCTGCTGTGTGTGCCCCCTACCTTGTCTGCTTTGTGTGCCCCCTACCTTGTCTGCTTTGTGTGGCCCCTACCTTGTCTGCTGTGTGTGCCCCCTATCTTGTCTGCTGTGTGTGCCCCCTACCTTGTCTGCTGTGTGCCCCCTACCTTGTCTGCTGTGTGTGCCCCCTACCTTGTCTGTTGTGTGTGCCCCCTATCTTGTCTGCTGTGTGTGCCCTCTACCTTGTCTGCTGTGTGTGCCCCCTACCTTGTCTGCTGTGTGTGCCCCCTACTTTGTCTGCTGTGTGTGCCCTCTACCTTGTCTGCTGTGTGTGCCCCCTACTTTGTCTGCTGTGTGTGCCCTCTACCTTGTCTGCTGTGTGTGCCCCCAACCTTATCTGCTGTGTGTGCCCCCAACCTTGTCTGCTTTGTGTGCCCCCTACCTTGTCTGCTGTGTGTGCCCCCTACCTTGTCTGCTTTGTGTGCCCCCTACCTTGTCTGCTGTGTGTGCCCCCTACCTTGTCTGCTGTGTGTACCCCTACTTTGTCTACTTTGTGTGCCCCCTACCTTGTCTGCTATGTGTGCCCCCTACCTTGTCTGCTGTGTGTACCCCTACTTTGTCTACTTTGTGTGCCCCCTACCTTGTCTGCTGTGTGTGCCCCCTACCTTGTCTGCTTTGTGTGCCCCCTACCTTGTCTGCTTTGTGCGCCCCCTACCTCGTCTGCTGTGTGTGCCCCCTACCTTGTGTGCTGTGTGTGCCCCCTACCTTGTCTGCTGTGTGTGCCACCTACCTTGTCTGCTGTGTGTGCCCCCTACCTTGTCTGCTGTGTGTACCCCTACCTTGTCTGCTGTGTGTGCCCCCTACCTTGTCTGCTGTGTGTGGCCCCTACCTTGTCTGCTGTGTGTGTCCCCTACCTTGTCTGCTGTGTGTGCCCCCTACCTTGTCTGCTGTGTATGCCCCCTACCTTGTCTGCTTTGTGTGCCCTCTACCTTGTCTGCTTTGTGTGCCCCCTACCTTGTCTGCTTTTTGTGCCCCCTACCTTGTCTGCTGTGTGTGCCCCCTACCTTGTCTGCTGTGTATGCCCCCTACCTTGTCTGCTGTGTGTGCCCCCTACCTTGTCTGCTTTGTGTGCCCCCTACCTTGTCTGCTGTGTGTTCCCCCTACCTTGTCTGCTTTCTGTGCCCCCTACCTTGTCTGCTGTGTTTGCCCCCTACCTTGTCTGCTGTGTGTGCCCCCTACCTTGTCTGCTGTGTATGCCTCCTACCTTGTCTGCTTTGTGTGCCCCCTACCTTATCTGCTTTGTGTGCCCCCTACCTTGTCTGCTTTGTGTGCCCCCTACCTTGTCTGCTGTGTGTGCCCCCTACCTTGTGTGCTGTATATGCCCCCTACCTTATCTGCTGTGTGTGCCCCCTACCTTGTCTGCTGTATATGCCCCCTACCTTGTCTGCTTTGTGTGCCCCCTACCTTATCTGCTGTGTGTGCCCCCTACCTTGTCTGCTGTATATGCCCCCTACCTTGTCTGCTGTGTGTGCCCCCTACCTTGTCTGCTTTGTGTGCCCCCTACCTTATCTGCTTTGTGTGCCCCCTACCTTGTCTGCTTTGTGTGCCCCCTACCTTGTCTGCTGTGTGTGCCCCCTACCTTGTCTGCTTTGTGTACCCCCTACCTTGTCTGCTGTGTGTGCCCCCTACCTTGTCTGCTTTCTGTGCCCCCTACCTTGTCTGCTGTGTGTGCCCCCTACCTTGTCTGCTGTGTGTGCCCCCTACCTTGTCTGCTTTGTGTGCCCCCTACCTTATCTGCTTTCTGTGCCCCCTACCTTGTCTGCTTTGTGTGCCCCCTACCTTGTCTGCTGTGTGTGCCCCCTACCTTGTCTGCTGTGTGTGCCCCCTACCTTGTCTGCTTTCTGTGCCCTCTACCTTGTCTGCTGTGTGTGCCCCCTACCTTGTCTGCTTTGTGTGCCCCCTACCTTGTCTGCTGTGTGTGGCCCCTACCTTGTCTGCTGTGTGTGCCCCCTACCTTGTCTGCTCTGTGTGCCCCCTACCTTGTCTGCTTTGTGTGCCCTCTACCTTGTCTGCTGTGTGTGCCCCCAACCTTGTCTGCTGTGTGTGCCCCCTACCTTATCTGCTGTGTGTGCCCCCAACCTTGTCTGCTGTGTGTGCCCCCTACCTTGTCTGCTTTGTGTGCCCCGTACCTTGTCTGCTTTGTGTCCCCTACCTTGTCTGCTTTGTGTGCCCCCAACCTTGTCTGCTTTGTGTGCCCCCTACCTTGTCTGCTTTCTGTGCCCCCTACCTTGTCTGCTTTGTGTGCCCCCTACCTTGTCTGTTGTGTGCCCCCTACCTCGTCTGCTTTGTGTGCCCCCTACCTTGTCTGCTATGTGTGCCCCCTACCTTGTCTGCTTTTTGTGCCCCCTACCTTGTCTGCTGTGTGTGCCCCCTACCTTGTCTGCTGTGTGTTCCCCCTATCTTGTCTGCTGTGTGTGCCCCCTACCTTGTCTGCTGTGTGTGCCCCCTACCTTGTCTGCTATGTGTGCCCCCCACCTTGTCTGCTTTGTGTGCCCCCTACCTTGTCTGCTGTGTGTGCCCCCTACCTCGTCTGCTGTGTGTGCCCCCTACCTTGTTTGCTTTGTGTGCCCCCTACTTTGTCTGCTGTGTGTGCCCCCTACCTTGTCTGCTTTGTGTGCCCCCTACCTTGTCTGTGTGTGCCCCCTACCTTGTCTGCTGTGTGTTCCCCCTACCTTGTCTGCTGTGTGCCCCCTACTTTGTCTGCTGTGTGTGCCCCCTACCTTGTCTGCTTTGTGTGCCCCCTACCTTGTCTGTGTGTGCCCCCTACCTTGTCTGCTGTGTGTTCCCCCTACCTTGTCTGCTGTGTGTGCCCCCTACCTTGTCTGTGTGTGCCCCCTACCTTGTCTGCTGTGTGTTCCCCCTACCTTGTCTGCTGTGTGTGCCCCCTACCTTGTCTGCTGTGTATGCCCCCTACCTTGTCTGCTTTGTGTGGCCCCTACCTTGTCTGCTGTGTGTGCCCCCTACCTTGTCTGCTGTGTGTGCCCCCTACCTTGTCTGCTGTATATGCCCCCTACCTTGTCTGCTGTGTGTGCCCCCTACCTTGTCTGCTGTGTGTGCCCCCTACCTTGTCTGCTGTGTATGCCCCCTACCTTGTCTGCTTTGTGTGGCCCCTACCTTGTCTGCTTTGTGTGCCCCCTACCTTGTCTGCTGTGTGTGCCCCCTACCTTGTCTGCTGTCTGTGCCCCCTACCTTGTCTGCTTTGTGTGCCCCCTACCTTGTCTGCTGTGTGTTCCCCCTACCTTGTCTGCTGTGTTTGCCCCCTACCTTGTCTGCTTTGTGTGCCCCCCTACCTTGTCTGCTGTGTATGCTTCCTACCTTGTCTGCTGTGTGTGCCCCCTACCTTGTCTGCTGTGTGTGTCCCCTACCTTGTCTGCTTTGTGTGTCCCCTACCTTGTCTGCTATGTGTGCCCCCTACCTTGTCTGCTGTGTGTGCCCCCTACCTTGTCTGCTTTCTGTGCCCCCCACCTTGTCTGCTGTGTGTGCCCCCTACCTTGTCTGCTGTGTGTGCCCCCTACCTTGTCTGCTGTGTGTGCCCCCTACCTTGTCTGCTTTGTGTGCCCCCTACCTTGTCTGCTTTGTGTGCACCCTACCTTGTCTGCTGTGTATGCCCCCTACTTTGTCTGCCGTGTGTGCCCCCTACCTTGTCTACTTTGTGTGCCCCCTACCTTGTCTGCTTTGTGTGCCCCCTACCTTGTCTGCTGTGTGTGCCCCCTACCTTGTCTGCTGTGTATGCCCCCTACTTTGTCTGCCGTGTGTGCCCCCTACCTTGTCTGCTTTGTGTGCCCCCTACCTTGTCTGCTGTGTGCCCCCTACTTTGTCTGCTGTGTGTGCCCCCTACCTTGTCTGCTGTGTGTGCCCCCTACCTTGTCTGCTTTGTGTGCCCCCTACCTTGTCTGCTTTCTGTGCCTCCTACCTTGTCTGCTATGTGTGCCCCCCACCTTGTCTGCTGTGTGTGCCCCCTACCTTGTCTGCTGTGTGTGCCCCCTACCTTGTCTGCTTTGTGTGCCCCCTACCTTGTCTGCTGTGTGTGCCCCGTACCTTGTCTGCTTTGTGTGCCCCGTACCTTGTCTGCTTTGTGTGCCCCCTACCTTGTCTGCTGTGTGTGCCCCCTACCTTGTCTGCTGTGTGTTCCCCCTACCTTGTCTGCTGTGTGTGCCCCCTACCTTGTCTGCTTTGTGTGCCCCCTACCTTGTCTGCTTTGTGTGCCCTCTACCTTGTCTGCTGTGTGTGCCCCCTACCTTGTCTGCTTTGTGTGCCCCCTACCTTGTCTGCTATGTGTGCCCCCAACCTTGTCTGCTGTGTGTGCCCCCTACTTTGTCTGCTTTGTGTGCCCCCTACCTTGTCTGCTGTGTGTGCCCCCTACCTTGTCTGCTTTCTGTGCCCCCTACCTTGTCTGCTTTGTGTCATGACGACAAGCGTTTTTGCAGCACTGTCCCTAAAAACAGTGGCATGCTCCTGAAATAAAGGATCTTTGATGGGCTTTTTTGTTGTATGTCCAAGTGTATGAAGCATATAGAGGATCTTTGATAAGCATTCTTGCAGCATGTTGTTTAAAAGCAGCAGTGCGCTCCTGTCATATAGAGGATTTTGCAGTAGGTCCTCAAACACAGCACAGTGTTCCTCTCATTAAAATGATCTTTGATGAAAATACTGGACCACGTGCCTAAAAGCAGCAGAGCGCTCCTTGCTTATAGGGGATCTTTGACAAGCGTTTTTGTACCAGCTCCTAAAAAACAACAACAATTCTGTCATAAAGAGCGTTTTTGCCCTAAAAAGAGTGACGCACTACTGTCATAAGACAGGATCTTTGCAGAGTGTTTTTGCAGGACGTCTAAGTGGTGTCCTGTTGTATAAAGGATCTTTGATGAGCATTCTTGCAGCATATACTGTGACAAGTGTTTCTGTCTGGAGATGCTGGAAAGACAGCACAGCGCTTCTGTCATTCAGAGGATCTTTGATGAGATTTTTTTAGTAGGACGTCCCTAAAAGCAGCACAGCGCTCCTGTCTTATAGAGGATCTTTGACGAGCATTTTTGCAGCACCGTCCTTAAAAACAGTGACGCGCTCCTGTTCTATAAAGGATATTTGACAAGTGTTTTTGCAGTAGATCCTGAAAGACGGAACAGCTCTTCTGTCACATAGAGGATCTTTGATGAGAAAACAAAGTACTCCTGTCTTGTAGGGGATCTTTTGACAAGCGTTTTTGCAGCACTGTCCCTAAAAAAACAGTGCTCCTGAAATAAAGGATCTTTGATAGGCTTTTTTGTTGTATGTCCAAGTGTATGAAGCATATAGAGGATCTTTGATAAGCATTCTTGCAACAAGTTGTTTAAAAGCAGCAGTGCGCTCCTGTCATATAGAGGATTTTGCACAGCACAGTGTTCCTCTCATTAAAATGATCTTTGATGAAAATACTGGACCACGTGCCTAAAAGCAGCAGAGCGCTCCTTGCTTATAGGGGATCTTTGACAAGCATTTTTGTACCAGCTCCTAAAAAAAACCAGAACGTTTCTGTCATAAAGAGGATTTTTGGCAAGCATTTTTTGCCCTAAAAAGAGTGACGCGCTACTGTCATAGGACAGGATCTTTGCAGAGCGTTTTTTGCAGGACGTCTAAGTGGTGTCCTGTTGTATAAAGGATCTTTGATGAGCATTCTTGCAGCATATACTGTGACAAGTGTTTCTGGCTGGAGATGCTGGAAAGACAGCACATCGCTTCTGTCATACAGAGGATCTTTGATGAGATTTTTTTAGTAGGACGTCCCTAAAAGCAGCACAGCGCTCCTGTCTTATAGAGGATCTTTGACGAGCATTTTTGCAGCACCGTCCTTAAAAACAGTGACGCGCTCCTGTTCTATAGAGGATATTTGACAAGTGTGTTTGCAGTAGATCCTGAAAGACGGAACAGCTCTTCTGTCACATAGAGGATCTTTGATGAGAAAACAAAGTACTCCTGTCTTGTAGGGGATCTTTTGACAAGCGTTTTTGCAGCACTGTCCCTAAAAAAACAGTGCTCCTGAAATAAAGGATCTTTGATAAGCTTTTTTGTTGTATGTCCAAGTGTATGAAGCATATAGAGGATCTTTGATAAGCATTCTTGCAGCAAGTTGTTTAAAAACAGCAGTGCGCTCCTGTCATATAGAGGATTTTGCACAGCACAGTGTTCCTCTCATTAAAATGATCTTTGATGATAATACTGGACCACGTGCCTAAAAGCAGCAGAGCGCTCCTTGCTTATAGGGGATCTTTGACAAGCATTTTTGTACCAGCTCCTAAAAAACAACAGAACGCTTCTGTCATAAAGAGGATTTTTGGCAAGCATTTTTGCCCTTAAAAAGAGTGACGCGCTACTGTCATAAGACAGGATCTTTGCAGAGCGTTTTTTTGCAGGACGTCTTAAGTGGTGTCCTGTTGTATAAAGGATCTTTGATGAGCATTCTTGCAGCATATACCGTGACAAGTGTTTCTGGCTGGAGATGCTGGAAAGACAGCACAGCGCTTCTGTCATACAAAGGATCTTTGATGTGATTGTTTTGTAGGACGTCCCTAAAAGCAGCACAGCGCTCCTGTCTTATAGAGGATCTTTGACGAGCATTTTTGCAGCACCGTCCTTAAAAACATTGACGCGCTCCTGTTCTATAGAGGATATTTGACAAGTGTGTTTGCAGTAGATCCTGAAAGACGGAACAGCTCTTCTGTCACATAGAGGATCTTTGATGAGAATTTTTGCAGGATGTCCCTAAAAAAACAAAGTACTCCTGTCTTGTAGGGGATCTTTTGGCAAGCGTTTTTTGCAGCACTGTCCCTAAAAAAACAGTGCTCCTGAAATAAAGGATCTTTGATAGGCTTTTTTGTTGTATGTCCAAATGAAGCATATAGAGGATCTTTGATAAGCATTCTTGCAGCATATACTGTGACAAGTGTTTCTGGCTGGAGATGCTGGAAAGACAGCACAGCGCTTCTGTCATTCAGAGGATCTTTGATAAGATTTTTTGTAAGACGTCCCTAAAAGCAGCACAGCGCTCCTGTCTTATAGAGGATCTTTGACGAGCATTTTTGCAGCACCTTCCTTAAAAATATTGACGTGCTCCTGTTCTATAGAGGATATTTGACAAGTGTGTGTGCAGTAGATCCTGAAAGACGGAACAGCTCCTCTGTCACATAGAGGATCTTTGATGAGAATTTTTGCAGAATGTCCATAAAAAAAAACAAAGTGCTCCTGTCTTGTAGGGGATCTTTTGACAAGCGTTTTTGCAGCACTGTCCCTAAAAAACAGTGCTCCTGAAATAAAGGATCTTTGATAAGCTTTTTTGTTGTATGTCCAAGTGTATGTAGCATATAGAGGATCTTTGATAAGCATTCTTGCAGCAAGTTGTTTAAAAGCAGCAGTGCGCTCCTGTCATATAGAGGATTTTGCACAGCACAGTGTTCCTCTCATTAAAATGATCTTTGATGAAAATACTGGACCACGTGCCTAAAAGCAGCAGAGCGCTCCTTGCTTATAGGGGATCTTTGACAAGCATTTTTGTACCAGCTCCTAAAAAAACCCAGAACGCTTCTGTCATAAAGAGGATTTTTGGCAAGCATTTTTGCCGTAAAAAGAGTGACGCGCTACTGTCATAAGACAGGATCTTTGCAGAGCGTTTTTTTGCAGGACGTCTAAGTGGTGTCCTGTTGTATAAAGGATCTTTGATGAGCATTCTTGCAGCATATACTGTGACAAGTGTTTCTGGCTGGAGATGCTGGAAAGACAGCACAGCGCTTCTGTCATTCAGAGGATCTTTGATGAGATTTTTTTGTAGGACGTCCCTAAAAGCAGCACAGCGCTCCTGTCTTACAGAGGATCTTTGACGAGCATTTTTGCAGCACCGTCCTTAAAAACAGTGACGCGCTCCTGTTCTATAGAGGATATTTGACAAGTGTGTTTGCAGTAGATCCTGAAAGACGGAACAGCTCTTCTGTCACATAGAGGATCTTTGATGAGAATTTTTGCAGGATGTCCCTAAAAAAAACAAAGTACTCCTGTCTTGTAGGGGATCTTTTGGCAAGCGTTTTTGCAGCACTGTCCCTAAAAAAACAGTGCTCCTGAAATAAAGGATCTTTGATGGGCTTTTTTGTTGTATGTCCAAATGAAGCATATAGAGGATCTTTGATAAGCATTCTTGCAGCATGTTGTTTATAAGCAGCAGTGCGCTCCTGTCATATAGAGGATTTTGCACAGCACAGTGTTCCTCTCATTAAAATGATCTTTGATGAAAATACTGGACCACGTGCCTAAAAGCAGCAGAGCGCTCCTTGCTTATAGGGGATCTTTGACAAGCATTTTTGTACCAGCTCCTAAAAAAACCCAGAACGCTTCTGTCATAAAGAGGATTTTTGGTGAGCATTTTTGCCCTAAAAAGAGTGACGCGCTACTGTCATAAGACAGGATCTTTGCAGAGCGTTTTTTGCAGGACGTCTTAAGTGGTGTCCTGTTGTATAAAGGATCTTTGATGAGCATTCTTGCAGCATATACTGTGACAAGTGTTTCTGGCTGGAGATGCTGGAAAGACAGCACAGCGCTTCTGTCATACAGAGGATCTTTGATGAGATTTTTTTTTGTAGGACGTCCCTAAAAGCAGCACAGCGCTCCTGTCTTATAGAGGATCTTTGACGATCATTTTTGCAGCACCGTCCTTAAAAACAGTGACGCGCTCCTGTTCTATAGAGGATATTTGACAAGTGTTTTTGCAGTAGATCCTGAAAGACGGAACAGCTCTTCTGTCACATAGAGGATCTTTGATGAGAAAAGAAAGTACTCCTGTCTTGTAGGGGATCTTTTGACAAGCGTTTTTGCAGCACTGTCCCTAAAAAAACAGTGCTCCTGAAATAAAGGATCTTTGATAGGCTTTTTTGTTGTATGTCCAAGTGTATGAAGCATATAGAGGATCTTTGATAAGCATTCTTGCAGCAAGTTGTTTAAAAGCAGCAGTGCGCTCCTGTCATATAGAGGATTTTGCACAGCACAGTGTTCCTCTCATTAAAATGATCTTTGATGAAAATACTGGACCACGTGCCTAAAAGCAGCAGAGCGCTCCTTGCTTATAGGGGATCTTTGACAAGCGTTTTTGTACCAGCTCCTAAAAAAACAACAGAACGCTTCTGTCATAAAGAGGATTTTTGGTGAGCATTTTTGTCCTAAAAAGAGTGACGCTCTACTGTCATAAGACAGGATCTTTGCAGAGCGTTTTTTTGCAGGACGTCTTAAGTGGTGTCCTGTTGTATAAAGGATCTTTGATGAGCATTCTTGCAGCATATACTGTGACAAGTGTTTCTGGCTGGAGATGCTGGAAAGACAGCACATCGCTTCTGTCATACAGAGGATCTTTGATGAGATTTTTTTAGTAGGACGTCCCTAAAAGCAGCACAGCGCTCCTGTCTTATAGAGGATCTTTGACGAGCATTTTTGCAGCACCGTCCTTAAAAACATTGACGCGCTCCTGTTCTATAGAGGATATTTGACAAGTGTTTTTGCAGTAGATCCTGAAAGACGGAACAGCTCTTCTGTCACATAGAGGATCTTTGATGAGAAAACAAAGTACTCCTGTCTTGTAGGGGATCTTTTGGCAAGCGTTTTTTGCAGCACTGTCCCTAAAAAAACAGTGCTCCTGAAATAAAGGATCTTTGATAAGCTTTTTTGTTGTATGTCCAAGTGTATGTAGCATATAGAGGATCTTTGATAAGCATTCTTGCAGCAAGTTGTTTAAAAGCAGCAGTGCGCTCCTGTCATATAGAGGATTTTGCGGTAGGTCCTCAAACACAGCACAGTGTTCCTCTCATTAAAATGATCTTTGATGAAAATACTGGACCACGTGCCTAAAAGCAGCAGAGCGCTCCTTGCTTATAGGGGATCTCTGACAAGCGTTTTTGTACCAGCTCCTAAAAAAAACCAGAACGCTTCTGTCATAAAGAGGATTTTTGGTGAGCATTTTTGCCCTAAAAAGAGTGACGCTCTACTGTCATAAGACAGGATCTTTGCAGAGCGTTTTTTGCAGGACGTCTTAAGTGGTGTCCTGTTGTATAAAGGATCTTTGATGAGCATTCTTGCAGCATATACTGTGACAAGTGTTTCTGGCTGTAGATGCTGGAAAGACAGCACAGCGCTTCTGTCATTCAGAGGATCTTTGATGTGATTTTTTTGTAGGACGTCCCTAAAAGCAGCACAGCGCTCCAGTCTTATAGAGGATCTTTGACGAGCATTTTTGCAGCACCGTCCTTAAAAACAGTGACGCGCTCCTGTTCTATAGAGGATATTTGACAAGTGTGTTTGCAGTAGATCCTGAAAGACGGAACAGCTCTTCTGTCACATAGAGGATCTTTGATGAGAAAACAAAGTACTCCTGTCTTGTAGGGGATCTTTTGACAAGCGTTTTTGCAGCACTGTCCCTAAAAAAACAGTGCTTCTGAAATAAAGGATCTTTGATAGGCTTTTTTGTTGTATGTCCAAATGAAGCATATAGAGGACCTTTTATAAGCATTCTTGCAGCAAGTTGTTTAAAAGCAGCAGTGCGCTCCTGTCATATAGAGGATCTTTGACAAGCATTTTTGCAATAGATATTGAAAACGCAACTGAGCGCTTCTGTTATGTAGAGGATCTTTGATAAGACGTTTTGCTGTATGTCTCTAAAAAAAACAGCAGAGTGTTCCTTCCTGTCGTATAGAAGATCTGTGACTAATGTTAACAAAGGTCTTCCACAGAAAAATGTCATTTTTGTGTTGTTTTAGTGCTTCTACATTGTTGTGTTACATCTTAGGCTACATTGTTGGCCCTCAATTGCACCTTTTTAGGTGTCAGGTCTGAAGTGTGTATTCACCAGTGTTGTGGAATGTCACACACAAGTAAAGACAGTTGGCTTGGTTTGGTAAGAGGGCGACTGTTCAAGAACTTTGCCGGGCTGGCAGAGCATGCCCACTTCTGGTATGTGTGTGTGTGTGTGTCTGTGTGTGTGTGTGTGTTTCTGCCCTTCGTGAGACATCAAGAAGGAAAAGTAGCGTCCATATGAGGACCGGTGAACAAGTTAGGACCAAAACCACGGTCCCAATACGGAAATTCATTGCATCTAATAGAGAGCCAAATACTAGAGTCCGTGAACATTGCTCCAAAGTCAGGATTTTTTGTTGTTGATTTAATTGAACATTGCAAAGGCAGCAATATATGATAAAACAAGACGGCAGCTAAAGAAGGACTTCCCTATTCATCCCCGAAAAAAACACGCCAGGCTGATTTTACGACTTCCGGTGCTGACGTAAGACAACCCGCGTCTCGTATGTGACCATAGGATGAAGAAATACACTACAGTACTAAGACTATAGTGGCCATTAACAGTTAGCTTCTACAGCTGGGTAGTTTCCTCCGCACGGCTGCCTGGGATGAACGAGCTGCCTTCATAAGCCCGCACAACCTGCCATGCCGGGCCGGAATATAACCTTCTGTCCGCGTACATACCCTCCGTCGCCTGGAAAGTGAGCTGTGCGTCTCACTTTTCCCCCGGATCTCCCTCTGGACTCTGACTGCCTCCCTCGATCCTTGACTTCCCCTCGCTTTGGACTCGGACCTGTAGACTTCTCTCTCCCCTGGACTTCCTCGTCTCTTGTTCAACACTTGGTAACACACACTTCAGCTAAAACTACACACATAGCCTCACACACACACTCTCTTGGGTTTTGACACACTCCATTTCCTTAGTTAGTATATATAGTATTGTTTGATTATTGTATATATATATATATATATATATATATATATATATATATATATATATATATATATATATATATATATATATATACAATAATCAAACAATACTATATATACTAACTAAGGCATACTTGCCAACCTTGAGACCTCCGATTTCGGGAGGTGGGGGAGGGGGGAGGGGTGGGCGTGGTCGGGGTGGGACGAAGGGCGTGGTTGGGGGCGTGGCTAAAAGGGGAGGAGTATATTTACAGCTAGAATTCACCAAGTCAAGTATTTCATATATATATAGATAATATGTGTATGTATATATATATATATATACAGGTAAAAGCCAGTAAATTAGAATATTTTGGAAAAACTTGATTTATTTCAGTAATTGCATTCAAAAGGTGTAACTTGTACATTATATTTATTCATTGCACACAGACTGATGCATTCAAATGTTTATTTCATTTAATTTTGATGATTTGAAGTGGCAACAAATGAAAATCCAAAATTCCGTGTGTCACAAAATTAGAATATTACTTAAGGCTAATACAAAAAAGGGATTTTTAGAAATGTTGCCCAACTGAAAAGTATGAAAATGAAAAATATGAGCATGTACAATACTCAATACTTGGTTGGAGCTCCTTTTGCCTCAATTACTGCGTTAATGCGGCGTGGCATGGAGTCGATGAGTTTCTGGCACTGCTCAGGTGTTATGAGAGCCCAGGTTGCTCTGATAGTGGCCTTCAACTCTTCTGCGTTTTTGGGTCTGGCATTCTGCATCTTCCTTTTCACAATACCCCACAGATTTTCTATGGGGCTAAGGTCAGGGGAGTTGGCGGGCCAATTTAGAACAGAAATACCATGGTCCGTAAACCAGGCACGGGTAGATTTTGCGCTGTGTGCAGGCGCCAAGTCCTGTTGGAACTTGAAATCTCCATCTCCATAGAGCAGGTCAGCAGCAGGAAGCATGAAGTGCTCTAAAACTTGCTGGTAGACGGCTGCGTTGACCCTGGATCTCAGGAAACAGAGTGGACCGACACCACCAGATGACATGGCACCCCAAACCATCACTGATGGTGGAAACTTTACACTAGACTTCAGGCAACGTGGATCCTGTGCCTCTCCTGTCTTCCTCCAGACTCTGGGACCTCGATTTCCAAAGGAAATGCAAAATTTGCATGGTTGGGTGATGGTTTGGGGTGCCATGTCATCTGCTGGTGTCGGTCCACTCTGTTTCCTGAGATCCAGGGTCAACGCAGCCGTCTACCAGCAAGTTTTAGAGCACTTCATGCTTCCTGCTGCTGACCTGCTCTATGGAGATGGAGATTTCAAGTTCCAACAGGACTTGGCGCCTGCACACAGCGCAAAATCTACCCGTGCCTGGTTTACGGACCATGGTATTTCTGTTCTAAATTGGCCCGCCAACTCCCCTGACCTTAGCCCCATAGAAAATCTGTGGGGTATTGTGAAAAGGAAGATGCAGAATGCCAGACCCAAAAACGCAGAAGAGTTGAAGGCCACTATCAGAGCAACCTGGGCTCTCATAACACCTGAGCAGTGCCAGAAACTCATCGACTCCATGCCACGCCGCATTAACGCAGTAATTGAGGCAAAAGGAGCTCCAACCAAGTATTGAGTATTGTACATGCTCATATTTTTCATTTTCATACTTTTCAGTTGGCCAACATTTCTAAAAATCTCTTTTTTGTATTAGCCTTAAGTAATATTCTAATTTTGTGACACACGGAATTTTGGATTTTCATTTGTTGCCACTTCAAATCATCAAAATTAAATGAAATAAACATTTGAATGCATCAGTCTGTGTGCAATGAATAAATATAATGTACAAGTTACACCTTTTGAATGCAATTACTGAAATAAATCAACTTTTTCAAAATATTCTAATTTACTGGCTTTTACCTGTATATATATATATATATAGAGATGATATATATATATAAGAAATACTTGAATTTCAGTGTTCATTTATTTACACATATACACACACATAACACTCATCTACTCATTGTTGAGTTAAGGGTTGAATTGTCCATCCTTTCTATTCTATTCTCTGTCACTATTTTTCTAACCATGCTGAACACCCTCTCTGATGATGCATTGCTGTGTGGCACGCACAAAAGTGCTTTCATCAAATGCACTAGATGGCAGTATTGTCCTGTTTAAGAGTGTCACAACATTGCTGTTTACGGCAGACGAACTGCTTTACGGTAGACCAAAAAAACGTGACTGCTGTTGTTGTGTGTTGTTGCCGCGCTTGGAGGACGTTAATGAAACTGCCTAACAATAAACCCACATAAGAAACCAAGAACTCGCCCTCCATCATTCTACAGTTATAACGTGATTGGGCAGGTATGCTGTTTAAATTGTGGGTTAATACTCAAATAAAATATTTGTTATTATGGACCTGAGTCCCGCCTGAATTTCGGGAGATTTTTGGGAGAAAATTTAAATATAATAAATCTTAGAGCTCCAAAAACCCCCTGGTGTCTGTTGCCGTCACCTCCCTTAGTCAAACATAACAGTATATTCCGGCCCGGCATGGCAGGTTGTGCGGGCTTATGAAGGCAGCTTGTTCATCCCAGGCAGGTGCGCTGATTGCAGATCTTCTGCAGCCGTGCGGAAAAGCTTACCTATTTTATATTTGCATAGTTTGTATATATTATTAATGTTGTAAATACAAATCTTTATATATCTAGGAAGGGTGGTCCTAAAGAGGGAGGCATTTTTCTCAGGTCTCAAGAAGGTAAAAAATACAAAAGTGTGTGTGTGTGTGTGTGTGTGTGTGTGTGTGTGTGTGTGTGTGTGTGTGTGTGTGTGTGTGTGTGTGTGTGTGTGTGTGCCCTTCACAAGCGACATCAGTTCCACCTTAAACGTCCGCCACAGACAACATTTCATGGCGGCACAGCTGAAGTGGGCGGGCCCAGGCCACTACAAAGGAGCTTGAAAATAAGCGTGGAGAAGAGTTGAGGAAAAAGATCCTCATGACATCTCCTCCCAGAAATAAACGCCGGCCCGCTTTCAAGTTGTCGCCAGAGGCACACGACCATAAAATGCGTATCCTGTGTGGGAAGATTCCTAAAAGCAGCGTTGCCATGGAACAATGTGTGTGGGCAAAGGAGCGGCTCTCTTTCCCGCTATTTCATCAAACATCAAACATCAAACTCCACTTCACGCAGCTTGCTTCGTTTTGGCCGAGAAACCCTTTTTTAGTTCAAAAAAATAAAAATACCAAAAATACATTTTGGTCTTACAGAGGAATGTCTGCACCTCATTTGATAATGTATAGATGTCGAGTACAGTATCTGACAACATTTCATGTATTTAAGTGTACGATTAGTTATACTTTAGAGTAGTCAGTGTACAGCTTGTATAGCAGAATAGATTGTATAGCCACTGGAAATTCAATGTCAATATTTGCCACAATGAAACACAGCTCGCCTCGCACTCATGCAACCGAAGACCTATATATATATATATATATATATATATATATATATATATATATATATATATATATATATATATATATATATATATATATATATATATACGCTAGGTCAAGAAAAAACACAAAAGGCTATATCATCCACACAAGCCTGTTTCAGGTGGCTATATCATCCATACAAGCCTGAAACAGGCTTGTATGGATGATATAGCCTTTTGTGTTTTTTCCTGACCTAACGTATGTATCCATATATATATACATATATATATATATATATATATATATATATATATATATATATATATATATATATATATATATATATATACATATATATATATATATATATATATATATATATATATATATACATATACATACATATATATATATACATATATATATATATATATATATATATATATATATATATATATATATATATATATATATATATATATATATACGCTAGGTCAAGAAAAAACACAAAAGGCTATATCATCCACACAAGCCTGTTTCAGGTGGCTATATCATCCATACAAGCCTGTTTCAGGCGTGTATCGATGATATAGCCTTTTGTGTTTTTTCCTGACCTAACGTATATATATATATATATATATATATATATATATATATATATATATATATATATATATATATATATACGCTAGGTCAAGAAAAAACACAAAAGGCAATATCATCCACACAGGCCTGTTTCAGGTGGCTATATCATCCATACAAGCCTGAAACAGGCTTGTATGGATGATATAGCCTTTTGTGTTTTTTCCTGACCTAACGTATGTATCCATATATATATATACATATATATATATATATATATATATATATATATATACATATATATATATATATACATATACATACATATATATATATATATATATATATATATATATATATATATATATATATATATATATATATATATATATATATATATATATATATATATATATATATACGCTAGGTCAAGAAAAAACACAAAAGGCTATATCATACACACAAGCCTGTTTCAGGTGGCTATATCATCCATACAAGCCTGTTTCAGGCTTGTATGGATGATACAGCCTTTTGTGTTTTTTCCTGACCTAACGTATATATATATATATATATATATATATATATATATATATATATATATATATATATATATATATATATATATATATATATATATATATATATATAGTCTAGTACCCGCACTCTTTTACTATGAAGCCACACTGTTGTAACACGTGGCTTTGCATTGTCTTGCTGAAATAAGCAGGGGCGTCCATGATAACGTTGCTTGGATGGCAGCATATGTTGCTCCATAACCTGTATGTACCTTTCAGCATTAATGGCGCCTTCACAGATGTGTAAGTTACCCATGTCTTGGGCACTAATACACCCCCATACCATCACACATGCTGGCTTTTACACT
>NC_084550.2:4230000-4260000 GCF_033978685.3 Nerophis lumbriciformis
AACTCCACTCAGGACCTTCGTATTGTGAGGCACATGCACTAACCCCTGTTCCACCATGCTGCCCTTGGAAGTGTCAAAAAGTCGGAAATTTTTTGGTCAAAAAGTCGGGATTTTTTTCTAACTGTCAAAAAATCTGGATTTTTTCTAAGTGTCAAAAAGTTGGACATTTTTTGGTCAAAAAATCTGGATTTTTTCTAAATTTAAAAAAATCTGAATTTTTTTCTGTGTCAAAAAATTGGGATTTTTTTCTAAGTGTCAAAAAGTCTGGATTTTTTTCAGGTGTCAAAAAGTCTGGATTTTTTCTAAGTGTCAAAAAGTCGGACATTTTTTGTCAAAAAAAAAATCGGGATTTTTAAAAGTGTCAAAAAATCTAGATTTTTCTGTCAAAAAATTGGGATTTTTTTCTAAATGTCAAAAACTTGGGATTTTTTCCAAGTGTCAAAAACTTGGGATTTTTTCCAAGTGTCAAAAAGTCTGGATTTTTGTCAGGTGTCAAAAAATCTGGATTTTTCTGTGTCAAAAAATTGGGATTTTTTCTAAATGTCAAAAAGTCTGGATTTTTTCTAAGTGTCAAAAACTCGGGATATTTTCTAACTGTCAAAAAGTTGGACATTTTTGGTCAAAAAGATGGACATTTTTTGGTCAAAAAGTCTGGATTTTTTCTAAGTTTTAAAAAATCGGATTTTTTTCTGTGTCAAAAACTTGGGATTTTTTCCAAGTGTCAAAAAGTCTGGATTTTTGTCAGGTGTCAAAAAGTCTGGATTTGTTCTAAGTGTCAAAAAGTCTGACATTTTTTGTAAAAAAGTTGGGATATTTTCTAAGTGTCAAAAAAGTCGGGATATTTTCTAAGTGTCAAAAAGTTGGACATTTTTGGTCAAAAAGTCGGACATTTTTTGGTCAAAAAGTCTAGATTGTTTTTAAGTTTTAAAAAATCGGAATTTTTTTCCTGTGTCAAAAACTCGGGATATTTTCTAACTGTCAAAAAGTTGGGCATTTTTTTGTCAAAAAGTTGGACATTTTTTGGTCAAAAAGTCTGGATTTTTTTCTAAGTTTTAAAAAATCTGATTTTTTTTTCTGTGTCAAAAACTTGGGATTTTTTCCAAGTGTCAAAAAGTCTGGATTTTTGTCCGGTGTCAAAAAGTTTGGATTTTTTCTAAGTGACAAAAAGTCGGACATTTTTTGTCAAAAATTCGGGATATTTTCTAAGTGTCAAAAAAGTCGGGATATTTTCTAAGTGTCAAAAAATCAGGATTTTTTCTGTGTCAAAAAATTGGGATTTTTTCTAAATGTCAAAAAGTCTGGATTTTTTCTAAATGTCAAAAAGTCTGGATTTTTGTCAAGTGTCAAAAAGTCTGGATTTTTTCTAATTGTCAAAAACTCGGGATATTTTCTAACTGTCAAAAAAATCTGGATTTTTTTCTAACTATCAAAAAGTCGGACATTTTTTGGTCAAAAAGTCTGGATTTTTTCTAAATTTTAAAAAATCTGAATTTTTTCTGTGTCAAAAAGTTGGGATTTTTTCCAAGTGTCAAAAAGTCTGGATTTTTGTCAGGTGTCAAAAAGTCTGGATTTTTTTCTAAGTGTCAAAAAGTCGGACATTTTTTGTCAAAAAGTCGGACATTTTTTGTCAAAAAGTCGGGATATTTTCTAAGTGTCAAAAAAGTCGGGATATTTTCTAAGTGTCCAAAAAATCGGGATTTTTTATAAGTGTCAAAATCTCGGGATATTTTCTAACTGTCAAAAAATCTGGATTTTTTCTAAGTGTCAAAAAGTCGGACATTTTTTGGTCAAAAAGTCTGGATTTTTTTCCAAGTTTTAAAAAATCTGAATTTTTTTCTGTGTCAAAAAGTCTGGATTTTTGTCAGGTGTCAAAAAGTCAGACATTTTTTGTGAAAAAGTTGGGATATTTTCTAAGTGTCAAAAAAGTTGGGATATTTTCTAAGTGTCAAAAAAATTGGTATTTTTTATAAGTGTCAAAAAATCAGGATTTTTTCTGTGTCAAAAAATTGGGATTTTTTTCTAAATGTCAAAAAGTCTGGATTTTTGTCAAGTGTCAAAAAGTCTGGATTTTTTCTAAATTTAAAAAAAACTGAATTTTTTTCTGTGTCAAAAAGTTGGGATTTTTTCCAAGTGTCAAAAAGTCTGGATTTTTGTCAAGTGTCAAAAAGTCGGACATTTTTTGGTCAAAAAGTCTGGATTTTTTTATAAGTTTTAAAAAATCAGAATTTTTTTTCTGTGTCAAAAAGTCTGGATTTTTGTCAGGTGTCAAAAAGTCTGGATTTTTGTTAAGTGTCAAAAAGTCTGGATTTTTTCTAAATTTTAAAAAATCTGAATTTTTTTCTGTATTAAAAAGTTGGGATTTTTTCCAAGTGTCAAAAAGTCTGGATTTTTGTCAAGTGTCAAAAAGTCGGACATTTTTTGTCAAAAATTAGGGATATTTTCTAAGTGTCAAAAAAGTCGGGATATTTTCTAAGTGTCAAAAAAGTCGGGATATTTTCTAAGTGTCAAAAAAGTCGGGATATTTTCTAAGTGTCAAAAAGGTTGGGATATTTTCTAAGTGTCAAAAAAAATCGGGATTTTTTTCTGTGTCAAAAAATTGGGATTTTGCTGTGTCAAAAAATTGGGATTTTTTTCTAAATGTCAAAAAGTCGGGATTTTTTTCTGTGTCAAAAAAAATCGGGATTTTTTTCTGTGTCAAAAAATTGGGAGTTTGCTGTGTCAAAATGGGATTTTTTTCTAAATGTCAAAAAGTCGGGATTTTTTTCCTGTGTCAAAAAGTTGGGATTTTTTTCAACTGTCAAAAAGTCGGACATTTTTTTGTGAAAAAGTCTGGATTTTTTCTACGTTTTTTACGAGAGATGTCCGATAATATCGGCAGTCCGATATCATCGGACATCTCTCATAAAAAACATTTATAAACCACAAGAAGAACCTTAAAATTGATCCTGAAACACACAGGGAGCCTAATACAGAGATTTTAAAACTGGTGTAATGCGAGCCCGCTTTCTGGTCTAACAGCAGCACTGTGCTCTGCGTCGGCCTAGGCTTCCGGAAACAAAATGAATTAAACGTTCGTACACCAGAGCATATTTTTATTTGGTCTGTGCTTTGTAAATGAAAAAGTTGTCAAATGGTAGTTGCACTTCCTGTCCCTCGCTTAATGTGTAGCGCCTCAGCAATGTTCTGTCTGTTGTGCCCCGAGAAGTGAGTGTGGAGACTTCAGGCCAGATCTCTCCTCTGGAGTGTAATGATGTGAACGCTTCACATGCCCTAAACGCTGTGTTTGGGCACCCCGGGGTGCGGCGAGGGCGAGGAATTGATAAAGAGGAGCATCAGCAGCAGGAGGTGAGGCGCTTACCAAGCCCCACGCTCTCCGGGCGTCTCTTTTCAAGTCGGCGCGCTCCTCAAATTGCCGATTATTATCTTCCCGGTGGGGTGTCTGCCTTTTCAAAGCTCGGGTCTGCGTGAGAAAAAAAAAAAAAAAAAAAAAAAAGTCCCCCCCCCCCCCCCGCCTCTCTCTTCAATCAGGCGCTCCGTCGCGTTTCCACGGGGGCCGAGAGGATCCCACTGCGCCCGTTTCCATGGTCACTGGGAAGCTTCTTGTGTCATGCGGCTCCAAGTGAGCCGGCCCCGGTGCCGAATTACCCGCCTTTCAATGGGGGCCAGATGAGCATTATTAGCCCGGAGCAGAACGTCGTGAACGTGGGGGCCTTCGGACTTATTCTGCAGTGACGGGCGCTTTAATCTCAAAAGCCGAGCCGTGGAAAAAGTCGATCCCTGCAAAGACCGGACCAGACGTCCGCCGCGGTCCCGCCCAAAGCCTCCGTCCTTCGCTCCCTTCATCCCCGGCCTAAGCCCGCTGCTTTTGTCGGGGAATGTGCATGAGGATCCTCGTGGCCCGCGCCCCGTGCCCCCGCTGCGTCGGGCCTGGCATGGGATCTAGGAGGGCCCCCGCGCTGCTAATCTGAGGCCTCTCCTATCTAAGAGATGCTTCCAGCGCTCCAGGATTAGCGGGGGCGTGAATGGCATCCTGCTCTTGTGCTGCTTTTATGCTCGGCCAGCCAGCTTGTGTTTGCCCGGCAACATGTGATGGAGGGGAGGAGGAGGAGGAGGAGGAGGAGGAGGAGGAGGAGGAGGTGCTGTGTGGGTCGATGGAGGAAGCACAGAGAGCCAAGGCCAGTTGGCTTGCAGTGCCAAAACATTAGGCACACCTGCACAGCTCCAGTCCAAGAACTGTATCAACACAATACGGTGCTCATGTAAGAATATGTTGATATCGTGCTCCTTTTAAAAGGGGAACTGCACTTTTTTCGGGGAAAAAACTCAACACAATGGGATACAATGAGAAACTTTGTAGGGGACGACTAATGTGGGGACTCCCCCCTGGGCAATGGACGTCGAGTGGATCTAGTTAATAGTGTGAGAGTCCAGTCCATAGTGGAGCTAACATAATAGTGAGAGTCCAGTCTATAGTGGATCCAACATAATAGTGTGAGAGTCCAGTCCATAGTGGATCTAACATAATAGTGTGAGAGTCCAGTCCATAGTGGATCTAACATAATAGTGAGAGTCCAGTCCATAGTGGATCTAACATAATAGTGTGAGAGTCCAGTCCATAGTGGATCTAACATAATAGTGAGAGTCCAGTCCATAGTGGATCTAACATAATAGTGAAAGAGTCCAGTCTATAGTGGATCTAACATAATAGTGTGAGAGTCCAGTCCATAGTGGATCTAACATAATAGTGAAAGAGTCCAGTCCATAGTGGATCTAACATAATAGTGAGAGTCCAGTCCATAGTGGATCTAACATAATAGTGAGAGTCCAGTCCATAGTGGATCTAACATAATAGTGAGAGTCCAGTCCATAGTGGATCTAACATAATAGTGAGAGTCCAGTCCATAGTGGATCTAACATAATAGTGAGAGTCTAGTCCATAGTGGATCTAACATAATAGTGAGAGTCCAGTCCATAGTGGATCTAACATAATAGTGAGAGTCCAGTCCATAGTAGATCTAACATAATAGTGAGAGTTCAGTCCATAGTGGATCTAACATAATAGTGTGAGAGTCCAGTCCATAGTGGATCTAACTTAATAGAGAGAGTCCAGTCCATAGTGGATCTAACATAATAGTGTGAGAGTCCAGTCCATAGTGGATCTAACATAATAGTGAGAGTCCAGTCCATAGTGGATCTAACATAATAGTGTGAGAGTCCAGTCCATAGTGGATCTAACATAATAGTGAGAGTCCAGTCCATAGTGGATCTAACATAATAGTGTGAGAGTCCAGTCCATAGTGGATCTAACATATTAATGTGAGTCCAGTCCATAGTGGATCTAACATAATAGTGTGAGAGTCCAGTCCATAGTGGATCTAACATAATAGTGTGAGAGTCCAGTCCATAGTGGATCTAACATAATAGTGTGAGAGTCCAGTCCATAGTGGATCTAACATAATAGTGAGAGTCCAGTCCATAGTGGATCTAACATAATAGTGAGAGTGCAGTCCATAGTGGATCAAACATAATAGTGAGAGTCCAGTCCATAGTGGAGCTAACATAATAGTGTGAGAGTCCAGTCCATAGTGGATCCAACATAACATAATAGTGTGAGAGTCCAGTCCATAGTGGATCTAACATAATAGTGTGAGAGTCCAGTCCATAGTGGATCTAACATAATAGTGTGAGAGTCCAGTCCATAGTGGATCTAACATAATAGTGAGAGTCCAGTCCATAGTGGATCTAACATAATAGTGTGAGAGTCCAGTCCATAGTGGATCTAACATAATAGTGAGAGTCCAGTCCATAGTGGATCTAACATAATAGTGTGAGAGTCCAGTCCATAGTGGATCTAACATAATAGTGAGAGTCCAGTCCATAGTGGATCTAACATAATAGTGTGAGAGTCCAGTCCATAGTGGATCTAACATAATAGTGAGAGTCCAGTCCATAGTGGATCTAACATAATAGTGTGAGAATCCAGTCTATAGTGGGGCCAGCTGCCCAACTGATGCACAGATGAGTGGTCCACCCGGGTCCCAACAGCTAGCGAGATCAACTGGTCTAAAAGTGCGCCTTAGAACCCGCTGCGCCTAATGTAGGGAAAAATGTTGGTTGTGCTTACCGACCTCGAAGCAATTTTAGTTGGTACATGGTGCAATGAGAGGTGTGACCCCCCACAGTCACACATAAGAGAAACGTGTAGACTGCAATATGACGCCAGTAAACAACAACAATACTTTAAATGTTCCATTGAAAATAAAGAACATTACACACGGCGCTCAAAAATCTGTCAAAATGTTTTAGTACTACTTTGAGGTCGCACCGCTTGATGGATTGTCGGCACATTACGGCTACCGTAGTCAGAGGTACCAGTCTTACTATGGTGTGTGTATAAGGACCGCACAATGGCACCCATTAGTAGACATATTATCTGCCGTTTTGTTTCGCGATATTATGCAAAACCAACTCTCCGTACCTGCTGATGTGTATTTGAGATCTGCATAAGTACTGAAAATTTGCGCACGTCCGCCACTGTAGTCCGTGGCGATGCCGTAGTCGATAAGCTTCTTCTAGACCCGCCCTATGGTCCAGAAAATACGGTAGATTCCGCACGATGCGTGGCGGCAAACAGTGGAGATTTTAGTTGTTGTTTTTTTCAGATTTTGTTTTTTATGCACACATGTTAAAAAAAAGGTAATTTCAATGTTGATGTGCTTTTATAAGGGAAAAAAAAGGAAAATCATTATTTCAACTATTTTCCCCTAAAATTGAGACTATTGGCACTCAGCATCAAAGGTTGGAATTGGGGGTTAAATCTGTCAAGCCTTGGTCCTGGGGTGTTAGCTTTTCCGGGATGCAACGGAAAGTTGGCTCGTGCGAGACGGGAATGAAGGTACATGATTTATTATTACCAAAAAAAGGAATAAATGAAAGCGCGCACAGTGGCGGAGAATAAACTATGAAACCAAAAGACTATAGCAAAAAAAGTACAAACAAAAAACACGCACAATGGCGGAGAACAAACTATGAAACCAAAAAAGACTATAAATATGGAACAAAAAACTTACTTGGCTTGGACAAAAGTCGTCGCTTGAGGAATCGACATGAAAAGAAGTATCAGGCATGAACAGAGCATGAATGTGTTGCGGTCGTCAGGACGAACGACAGAAAATGAATGAACTTAAATACTACGGACATGATTAGTGAAAGCAGGTGCGTGACTCAAAACGTGAAACAGGTGCGCGACGTGACAGGTGAAAACTAATGGTTGCTATGGTGACAAACAAGAGTGCACAATGAGTCCAAACGTGGAACAGGTGAAACTAATGGGGTAATCATGCAAACAAGACAAGGGAGTGAAAAGCCAGAAACTAAACAAAACACGACTTAGAACAAAACATGATTACACAGACATGACAAAATCACCAAAAATGATTCCCGGGCGCGGCCACCGCTGCTGCTCACTGCTCCCCTCACCTCCCAGGGGGTGAACAAGGGATGGGTCAAATGCAGAGGACAAATCACGGGTACTTTAACTTGAACTTAACTCGATTAACCGAACAGAATAATTGATGCATTACTAAAGAAATAATATCTTATAGATAATATAATAATTTCTAGTGTTGTTGTTTTTATTGATCAACTTTATCTTAGCATCCTCCTCTTTTATTTTGCTTCTCTCCAGCTCAGTGGAGTGTGAGTGCCAGGAGGAAAAGCTCAGTGTGGTTAGGCTTAATTGTGGCACCACAACTGTATGTCTTTCTTTCCATGGACTCCAAGTGGAAGTGCTGTGATTTATTTGTGTCAAGGTCGTAGAGCCGCTCAGTAACTGTAGTATTTATTTTGTTATTGTACAAGGGGTCATGCTGCTGGCACCAGCTGTTATCTGATAAGGTGCGGAGGATGCCAGATTACATCACACACAACACACACATCGAGTATGAAGTGAGCGCCAAAAATATATTGTTTTAATTCTCAAGCACATTGAACTAATTAACTGCGCGGGCGTGGTTTTTTTTTTTTTAAGTCGGATTTTAACACCTCACTTGTCATGCAAGTGTAAAAAGAAGTTAAGTGGCTTTTAAAACTGACGTTTTGAGCGACTTTAGCGGCTTCGGATATCATGTCAATATTAGTAACTGTGCATTTAATTCAACATTTAACAGCATTGCAATTCTGAATGGATGGAGAAACATTTAAATATGATTATTTAAGTGTGGTTAATAATGTAATGCAGACGCGTTGTTGTATTAGATGTTGTTGTATTAGATGTTGTTCTATTAGATGTTCTATTAGATGTTCTATTAGATGTTGTTGTATTAAATGTTCTATTAGATGTTCTATTAGATGTTGTATTAGATGTTGTTGTATTAGATGTTGTTGTATTAAATGTTGTTGTATTAGATGTTCTATTAGATGTTGTATTAGATGTTGTTGTATTAGATGTTGATGTATTAGATGTTGATGTATTAGATGTCGTTTTATTAGATGTTGTTGTATTAGATGTTGATGTATTAGATGTTGTTGTATTAGATGTTGTATGAGATGTTGTATTAGATGTTGTTGTATTAGATGTTCTATTAGATGTTCTATTAGATGTTGTATTAGATGTTGTTGTATTAGATGTTGTATTAGATGTTGTATTAGATGTTGTTGTATTAGATTTTGTTGTATTAAATGTTGTTGTATTAGATGTTGTATTAGATGTTCTATTAGATGTTCTATTAGATGTTGTTGTATTAGATGTTGTTGTATTAAATGTTGTTGTATTAGATGTTGTATTAGATGTTGTTGTATTAGATGTTGATGTATTAGATGTTGTTGTATTAGATGTTGATGTATTAGATGTTGATGTATTAGATGTTGTTGTATGAGATGTTGTTGTATTAGATGTTGATGTATTAGATGATATATTATATGTTGATGTATTAGATGTTGTATTAGATGTTGTATGAGATGTTGTTGTATTAGATGTTGATGTATTAGATGTTGTTGTATTAGATGTTGTATTAGATGTTGTTGCATTAGATGTTGTTGTATTAGATGTTGTTGTATTGGATGTTGATGTATTAGATGTTGTTTTAGATGTTGATGTATTAGATGTTGTATTAGATGTTGATGTATTAGATGTTGATGTATTAGATGTCGATATATTATATGTTGTTGTATTAGATGTTGATGTATTAGATGTTGTTGTATTAGATGTTGTTGTATTAGATGTTGATGTATTAGATGTTGTTGTATTAGATGTTGTTGTTTTAGATGTTGATGTATTAGATGTTGTATTAGATGTTGATGTATTAGATGTTGATGTATTAGATGTCGATATATTATATGGTGTTGTATTAGATGTTGATGCATTAGATGTTGTTGTATTAAATGTTGTATTAGATGTTGTTGTATTAGATGTTGTTGTATTATATGTTGATGTATTAGATGTTGTTGTATTAGATGTTGTGTTGCTGAAGAGAAGTATTGACTAGTCTGCATCTTGCTTGTGACTGCACCTCCTCCTCCTCCTCCATCCCATCTGGTGAGTTGAGTTCTGCTCCTGTAAAACTCTTTCAAATGCCATCTTGAGACGGCTGGACGATTCCATGCTCCAACTTCATTAAAAATAAGCATAGCATTTGTTGCATACAGTACGTATTTTGTTGCATACAGTATGTATTTTGTTGCATACTGTATGTATTTTGTTACAAATGGTATGTATTTTGTTACATACAGTATGTATTTTGTTACAAATGGTATGTATTTTGTTGCATACAGTATGTATTTTGTTACAAATGGTATGTATTTTGTTGCATACAGTATGTATTTTGTTGCAAACGGTATGTATTTTGTTGCATACAGTATGTATTTTGTAGCAAACGGTATGTATTTTGTTGCATACAGTATGTATTTTGTTACAAATGGTATGTATTTTGTTGCATACAGTATGTATTTTGTTGCAAACGGTATGTATTTTGTTGCATACAGTATGTATTTTGTTGCAAACGGTATGTATTTTGTTGCATACAGTATGTATTTTGTTACAAATGGTATGTATTTTGTTGCATACAGTATGTATTTTGTTGCAAACGGTATGTATTTTGTTGCATACAGTATGTATTTTGTTGCAAACGGTATGCATTTTGTTGCATACAGTATGTATTTTGTTACAAATGGTATGTATTTTGTTGCATACAGTATGTATTTTGTTACAAATGGTATGTATTTTGTTGCATACAGTATGTATTTTGTTGCAAACGGTATGCATTTTGTTGCATACAGTATGTATTTTGTTACAAATGGTATGTATTGTGTTGCATACAGTATGTATTTTGTTGCATACAGTATGCATTTTGTCACAAATGGTATGTATTTTGTTGCATACAGTATGTATTTTGTTGCAAACGGTATGTATTTTGTTGCATACAGTATGTATTTTGTTGCAAACGGTATGCATTTTGTTGCATACAGTATGTATTTTGTTACAAATGGTATGTATTTTGTTGCATACAGTATGTATTTTGTTGCATACAGTATGTATTTTGTTACAAATGGTATGTATTTTGTTGCATACAGTATGTATTTTGTTGCAAACGGTATATATTTTGTTGCATACAGTATGTATTTTGTTGCATACAGTATGTATTTTGTTACAAATGGTATGTATTTTGTTGCATACAGTATGTATTTTGTTGCATACGGTATGTATTTTGTTGCAAACGGTATGTATTTTGTTGCATACAGTATATATTTTGTTGCATACAGTATGTATTTTGTTACAAATGGTATGCATTTTGTTGCATACAGTATGCATTTTGTTACAAATGGTATGTATTTTGTTGCATACAGTATGTATTTTGTTACAAATGGTATGTATTTTGTTGCATACAGGATGTATTTTGTAGCAAACGGTATGTATTTTGTTGCATACAGTATGTATTTTGTTACAAATGGTATGTATTTTGTTGCATACAGTATGTATTTTGTTGCAAACGGTATGTATTTTGTTGCATACAGTATGTATTTTGTTACAAATGGTATGTATTTTGTTGCATACAGTATGTATTTTGTTACAAATGGTATGCATTTTGTTGCATACAGTATGCATTTTGTTGCATACAGTATGTATTTTGTTGCAAACGGTATGTATTTTGTTGCATACAGTATGTATTTTGTTACAAATGGTATGTATTTTGTTGCATACAGTATGCATTTTGTTGCATACAGTATGTATTATGTTGCAAACGGTATGTATTTTGTTGCATACAGTATGCATTTTGTTGCATACAGTATGTATTATGTTGCAAACGGTATGTATTTTGTTGCATACAGTATGTATTTTTTTGCATACAGTATGTATTTTGTTACAAATGGTATGTATTTTGTTGCATACAGTATGTATTTTGTCACAAATGGTATGTATTTTGTTGCATACAGTATGTATTTTGTTGCAAACGGTATGTATTTTGTTGCATACAGTATGTATTTTGTTACAAATGGTATGTATTTTGTTGCATACAGTATGTATTTTGTTACAAATGGTATGTATTTTGTTGCATACAGTATGTATTTTGTTGCATACAGTATGTATTTTGTAGCAAACGGTATGTATTTTGTTGCATACAGTATGTATTTTGTTACAAATGGTATGTATTTTGTTGCATACAGTATGTATTTTGTTACAAATGGTATGTATTTTGTTGCATACAGTATGTATTTTGTTACAAATGGTATGTATTTTGTTGCATACAGTATGCATTTTGTTGCATACAGTATGTATTTTGTTGCAAACGGTATGTATTTTGTTGCATACAGTATGTATTTTGTTACAAATGGTATGTATTTTGTTGCATACAGTATGCATTTTGTTGCATACAGTATGTATTTTGTTGCAAACGGTATGTATTTTGTTGCATACAGTATGTATTATGTTGCAAACGGTATGTATTTTGTTGCATACAGTATGCTATCAATCTAATGACAAGTGTGATACAGTATGCTATCAATCTAATGACCAGTGTGATACAGTATGTTATCAATCTAATGATCAGTGTGATACAGTATGATATCAAGCTAATGACCAGTGTGATACAGTATGCTATCAATCTAATGATCAGTGTGATACAGTATGTTATCAATCTAATGATCAGTGTGATACAGTATGTTATCAATCTAATGATCAGTGTGATACAGTATGTTATCAATCTAATGATCAGTGTGATACAGTATGTTATCAATCTAATGATCAGTGTGATACAGTATGCTATCAATCTAATGATCAGTGTGATACAGTATGCTGTCAGGTCTATTCACCACTGCACTATCATTGATTAGTCTTGTACATATTGTTGATGGCAGCTGGGTATCAGCAACCTGCGACTCTTTAGTGCCGCCCTCCTGGCTCTCTGGAGCATTTTTAAAAAAGGATTGATAAAGATGAGGAAAATATATTTTTTCTTTTAGTATGTTTTTAGTTTGAGGAGAAACATGCCACATTGTTACAACTACCACTGTGTAATATGTTTGTGTGTATGCTTCACTGGTGACACTGTTTGGTGAACAGCATTTTGCCCGTTTGCTGCCTGTAACATGTTTTAAAAAAGCTGGCACAAGTGGCAAAAAAGAGTGAGAAAGTTGAGGAATGCTCATCAAACACTTATGTGGAACATCCCACAGGTGAACAGGCTAATTGGGAGCAGGTGGGTGCCATGATTGGGTATAAAAGCAGCTTCCATGAAATGCTCGGTCATTCACAAACAAGGACGGGGCGAGGGTCGCCACTTTGTCAACAAATGCCTGAGCAAATTGTCGAACAGTTTAAGAACAACATTTTCTCAAGCAAGGAATTTAGGGATTTCACCATCTACAGTTTGAATATCATCAAAAGGTTCAGAGAATATGGAGAAATCACTGCACGTAAGCATGATATTATCCCTCACGCGGTACGGCGTCAAAAAGCCACATCAGTGTGTAAAGGATATCACCACATGGGCTCAGGAACACTTCAGAAAACCACTGTCGGTAACTACAGTTCGTCGCCACATCTGTAAGTGCAAGTTAAAACTCCGCTGTGCAAAGCCGAAGCCATTTATCAACAACACCCAGAAACGCCGCTGGCTTGGCCGGGCCCGAGCTACACAAACATGCTTTTAAAACACAATGTATACTCATATGAGTATACATATGAGTAGGGATGTCCGATAATATCGGACTGCCGATCTTATCGGCCGATAAATGCTTTAAAATGTAATATCGGAAATTGTCGGTATCGGTTTCAAAAAGTAGAATGTATGACTTTTTAGAACGCCGCTGTGTACACGGACGTAGGGAGAAGTACAGAGCGCCAATAAACCTTAAAGGCACTGCCCAATCACATAATATCTACGGCTTTTCACAGACACAAGTGAATGCAATATACTTGGTCAACAGCCATACAGGTCACACTGAGGGTGGCCATATAAACAACTGCAACACTGTTACAAATATGCGCCACACTGTGAACCCACCCCAAACAAGAATGACAAACACATTTGTAACACAACATAAATGGGGGCGGCATGGCGTAGTGGGTAGAGCAACCGTGCCAGAAACCTGAGGGTTGCAGGTTCGCTCCCCGCCTCTTACCATCCAGAAATCGCTGCCGTTGTGTCCTTGGGCGGGACACTTCACCCTTTTCCCCCGGTGCCACTCACACCGATGAATTGAATGATGAATGATAGGTGGTGGTCGGGGGGGGGCGTTGGCGCATATTGCAGCCACGCTTCCGTCAGTCTACCCCAGGGCAGCTGTGGCTATGAAAGTTGCTTACCACCACCAGGTGTGAATGACGGGTTCTACATGTAAAGCGACTTTGGGTAATTAGAAAAGCGCTATATAAATCCCAGTTATTATTATTATTATTATTATTATTATAAACACAACAGAACAAATACCCAGAAACCCTTGCAGCACTAACTCTTCCGGGACACGACAATATACACACCCACCAACCCCGCCCACCTCAACCTCCTCACGCTCTCTCAGGGAGAGCATGTCCCAAATTCCAAGCTGCTGTTTTGAGGCATGTTTAAAAAAAAAAATAATGCACTTTGTGACTTCAATAATAAATATGGCAGTGCCATGTTAGCACTTTTTTTTACCATAACTTGAGTTGATTTATTTTGGAAAACCTTGTTACATTCTTTAATGCATCACAACAAAATGAGGCATAATAATGTGTTCATTCCACCACTGTATATATCGGTATCGCTTGATATCGGAATCGGTAATTAAGAGTTGGACAATATCGGCAAAAAAAGCCATTATCGGACATCTCTAATTATGAGGTTTCTTTTTCTCATCACACACACACACACACACACAGTGTCGGATAGTTCACTTGGATAATTGTAGTTACGCAATGGCCAGTGAATGGCCGCCCCTCATTATGTGCCGAGGAGGAGGAGGAGGAGGAGGAGGGTGCTTGCTGGTCGGGAAAAGTAGTGAGAGGAAATGACACGGAAACGAGTGGTGTGTTTTTAGAATAACTACAGACAGAAAGTAGTGAGGGAAGCATGTGATTTTTGTTGTTGTTGTTGTCTTTTTCTGTAGTGAGTGCATCTAATCAGGCGATGAAGGCTTAGTACGTAGCCGTGGTTGCCGATCAAGCAGCAGGACCGTTTTCAAACTACTTTTTTGCTATCAACAACGTCCACTCAGCCCTGCGAGCACCTCAAGTGACTCCTTCCCCCGTCGGTGTTTACGTTGGCCGCGTGCCGAGCCAAACTACTCCTCATTCGAATGTATCATCCGAGTGTGACCAGATAAATAAGTCCAGCTTAGTGATTCTGGTAGAGAAGCATGTCAACATGTCCGTGTAACTTTAGCGGCAGTCAGTTCATTAACACGCTTAACTTCAGCAGCCTGGGGAACTCTGCTGTTCCAACATTGCAAATAACTACCAGCGTGACAATAAACGGTACTAATGACAAAGCCGGGGTTGGTATTATTGTTTTAAATTCAAATCACGGGAAAAACCGCGATTGATAAGTGCACTCACGGACTGACTGGTGCAACAAGAGACATTAACGTCTTTCCCCATTCAGAAACGACATACCCCAGTCTATAATAATAATAATAGGTTTTATTTGTAAAGTTGAGTAAAGTTAACAACCTCAAAGTGCTACAGTGTATAAAAATATATAAAATAAAAAGATAATACAAAAAAATAAATAAAATTAAAGCTGCAAGCAGCGTTGGTCAGGCCCGCGTATTTGGCAGGTGCTAGTCCTAAGTGTCCCAATACTTATATCCAGTTTTAGTCCTAAATTTCCCAATACTTTTGTCAAGTTGTAGTCCTAAGTGTCCCAATACTTTTGTCCAGTGTAGGTGTCCCAATACTTTTGTCCAGTTGTATTCCTAAGTGTCCCAATACTTATGTCCAGTTTTCATCCTAAGTGTCCCAATACCTTTGTCAAGTTTTAGTCCCAAGTGTCCCAATACTTTTGTCAAGTTTTCGTCCTAAGTGTCCCAATACTTTTGTCAAGTTGTAGTCCTAAGTGTCCCAATACTTTTGGCCAATGTAAGTGTCCAAATACTTTTGTCCAGTGGTAGTCCTAGGAGTTGCAATACTTTTGTCAAGTTTTAGTCCCAAGTGGCCCACTACTTTTATCAAGTTCTAGTCCTAAGTGTCCTAATACTTTTGTTCTAAGTATCCCAATACTTTTGTCTACGTTTAGTCCGAAATGTCCCAATACTTTTGTTCAGTGGTAGTCCTAAGTGTCCCAATACTTTTGTCAAGTTGTAGTCCTAAGTGTCCCAATACTTTTGTTCAGTGTAAGTGTCCCAATACTTTTGTCCAGTGTAAGTGTCCCAATACTTTTGGCCAGTTTTCGTCATAAGTGTCCCAATACTTTTGTCCAGTGGTTGTCATAAGTGTCCCAATACTTTTGTCAAAATGTAGTCCCAAGTGTCCCAATACTTTTGTCCAGTTTTCGTCCTAAGTGTCCCAATACTTTTGTCCAGTGGTAGTTATAAGTGTCCCAATACTTTTGTCTACTTTTAGTCCGAAGTGTCCCAATACTTTTGTCCAGTTTTAGTCCCAAGTGTCCCAATACTTTTGGCAAGTTGTAGTCCTAAGTGTCCCAATACTTTTGTCAAGTTGTAGTCCCAAGTGTCCCAATACTTTTGTCCAGTTTTCGGCCTAAGTGTCCCAATACTTTTGTCCAGTGGTAGTTATAAGTGTCCCAATACTTTTGTCTACTTTTAGTCCCAAGTGTCCCAATACTTTTGTCCAGTTTTAGTCCCAAGTGTCCCAATACTTTTGGCAAGTTGTAGTCCTAAGTGTCCCAATACTTTTGTCAAGTTGTAGTCCCAAGTGTCCCAATACTTTTGTCCAGTTTTCGGCCTAAGTGTCCCAATACTTTTGTCCAGTGGTAGTTATAAGTGTCCCAATACTTTTGTCTACTTTTAGTCCGAAGTGTCCCAATACTTTTGTCCAGTTTTAGTCCCAAGTGTCCCAATTCTTTTGGCAAGTTGTAGTCCTAAGTGTCCCAATACTTTTGTCAAGTTGTAGTCCCAAGTGTCCCAATACTTTTGTCCAGTTTTCAGCCTAAGTGTCCCAATACTTTTGTCCAGTGGTAGTTATAAGTGTCCCAATACTTTTGTCTACTTTTAGTCCGAAGTGTCCCAATACTTTTGTCCAGTTTTCGGCCTAAGTGTCCCAATACTTTTGTCCAGTGGTAGTTATAAGTGTCCCAATACTTTTGTCTACTTTTAGTCCGAAGTGTCCCAATACTTTTGTCCAGTTTTAGTCCCAAGTGTCCCAATTCTTTTGGCAAGTTGTAGTCCTAAGTGTCCCAATACTTTTGTCAAGTTGTAGTCCCAAGTGTCCCAATACTTTTGTCCAGTTTTCGGCCTAAGTGTCCCAATACTTTTGTCCAGTGGTAGTTATAAGTGTCCCAATACTTTTGTCTACTTTTAGTCCGAAGTGTCCCAATACTTTTGTCCAGTTTTAGTCCCAAGTGTCCCAATTCTTTTGGCAAGTTGTAGTCCTAAGTGTCCCAATACTTTTGTCAAGTTGTAGTCCCAAGTGTCCCAATACTTTAGTCCAGTTTTCGGCCTAAGTGTCCCAATACTTTTGTGTAGTGTACCTACCTTGTCTGCATTGTGTGGGCATGCTGGTGCTTCCTGCTTTTAAGCAGCCTTCTTGAAAAAACAGCAGCATCAGCGCAGCGGCTCTTTGAAGGGTCATAAAATCAAAACCGGAGCCGGTATCAAAACTCTTTCGCTAACTTTCAATTAGAAGGGTTCAATCTCTCTCCTGTGTTAGTTTGAAGCCAAAACAACAAACGCGCTCAGAAGAGATAATGTTTGAAGAAAGGTGACCGGTTTTTACAAAAATGTTGTGTTGAAGGGGGAATAGCAAGCTTCTTGTAGATTTTTGCTGAGGGTTGTCAATCTATGAAATGTAGGTCTAAGTCAGACCTACATAGAGGTTTTTGTTTCATGTCTCTCCGACTTTCCCAGTGGGAGTTACAGGCAGTTTTGTCATTTTTTTCTTCCGAGGAGCAGTTTTTTCTGTGTTTTATTCAAAAATTGCGGTAGAGCGCATTTTTGAGATTTGGGGTTAGGTTTTTTTATTAGATCGCAATTTTTGCTAGTCCTGATGTGTGCGTTCAGTTTGGTGAGTTTTGAAGCATGTTAAGGGGGTCAAATTACAGCTCAAAGAGGCAAAAGTGACTGTTTTTAGTACTTTTTTGTCTTGAAGGGGGAATTGCCAACCTCCTGTTGATTTTTGCCCGAGGATATACAATTATGAAAACTAGGTCTAAGTCAGACCTATATAGAGGTTTTTGTTTCATGTCTCTCCGACCTTCGTAGTGGGAGTTACGGGCAGTTTTTTTTTTTTTTTTTCTAGGGGGCGCTAGAGCGCAATTGTGAGTTTTGGGGTTTGGTGTTTTGATAAAAAGTTTTGCCGTATATTACTGATGTGTGTGTAAAATTTGGTGAGTTTTGAAGCATGCTAAGGGGGTCAAATTACAGCTCAAAGAGGCAAAAGTGACTGTTTTTAGTACTTTTTTGTCTTGAAGGGGGAATTGCCAACCTCCTGTTGATTTTTGCCCGAGGATATACAATTATGAAAACTAGGTCTAAGTCAGACCTATATAGAGGTTTTTGTTTCATGTCTCTCCGACCTTCCTAGTGGGAGTTACGGGCAGTGTAGTTTTTTTTTTTTCTAGGGGGCGCTAGAGCGCAATTTTGAGTTTTGGGGTTTGGCTTTTTTATTAGATGGCAATTTTCGCCAGTCCTGATGTGTGTGTTCAGTTTGGTGAGTTTTGAAGCATGTTAAGGGGGTCAAATTACAGCTCAAAGAGGCAAAAGTGACTGTTTTTAGTACTTTTTTGTCTTGAAGGGGGAATTGCCAACCTCCTGTTGATTTTTGCCCGAGGATATACAATTATGAAAACTAGGTCTAAGTCAGACCTATATAGAGGTTTTTGTTTCATGTCTCTCCGACCTTCGTAGTGGGAGTTACGGGCAGTTTTTTTGTTTTTTTTTCTAGGGGGCGCTAGAGCGCAATTTTGAGTTTTGGGGTTTGTTTTTTTGATAAAAAGTTTTGCCGTATATTACTGATGTGTGTGTAAAATTTGGTGAGTTTTGAAGCATGCTAAGGGGGTCAAATTACAGCTCAAAGAGGCAAAAGTGACTGTTTTTAGTACTTTTTTGTCTTGAAGGGGGAATTGCCAACCTCCTGTTGATTTTTGCCCGAGGATATACAATTATGAAAACTAGGTCTAAGTCAGACCTATATAGAGGTTTTTGTTTCATGTCTCTCCGACCTTCGTAGTGGGAGTTACGGGCAGTGTAGTTTTTTTTTCTTTCTAGGGGGCGCTAGAGCGCAATTTTGAGTTTTGGGGTTTGGCTTTTTTATTAGATGGCAATTTTCGCCAGTCCTGATGTGTGTGTCAAATATGGTGAGTTTTGAAGCATGTTAAGGGGGTCAAATTACATCTCAAAGAGGCAAAAGTGACTGTTTTTAGTACTTTTTTGTCTTGAAGGGGGAATTGCCAACCTCCTGTTGATTTTTGCCCGAGGATATACAATTATGAAAACTAGGTCTAAGTCAGACCTATATAGAGGTTTTTGTTTCATGTCTCTCCGACCTTCGTAGTGGGAGTTACGGGCAGTTTTTTTGTTTTTTTTTCTAGGGGGCGCTAGAGTGCAATTTTGAGTTTTGGGGTTTGTTTTTTTGATAAAAAGTTTTGCCGTATATTACTGATGTGTGTGTAAAATTTGGTGAGTTTTGAAGCATGCTAAGGGGGTCAAATTACAGCTCAAAGAGGCAAAAGTGACTGTTTTTAGTACTTTTTTGTCTTGAAGGGGGAATTGCCAACCTCCTGTTGATTTTTGCCCGAGGATATACAATTATGAAAACTAGGTCTAAGTCAGACCTATATAGAGGTTTTTGTTTCATGTCTCTCCGACCTTCGTAGTGGGAGTTACGGGCAGTGTAGTTTTTTTTTCTTTCTAGGGGGCGCTAGAGCGCAATTTTGAGTTTTGGGGTTTGGCTTTTTTATTAGATGGCAATTTTCGCCAGTCCTGATGTGTGTGTCAAATATGGTGAGTTTTGAAGCATGTTAAGGGGGTCAAATTAGAGCTCTTTAATTACCGATGCCGATATCAACCGATACCGATATATACAGTCGTGGAATTAACACATTATTATGCCTAATTTGGACAACCAGGTATGGTGAAGATAAGGTCTTTTAAAAAAATAATAATAATAAAATAAGATAAATAAATTAAAAACATTTTCCTGAATAAAAAAGAAAGTAAAACAATATAAAAACAGTTACATAGAAACTAGTAATGAATGAAAATGAGTAAAATTAAGTGGACTGTATCCCTTGCAGACTGTATTGATATATATTGATATATAATGTAGGAACCACAATATTAATAACAGAAAGAAACAACCCTTTTGTGTGAATGAGTGTAAATGGGGGAGGTTTTTTGGGGGGGTTGGTGCACTAATTGAGTGTATCTTGTGTTTTTTATGTTGATTTAATAAAAAAAATAAAATAAATGATACCGATAATAAAAAAAACGATACCGATAATTTCCGATATTACATTTTAAAGCATTTATCGGCCGATAATATCGGCAGGTCGATATTATCGGACATCTCTATTAAACTTTTTTTTTTTTTTTTTTTTAAAAGCCTTTTATTTTAGATATATGCATACTAGTTTTAGCTATTTGGCTGTTCTAGTTTTTATTTTTATTTATTTTTTATTATCTTTTTATTTTTTTAATACACTGTAGCACTTTGAGGTTGTTTACTCAATGTAAAGTGCTTTTTACAAATAAAATCTATTATTATTATTATTATTATTAGTGAAGCATTGGAAACAGTTTTTTTGTTTTTTTGAACAATGTCTATTTATTTTGTTTATTTACAAAAATAACTTGGTCAAAAGGTTTCTACGGAGCCCCTAAAGGGACATGGTTTTTTTTTTTGGGGTTGGTGCACTAATTGAGTGTATCTTGTGTTTTTTATGCTGATTTAATTAAAAAAAACACAAAAAAACAAAAACAAAAACATACCGATAATAAAAAAAAACATACCGATAATTTCCGATATTACATTTTAAAGCATTTATCGGTCGATAATATCGGCAGGTCGATATTATCGGACATCTCTATTAAAAAAACTTTCTTTTTTTTTTTAAAAAGCCTTTTATTTTAGATATATGCATACTAGTATTAGCTATTTGGCTGTTCTAGTTTTTATTTTTATTTATTTTTTATTATCTTTTTATTTTTTTAATACACTGTAGCACTTTGAGGTTGTTTACTCAATGTAAAGTGCTTTTTACAAATAAAATCTATTATTATTATTATTATTATTAGTGAAGCATTGGAAACAGTTTTTTTGTTTTTTTTAACAATGTCTATTTATTTTGTTTATTTACAAAAATAACTTGGTCAAAAGGTTTCTACGGAGCCCCTAAAGGGACATGTTTGGGTTGGTGCACTAATTGAGTGTATCTTGTGTTTTTTATGCTGATTTAATTTAAAAAAACACAAAAAAACAAAAACAAAAACATACCGATAATAAAAAAAAACATACCGATAATTTCCGATATTACATTTTAAAGCATTTATCGGCCGATAATATCGGCAGGTCGATATTATCGGACATCTCTATTAAAAAAAAAACATTTATTTTTTTTAAAAAGCCTTTTATTTTAGATATATGCATACTAGTTTTAGCTATTTGGCTGTTCAAGTTTTTATTTTTATTTTTTTTTTATTATCTTTTTATTTTTTTAATACACTGTAGCACTTTGAGGTTGTTTACTCAATGTAAAGTGCTTTTTACAAATAAAATCTATTATTATTATTATTATTATTATTATTAGTGAAGCATTGGAAACACAAAACCTGCCAAAAAGTTTTTTTGTTTTTTTTAACAATGTCTATTTATTTTGTTTATTTACAAAAAGAACTTGGTCAAAAGGGTTCTACGGAGCCCCTAAAGGGACATGGGGGAAATTAAAAAAAAAAAAATGTTTATTTATTTATTAATTTTTTAAAACATGTATCTTCTGCGCACTAGAAACTTTCTTGTGTGCACGAGAAACTTTTTATAAAGTTATAAAAAAATATATATGTATTTTTTTATTTTATTTTTTATTTTTTTGACATGTCTAAAAAAAAATAATAATAATTATAATTTTTTTCATAACTTTATAAAAAGTGCGTACGAGTAAGTTTCTCGTGCGCGCGAGATACAAGTCTAAAAAAAATAAAAAAATAAAAAAATGTATTTAACATTTTTTTCCCCCCATGTCCCTTTAGGGCGGGGGTCGGCAACCCGCGGCTCTAGAGCCGCATGCGGCTCTTTAGCGCCGCCCTAGTGGCTCTCTGGAGCTTTTTCAAAAATGTATGAAAAATGGAAAAAGATGAGGGGGAAAAAAAATGTTTTTGTTTTAATATGGTTTCTGTAGGAGGACAAACATGACACAAACCTCCCTAATTGTTATAAAGCACACTGTTTATATTAAACATGCTTCACTGATTCGAGTATTTGGCGAGTGCCGTTTTGTCCTACTAATTTTGGCGGTCCTTGAACTCACCGTAGTTTGTTTACATGTATAACTTTCTAGGACGTGTTTTATGCCACTTCTTTTTCTGTCTTATTTTGTCCACCAAACTTTTAACGTTGTGCGTGAATGCACAAAGGTGAGTTTTGTTGATGTTATTGACTTGTGTGGAGTGCTAATCAGACATATTTGGTCACTGCAAGCTAATCGATGCTAACATGCTATTTAGGCTAGCTATATGTACATATTGCATCATTATGCCTCATTTGTAGCTATATTTGAGCTCATTTTGTTTCCTTTAAGTACTCAATTTATATCTCATGACACACTATCTGTATGTAATATGGCTTTTAATTTGTTGCGGCTCCAGACAGTTTTGTTTTTGTATTTTTGGGTCCAACATGGCTCTTTCAACATTTTGGGTTGCCGACCCCTGCCCTAAAGGGACATGGGGGAATTTTTTTTTAAATAATTTTTATTTATTTATTAATTTTTTTAAACATTTTCTGCGCACTAGAAACTTTCTCGTGTGCACGAGAAACTTTTTATAAAGTTATAAATAAATATATATGTATTTTTTTTTAAATTTTTTTTGACATGTCTAAAAAAAAAATAATAATAATAATTATAATTTTTTTACAAGTAAGTTTCTCGTGCGCACGAGATACAAGTCTAAAAAAAATAAAAATTATACCAGAGTCCAGTCCACTATGGACTGGACTCTCACTATCATGTTATGTCTATTCAGGTGTACTGGAGAGGAGGCTACGCCGGATAGTCGAACCTCGGATTCAGGAGGAACAGTGTGGTTTTCGTCCTGGTCGTGGAACTGTGGACCAGCTCTATACTCTGGGCAGGGTCCTTGAGGGTCCATGGGAGTTTTCCCAACCAGTCTACATGTGTTTTGTGGACTTGGAGAAGGCATTCGACCGTGTCCCTCGGGAAGTCCTGTGGGGAGTGCTCAGAGAGTATGGGGTATCGGACTGTCTGATTGTGGCGGTCCGCTCCCTCTATGATCAGTGCCAGAGCTTGGTCCGCATTGCCGGTAGTAAGTCGGACCCGTTTCCAGTGAGGGTTGGACTCCGCCAAGGCTGCCCTTTGTCACCCATTCTGTTCTGAACTTTTATGGACAGAATTTCTAGGCGCAGTCAAGGCGTTGAGGGGATCTGGTTTGGTGGCTGCAGGATTAGGTCTCTGCTGTTTGCAGATGATGTGGTCCTGATGGCTTCATCTGGCCAGGATCTCCAGCTCTCGCTGGATCGGTTCGCAGCCGAGTGTGAAGCGACTGGGATGAGAATCAGCACCTCCAAGTCCGAGTCCATGGTTCTCGCCCGGAAAAGGGTGGAGTGCCATCTTCGGGTTGGGGAGGAGACCCTGCCCCAAGTGGAGGAGTTCAAGTACCTCGGAGTCTTGTTCACGAGTGAGGGAAGAGTGTATGGTGAGATCGACAGGCGGATTGGTGCTGCGTCTTCAGTAATGCGGACGCTGTATCGATCCGTTGTGGTAAAGAAGGAGCTGAGCCGGAAGGCAAAGCTCTCAATTTACCGGTCGATCTACGTTCCCATCCTCACCTATGGTCATGAGCTTTGGGTTATGACCGAAAGGACAAGATCACGGGTACAAGCGGCCGAAATGAGTTTCCTCCGCCGGGTGGCGGGGCTCTCCCTTAGAGATAGGGTGAGAAGCTCTGTCATCCGGGGGGAGCTCAAAGTAAAGCCGCTGCTCCTCCACATGGAGAGGAGCCAGATGAGGTGGTTCGGGCATCTGGTCAGGATGCCACCCGATCGCCTCCCTCGGGAGGTGTTTAGGGCACGTCCGACCGGTAGGACCCAGGACACGTTAGGAAGACCATGTCTCCCGGCTGGCCTGGGAACGCCTCGGGATCCCCCGGGAGGAGCTGGACGAAGTGGCTGGGGAGAGGGAAGTCTGGGCTTCCCTGCTTAGGCTGCTGCCCCCGCGACCCGACCTCGGATAAGTGGAAGAAGATGGATGGATGGATGGAAATTATACCAATCCCCCCCCCCATGTCCCTTTAGGGGCTCCGTAGGTTTCAGTGTGTATATATACTGTATTTTCTGAGCACATGCAACAATACCGTAATAATAACGATCACCGTGATCATTTTGGTCGTGATAAAACTCAAACTTTGCGGTCCTGAGCGCCGGCAGCAGTTTGCCGACCTCATCCTCCGCGAGATCGATAAAGTGGCCCCGCCCTAACTGCCACGTCCACACTCCATTAAGCCACCTTGTGAAAACGAGGCAAACAATGGAAGACGTTATTAGCAACTATTATGTTAGATCCACTATGGACTGGATTCTCACACTATTATGTTAGATCCACTATGGACTGGACTCTCACTATTATGTTAGATCCACTATGGACTGGACTTTCACACTATTATGTTAGATCCACTATGGACTGGACTCTCATACTATTATGTTAGATCCACTATGGACTGGACTCTCACACTATTATGTTAGATCCACTATGGACTGGACTCTCACACTATTATGTTAGATCGACTATGGACTGGACTCTCACTATTATGTTAGATCCACTATGGACTGGACTCTCACACTATCATGTTAGATCCACTATGGACTGGACTCTCACTATTATGTTAGATCCACTATAGACTGGACTCTCACTATTATGTTAGATCCACTATGGACTGGACTCTCACACTATTATGTTAGATCGACTATGGACTGGACTCTCACTATTATGTTAGATCCACTATGGACTGGACTCTCACACTATTATGTTAGATCCACTATGGACTGGACTCTCACTATTATGTTAGATCCACTATGGACTGGACTCTCACACTATTAAGTCATGTTTTGTTTAGTTATAGGACTCTTTAGTTTCTGTCTTTTCACTCCCTTGTCTTGTTTCCATTATTACCCCATTAGTTTCACCTGTTCCACGTTTGGACTCATTGTGCACTCTTGATTGTCACCATAGCAACCCATTAGTTTTCACCTGTCACGTCACGCACCTGTTTCACGTCTTGAGTCACGCACCTGTTTTCGTTAATCATGTCTGTAGTATTTAAGTTCAGTGTTTTTCAGTTTGTCTTTCTGACGACCTCACCACATTTATGCTCTGTCCATTCTTCCCATGTCCATTCCTCAAGCAACTATTTTCGTCCAAGCCAAGTAAGTTTTTGTTCCATGTTTATAGTCTTTTTGGTTGCATAGTTTGTTCTCCGCCATTGTGCGTGTTTTTCGTTTGTACTTTTTGCTATAGTCTTTTGATTTCATAGTTTATTCTCCGCCACTGTGCGCGCTTTCATTTATTTTATTTTTTTTGATAATAATTAATAAATCATGTACCTTCATTCCCGTCTCGCCCGAGCCAACTTTCCGTTGCATCCCGGAAAAGCACACACCCAAGACCAAGTCTTGACGGTAGGTCGTCAGCAAGACAAACTGAAAAACACTGAACTTAAATACTACAGACATGATTAACGAAAACAGGTGCGTGACTCAAGACGTGAAACAGGTGCGTGACGTGACAGGTGAAAACTAATGGGTTGCTATGGTGACAATCAAGAGTGCACAATGAGTCCAAACGGAAGGATGGATGGATGGATGGATGGATGGAAGGATGGCTGGATGGATGGATGGATGGATGGATGGATGGATGGATGGATGGAAGGATGGATGGATGGATGGATGGATGGATGGATGGATGGGTGGGTGGGTGGATGGATGGGTGGGTGGGTGGGTGGGTGGATGGGTGGATGGATGGGTGGATGGAAGGATAGATGGAAGGATGGATGGATGGATGGATGGATGGATGGATGGATGGATGGAAGGATGGATGGATGGATGGAAGGATGGATGGATGGATGGAAGGGTGGGTGGGTGGATGGATGGATGGAAGGATGGATGGAAGGATGGATGGATGGATGGATGGAAGGATGGATGGATGGATGGATGGATGGATGGATGGAAGGATGGAAGGATGGATGGATGGAAGGATGGATGGAAGGATGGATGGATGGATGGAAGGATGGATGGATGGATGGATGGATGGAAGGATGGATGGAAGGATGGATGGATGTATGGATGTATGGAAGGATGGATGGATGGATGGATGGAAGGGTGGGTGGATGGGTGGGTGGATGGATGGATGGATGGATGGATGGATGGATGGATGGATGGATAGATGGATGGAAGGATGGATGGATGGATGGATGGATGGATGGATGGATGGATGGAAGGATGGATGGCTGGATGGATGGATGGATGGATGGATGGATGGATGGATGGAAGGGTGGGTGGGTGGGTGGGTGGATGGGTGGATGGGTGGATGGATGGATGGATGGATGGAAGGATGGATGGATGGAAGGGTGGGTGGGTGGATGGATGGATGGATGGATGGATGGAAGGATGGATGGAAGGATGGATGGATGGATGGAAGGATGGATGGATGGATGGATGGAAGGATGGATGGATGGATGGATGGAAGGATGGATGGATGGAAGGATGGATGGATGGATGGATGGAAGGATGGATGGCTGGATGGATGGATGGATGGATGGATGGATGGATGGATGGAAGGATGGATGGATGGATGGATGGAAGGATGGATGGATGGATGGAAGGATGGATGGATGGAAGGGTGGGTGGGTGGGTGGGTGGATGGATGGATGGATGGATGGATGGAAGGATGGATGGATGGATGGATGGATGGATGGAAGGACGGACGGCTGGATGGATGGATGGATGGATGGAAGGATGGATGGATGGATGGATGGATGGAAGGATGGATGGATGGATGGAAGGATGGATGGATGGATGGATGGATGGATGGAAGGATGGATGGATGGATGGATGGATGGATGGATGGATGGATGGATGGCACGACCGCCTTTGATTTTATTTTGGTGATTTGTGACCGCCGGAGAACGGGGAGCGAAACACATATGAGAAAGAGCCGTGGGAGAAAAGTATGTCTTTATCTTTTAATAAAGCCAGGAGGCAACATGGAATTACAGCATAATAGCAGTGCACAGTCCTCTGAAGACTTAATTGCCTTCATTATAGCACTGAGTGGCGGGAGGGAGGCAGCGAAGGGACGCGGGAGGCGGAGCCACACAGAAGTAGAAAGTCGGCCCCAAAGAGCGAATGACGGTTGCAGGTGGAGAGCAGGTGAGCGGCGTCCAGGACAACGTCTGCCCCGCTCACGTCTGACACCACACTGGCAGCCCCCGCTGAGGGACGCTAAATATAGCTCGCTTTTCCTCGCCGTCTAGACTCCGGCTTTGCGGCTGTGGTTTTTGTCCTCTTGGGGAAAAAGATTGTCCGCTTGATTGTTGGGCCGCCCGAGCCGGCGGGAAGTTGGGACTGCGGAGGATCTGCGAACCCCCAAGACCGACTCAGTACATACCGTATTTTCCGGACCATAAGGCACACCGAATTTACACGCCGAACTGCTGATGAGCAAGTCTAGTCTAGTCAGGTCTATTTTCATACAAAAGGCGCATTAAAGAAATCATATTATTATTCTTTTTTTCTAAATGTAAAAGACTTCCTTGTGGTCTACATAACATGTAATGATGGTAGACAATCTCGCACTATTATGTTGGATCCACTATGGACTGGACTCTCACTATTATGTTAGATCCACTATGGACTGGACTCTCACTATTATGTTAGATCCACTATGGACTGGACTCTCACACTATTATGTTGGATCCACTATGGACTGGACTCTCACACTATTATGTTAGATCCACTATGGACTGGTTTCTCACTATATGTTAGATCCACTATGGACTGGACTCTCACACTATTATGTTAGATCCACTATGGACTGGACTCTCTCACTATTATGTTAGATCCACTATGGACTGGACTCTCACTATTATGTTAGATCCACTATGGACTGGACTCTCACACTATTATGTTAGATCCACTATGGACTGGACTCTCACTATTATGTTAGATCCACTATGGACTGGACTCTCACTATTATGTTAGATCCACTATGGACTGGACTCTCACTATTATGTTAAATCCACTATGGACTGGACTCTCTCACTATTATGTTAGATCCACTATGGACTGGACTCTCACTATTATGTTAGATCCACTATGGACAGGACTCTCACTATTATGTTAGATCCACTATGGACTGGACTCACACTATTATGTTAGATCCACTATGGACTGGACTCTCACTATTATGTTGGATCCACTATGGACTGGACTCTCACACTATTATGTTAGAGCCACTATGGACTGGACTCTCACTATTATGTTGGATCCACTATGGACTGGACTCTCACTATTATGTTAGATCCACTATGGACTGGACTCACACTATTATGTTAGATCCACTATGGACTGGACTCTCACTATTATGTTAGATCCACTATGGACTGGACTCTCACACTATTATGTTAGATCCACTATGGACTGGACTCTCACACTATTATGTTAGATCCACTATGGACTGGACTCTCACTATTATGTTAGATCCACTATGGACTGGACTCTCACACTATTATGTTAGATCCACTATGGACTGGACTCTCACACTATTATGTTAGATCCACTATGGACTGGACTCTCACTATTATGTTAGATCCACTATGGACTGGACTCTCACACTATTATGTTAGATCCACTATGGACTGGACTCTCACTATTATGTTAGATCCACTATGGACTGGACTCTCACTATTATGTTAGATCCACTATGGACTGGACTCTCACTATTATGTTAGATCCACTATGGACTGGACTCTCACTATTATGTTAGATCCACTATGGACTGGACTTTCACACTATTATGTTAGATCCACTATGGACTGGACTCTCACTATTATGTTAGATCCACTATGGACTGGACTCTCACTATTATGTTAGATCCACTATGGACTGGACTCTCACACTATTATGTTAGATCCACTATGGACTGGACTCTCACACTATTATGTTAGATCCACTATGGACTGGACTCTCACTATTATGTTAGATCCACTATGGACTGGACTTTCACACTATTATGTTAGATCCACTATGGACTGGACTCTCACTATTATGTTAGATCCACTATGGACTGGACTCTCACTATTATGTTAGATCCACTATGGACTGGACTCTCACTATTATGTTAGATCCACTATGGACTGGACTTTCACACTATTATGTTAGATCCACTATGGACTGGACTCTCACTATTATGTTAGATCAACTATGGACTGGACTCTCACACTATTATGTTAGATCCACTATGGACTGGACTCTCACACTATTATGTTAGATCCACTATGGACTGGACTCTCACTATTATGTTAGATCCAATATGGACTGGACTCTCACTATTATGTTAGATCCACTATGGACTGGACTCTCACACTATTATGTTGGATCCACTATGGACTGGAGTCTCACACTATTATGTTAGATCCACTATGGACTGGACTCACACACTATTATGTTTGATCCACTATGGACTGGACTCTCTCACTATTATGTTAGATCCACTATGGACTGGACTCTCACACTATTATGTTAGATCCACTATGGACTGGACTCTCACACTATTATGTTAGATCCACTATGGACTGGTGGGCGGGGTTGGGTGGTAGCAGGGGGTGTATATTGTAGCGTCCTGGAAGAGTTAGTGCTGCAAGGGGTTCTGGGTATTTGTTCTGTTGTGTTTATGTTGTGTTACGGTGCGGATGTTCTCTTGAAATGTGTTTGTCATTCTTGTTTGGTGTGGGTTCACAGTGTGGCACATATTTGTAACAGTGTTAAAGTTGTTTATACGGCCACCCTCAGTGTGACCTGTATGGCTGTTGATCAAGTATGCCTCCACGCTAAGAATACCAAAAGTTGTAAAAAAAATATGTGGTGCGTTGTCGTTCCGATAAAACAACAAGAAGTATTGGATG
>NC_084550.2:4262500-4292500 GCF_033978685.3 Nerophis lumbriciformis
ACTGCCGCACCTTCACGATCTCCTCTGCCTCTGTTGGAGGGATGGAGCCGTCCCCCAGGATCTGCGTGACTCCAAGATTGTCACACTATACAAGAACAAGGGAGACCGTAGTGACTGTAATAATTACCGCGGCATCTCCCTGCTTAACATCGTGGGGAAAGTCTTTGCTCGTGTCGCCCTTGCTAGACTCCACCTCCTTGCAGAACGTGTCTACCCTGAGTCACAATGTGGCTTTAGGGCAGCAAGATCCACAGTGGACATGATTTTCACCCTTCGGCAGCTGCAGGAGAAGTGCCGGGAACAGAGGAGACCCTTGTATCTCGCCTTTGTTGATCTCACTAAAGCATTCGACCTTGTCAGCAGAGATGGTCTCTTTAAGATGCTTGTAAAGATCGGCTGCCCCCCAAAACTCCTCGCCGTCATAAGATCATTCCACGAAAACACACAGGGTTCTGTCTGTTGGGGAGGAGGAACATCAGAGGCCTTTCCAATCCACAGCGGCGTAAAACAGGGCTGCGTTCTTGCACCAACCCTCTTTGGAATTTTCTTCTCCCTCGTTCTGTCTACTGCTTTCGGCACATGTTCTGAAGGTGTCTCCCTACACACGAGAGCTGATGGGAAACTTTTCAACCTTGCCCGTTTGCGCTCCAAGACCAAGGTGACCAGTGTCCTCCTGAGGGAAATGCTTTTTGCTGATGATGCAGCTCTAGCATCCCACACCGAGTCTGGACTCCAGAGGCTGATGGACAGGCTTTCATCTGCCTGTAAAGAGTTTGGTCTCACCATCAGCCTAAAGAAGACCAATGTCATGGGCCAAGATGCTGAAACTCCACTCTCCATCTCCGTCGACAATCAGACTCTGGAATGTGTCAACACCTTTACATACCTTGGATCCGCAATCTCCAGTGACTTGTCACTCGACACAGAACGTGCCACCCGTCTTGCGAGAGCCGCCACAGTGATGGCCAGGCTGTCCAAAAGAGTATGGTCGAACAACCAGCTATCCACACGCACTAAACTCCAGGTCTATCAAGCCTGCGTCATTAGCACACTGATGTATGGCAGCGAGGCCTGGACCACCTACACCAGACATGAGAAACAGCTAAACAGCTTTCACCTGCGCTGTCTTCGCCGCATCCTGGGAATCTCATGGCAGGACAAAGTTCCCAACATGGAAGTCCTAGATCGTGCTCACTCCACCAGCCTGTTCACCATGCTCAGCCAACGCCGCCTCAGATGGCTTGGCCATGTCCACAGGATGGACCCCAGCCGGCTCCCCAGAGCTGTCCTGTACGGCGAATTGTCAACAGGCTCCAGACCCCTTGGTCGCCCCCGACTGCGTTTCAAGGACGTGTGCAAACGTGACATGAAACAGGCAGGCATCGACCACAACAACTGGGAGGAAGCTGCAAAAGACCGCGACGTTTGGAGGCACACTGTTGCTACAGGAACCCGCCGTGCCGAGGAGAAACACATCTCCTTGTTGCAGGCGAGGAGACAAAAGCGGAAACTCCGTGACGCGGTACCTGCTCCTGTGTCAGAACCCTCCACATACGTTTGCGCCAACTGCACCAGAGACTGTCACTCCAGAGTGGGGCTGTACAGCCACAGCCGCCGCTGCAAGAAAGAATGAACTCCCCCAGGCGCAACCCATCGTCACTACTGACGGACGGATGCCTATGATGATGATGATATATGTATATGTGTGTACATACATATATATATATATGTATGTGTGTATATGTAAATAAATGTATATGTGTGTATATATATGTATATGTATGTATATATATACATACATGTATATATGTATGTATATATATGTGCATATGTATGTATATATATACATACATGTATATATGTATGTATATATATGTGCATATGTATATGTTTGTATATATAAGTACATATATATGTATATGTGTACATATATATGTATATACATATGTATGTATATATATATATATACAGTATATATGTGTATATATACATATATATGTATAAATGTATGTATATATGTATATGTACAGTATGTATATATATGAATGTATACATATATACACATATGTATGTATATGTATACTGTGTATATGTATATGTATGTATATATATGAATGTATATATATGTATATATGTATATGTGTGTACATATATATATGTATATGTATGTGTGTATATGTAAATAAATGTATATGTGTGTATATATATGTACAGTATATATATATATATATATATGTGTGTGTACATGTAAATAAATGTATATGTGTATATATATATATGTATATGTATGTATATATACACATACATGTATATATGTATGTATATATATATATATATGTATATGTATAAATATGTATGTATATATGTGCATATGTATATATATATATATATATATGTATATATTTGTATATATATATATAAGTACATTTTTGCCAATCAGAAGCCTGAAGGTTATTTGTCGAAAAATAAAACAAGTTACATTATTTGAAAAAAAAAAGCATAAAAATGTAATGTTAAAGTTAAAGTACCAATTATTGTCTCACACACACGCACACACACACACACACACACACACACACACACACACACACACACTAGATGTGGCGAAATGATCACCCTTGATCACCCCCTTAGCCAACCAGAATGCTGAAGAAAGTGATTTGTGGAAAAGGCAGAAGTTATATGACGGATTATAAAGCAGAGATGCACAAACCAGCTTGACAGCTTACCTGGGAACTTAAGATGATAGGACAATGAGTCGTGCCAAAGGAGGCGATGGCGCCCGACTCGCGCCTTCTACTTCCTCCCATGTGACCCGGGCATCCCCGGCGAGCGGCGACACGGCATTGTTGGCTTTGATCTTCACCCCCGTCTTCCTTGCGGCTATAAAGAGAGCTGGCAGGCGCCCAGGAGCAGTCTATAACGCCAGGAAATGATCTCTGACATCAAAACACCTTCAAATGAGGTCACCGACAATCATGCAATTACATCGCTTTATGCTCTCTCAAATGTTTAACTTGCGGCTTCACACCTTTCATCTTCACCTGAAATAAGAACACAACATTTGTAGGAATAGCAGCTTTATTCTGCCAAAAATACATCATTTTACACTCATAACATCATGTTTCTATTTTCCAGTAAAACTATTGTTTCTTTCTTGCAAGCGGTAGAAAATGGATGGATGGACGGAATTTGTTTTGTCAATTTTATTATTACAACTTTATTTTCATTAAATTAAAGCTAATATTACTACTTTAGTTTAATCAAATTACATATTTTATAGCATAAAATTTAATTGTTTTTGCTCTGAATATTACGACTTCATTCTTGTAAAATTAAGTTACTTTTTGTAATTTTTCCACTTCAGTCTTGAAAACGTATATATTTTTACTCATTTTTAACCATCTACATTTATTCTAAAAAAAATTGTATTACTATTTACTATCTGTTTATATTATCTTATTCTATTTCTGATTATCATTGTTATTATTATTAATTTATTATTTTTATTTTGTATTATTTTATTCTATTTCTGATTATCATTGTTATTATTATGAATTTATTATTCTTATTTTATTTTATTTTATTTAATTGCTTTATCTGTAAATATTATAATCACTTTGTTTTGTTTTCTTGCTGTTTTTTTTTTTCTTCTTTTTTTGGGGTGAAGGGGTGGCATCGTTGGGATATAAACAAAAAAATATTCAGACATTTGGGGCAGACGGTAGATGTGTGATGTATGCAAATATGATGTAATGGATAGAAATGTCTGATGCTGGATGTCAATGAAAATGTAATTTAAAAAAAACAAACATTTTTTTCAAAGAAGTAATTTTTAACCATCCACATTTCTTCTAAAATGTTGATTTTTTTTCCTCCCAAAAATGTCATTTTTAACCATCCACATTTTTTCAAAAATGTTGATTTAAAAAAAAAAAGAAGTCATTTTTAACCCTCCACATTTATTCTAAAACGTTGATTTTTTTTTTTTAAAGTAATTTTTAACATCCACATTTATTCTAAAATGTAGATTTTTTTCCCCCCCAAAAAAGTCATTTTTAACAATCCACATTTATTCTAAAACGTTGATTTTTTCCAAAAAAAGTCATTTTTAACCATCCACGTTTATTCTAAAATGTTGATTTTTTTCCAAAAAAAAAGGCATTTTTAACCATCCACATTTATTCTAAAACGTAGATTTTTTTTAAAAGTCATTTTTAACCATCCCCATTTATTATAAAATGTGAATTTTTTCAAAAAAGTAATTTTCAACCATTCACATTTCTTCTAAAATGTTGATTCCCCCCCCCCAAAAAAGTAATTTTTAACCATCCACATTTATTCTAAAACGTTGATTAAAAAAAAAAAAAGAAGTCATTTTTAACCCTCCACATTTATTCGGGCACAGCCCGAAGAGGCAACGTGGGTCCCCCCTCCAATGGGCTCACCACCCATAGCAGGGGCCATAGAGGTCGGGTGCAATGTGAGCTGGGCGGTAGCCGAAGGCAGGGCACTTGGCGGTCCGATCCTCGGCTACATAAGCTGGCTCTTGGGACCTGGAACGTCACCTCGCTGGGGGGAAAGGAGCCTGAGCTAGTGCGCGAGGTAGAGAAGTTCCGGTTGGATATAGTCGGACTCACCTCGACGCACAGCAAGGGCTCTGGAACCAGTTCTCTCGAGAGGGGCTGGACTCTCTTCCACTCTGGCGTTGCCAGCAGTGAGAGGCGACGGGCTGGGGTGGCAATTCTTGTTGCCCCCCGGCTCAGAGCCTGCATGTTGGAGTTCAACCCGGTGGACGAGAGGGTAGCTTCCCTCCGCCTTCGGGTGGGGGGACGGGTCCTGACTGTTGTTTGCGCTTACGCGCCAAACAGCAGCTCAGAGTACCCACCCTTTTTGGATTCACTCGAGGGAGTACTGGAGAGTGCTCCCCCGGGGGATTCCCTCGTTCTACTGGGAGACTTCAATGCTCATGTTGGTAACGACAGTGAAACCTGGAGAGGCGTGATTGGGAAGAATGGCCGCCCGGATCTGAACCCAAGTGGTGTTTTGTTATTGGACTTTTGTGCCCGTCACGGATTGTCCATAACGAACACCATGTTCAAGCATAAGGGTGTCCATATGTGCACTTGGCACCAGGACACCCTAGGCCGCAGTTCTATGATCGACTTTGTAGTTGTGTCATCGGATTTGCGGCCTCATGTTTTGGACACTCGGGTGAAGAGAGGGGCGGAGCTTTCTACCGATCACCACCTGGTGGTGAGTTGGCTGCGATGGTGGGGGAGGATGCCGGACAGACCTGGCAGGCCCAAACGCATTGTGAGGGTTTGCTGGGAACGTCTGGCAGAGTCTCCTGTCAGAGAGAGTTTCAATTCCCACCTCCGGAAGAACTTTGAACATGTCACGAGGGAGGTGCTGGACATTGAGTCCGAGTGGACCATGTTCCGCACCTCTATTGTCGAGGCGGCTGATTGGAGCTGTGGCCGCAAGGTAGTTGGTGCTTGTCGTGGCGGTAATCCTAGAACCCGTTGGTGGACACCGGCGGTGAGGGATGCCGTCAAGCTGAAGAAGGAGTCCTATCGGGTTCTTTTGGCTCATGGGACTCCTGAGGCAGCGGACAGGTACCGACAGGCCAAGCGGTGTGCGGCTTCAGCGGTCGCGGAGGCAAAAACTCGGACATGGGAGGAGTTCGGGGAAGCCATGGAAAACGACTTCCGGACGGCTTCGAAGCGATTCTGGACCACCATCCGCCGCCTCAGGAAGGGGAAGCAGTGCACTACCAACACCGTGTATGGTGCGGATGGTGTTCTGCTGACCTCGACTGCGGAAGTTGTGGATCGGTGGAGGGAATACTTCGAAGACCTCCTCAATCCCACCAACACGTCTTCCTATGAGGAAGCAGTGCCTGGGGAATCTGTGGTGGGCTCTCCTATTTCTGGGGCTGAGGTTGCTGAGGTAGTTAAAAAGCTCCTCGGTGGCAAGGCCCCGGGGATGGATGAGATCCGCCCGGAGTTCCTTAAGGCTCTGGATGCTGTAGGGCTGTCTTGGTTGACAAGACTCTGCAGCATCGCGTGGACATCGGGGGCAGTACCTCTGGATTGGCAGACCGGGGTGGTGGTTCCTCTTTTTAAAAAGGGGAACCGGAGGGTGTGTTCTAACTATCGTGGGATCACACTCCTCAGCCTTCCCGGTAAGGTCTATTCAGGTGTACTGGAGAGGAGGCTACGCCGGATAGTCGAACCTCGGATTCAGGAGGAACAGTGTGGTTTTCGTCCTGGTCGTGGAACTGTGGACCAGCTCTATACTCTCGGCAGGGTCCTTGAGGGTGCATGGGAGTTTGCCCAACCAGTCTACATGTGCTTTGTGGACTTGGAGAAGGCATTCGACCGTGTCCCTCGGGAAGTCCTGTGGGGAGTGCTCAGAGAGTATGGGGTTTCGGACTGTCTGATTGTGGCGGTCCGCTCCCTGTATGATCAGTGTCAGAGCTTGGTTCGCATTGCCGGCAGTAAGTCGGACAAGTTTCCGGTGAGGGTTGGACTCCGCCAAGGCTGCCCTTTGTCACCGATTCTGTTCATAACTTTTATGGACAGAATTTCTAGGCGCAGTCAAGACGTTGAAGGGATCTGGTTTGGTGGCTGCAGGATTAGGTCTCTGCTTTTTGCAGATGATGTGGTCCTGATGGCTTCATCTGGCCAGGATCTTCAGCTCTCGCTGGATCGGTTCGCAGCTGAGTGTGAAGCGACTGGGATGAGAATCAGCACCTCCAAGTCCGAGTCCATGGTTCTCTCCCGGAAAAGGGTGGAGTGCCATCTCCGGGTTGGGGAGGAGATCTTGCCCCAAGTGGAGGAGTTCAAGTACCTCGGAGTCTTGTTCACGAGTGAGGGAAGAGTGGATCGTGAGATCGACAGGCGGATCGGTGCGGCGTCTTCAGTAATGCAGACGCTGTATCGATCCGTTGTGGTGAAGAAGGAGCTGAGCCGGAAGGCAAAGCTCTCAATTTACCGGTCGATCTACGTTCCCATCCTCACCTATGGTCATGAGCTTTGGGTTATGACCGAAAGGACAAGATCACGGGTACAAGCGGCCCAAATGAGTTTCCTCCGCCGGGTGGCGGGGCTCTCCCTTAGAGATAGGGTGAGAAGCTCTGTCATCCGGGGGGAGCTCAAAGTAAAGCCGCTGCTCCTCCACATGGAGAGGAGCCAGATGAGGTGGTTCGGGCATCTGGTCAGGATGCCACCCGAACGCCTCCCTAAGGAGGTGTTTAGGGCACGTCCGACCGGTAGGAGGCCACGAGGAAGACCCAGGACACGTTGGGAAGACTATGTCTCCCGGCTGGCCTGGGAACGCCTCGGGATCCCCCGGGAGGAGCTGGACGAAGTGGCTGGGGAGAGGGAAGTCTGGGCTTCCCTGCTTAGGCTGCTGCCCCCGCGACCCGACCTCGGATAAGCGGAAGAAGATGGATGGATGGATGGCATTTATTCTAAAACGTTGATTTTTTTTTTTTAAGTAATTTTTAACATACACATTTATTCTAAAATGTAGATTTTTTTACCCCCCAAAAAAGTCATTTTTAACAATCCACATTTATTCTAAAACGTTGATTTTTTCCAAAAAAAGTCATTTTTAACCATCCACGTTTATTCTAAAATGTTGATTTTTTTCCAAAAAAAAGTCATTTTTAACCATCCACATTTATTCTAAAACGTAGATTTTTTTTAAAAGTCATTTTTAACCATCCCCATTTATTATAAAATGTGAATTTTTTCAAAAAAGTAATTTTCAATCATCCACATTTATTCTAAAATGTTGATTTCCCCCCCAAAAAAGTAATTTTTAACTATCCACATTTATTCTAAAACGTTGATTAAAAAAAAAAAAGAAGTCATTTTTAACCATCCACATTTATTCTAAAATGTTGATTTTTTCCCCCCCCAAAAAGTCATTTTTAACCATCCACATTTCTTTTAAAATGTGATTTAAAAAAAAAAAAGAAGTAATTTTTAACTATCCAAATTTATTCTAAAATGTTGATTTACAAAAACTAAAAGCCATTTTTAACCATCCACATTCATTCTAAAATGTTGATTTTTTCCAAAAATGTCATTTTTAACCATCCACATTTCTTCTAAAATGTTAATTTTTTCAAAAAAAGTCATTTTTAACCATCCACATTTATTCTAAAACGTTGATTTTTTTTAAAGTAATTTTTAACATCCACATTTATTCTAAAATGTTGATTTCCCCCCCCCCAAAAAGTCATTTTTAACAATCCACATTTATTCTAAAATGTTGATTTTTTTTTGAGTAATTTTTAACATCCACATGTCTTCTAAGATGTTGAATTCCCCCCCCCCCAAGTCATTTTTAACCATCCACATTTATTATAAAATGTGAATTTTTTCAAAAAAGTCATTTTCAACCATCCACATTTCTTCTAAAATGTTGATTTCCCCCCCCCAAAAAGTCATTTTTAACCATCCACATTTATTCTAAAATGTAAATTTTTTCAAAAAAGTCATTTTTAACCATCCACATTTCTTCTAAAATGTAGATTTTTTTCAAACATTACTAGTTTAGTTTCATACATTATGTCTGAATAAGTCATAAAATTATCGTAGTTTTTTCTCTCTGAATATTACGACTTTATTTATAGTAAAAATAATATAAAAATGTTATTATTTTTTTATTCTAAAATGTGAATTTTTTCAAAAAAAGGCATTTTTTTAACCATCCAAATTTATTCTAAAATGTTGATTTAAAAAAAGAAGTAATTTTTAACCATCCAAATTTTTTCTAAAATGTGAATTTTTTCAAAAAAGTCATTTTTTAACCATTCACATTTCTTCTAAAATGTTGATTTTTTTCCCCCAAAAAAAGTCATTTTTAACCATCCACATTTATTCTAAAATGTTATTTTTTAATTTTTTTTTTTAAGTCATTTTTAACCATCCACATTTATTCTAAAAGGTTGATTTTTTTCAAACATTACTAGTTTAGTTTCATACATTATGTCTGAATAAGTCATAAAATTATCGTAGTTTTTTCTCTCTGAATATTACGACTTTATTTATAGTAAAAATAATATAAAAATGTTATTATTTTTGTTTTATGACAATGACAACCTGAGTCAAGGATACGTTTTTTTGCGTCAGTTTTATTACTTTTTTTTGGTAATCTTACAAAATGTTGCATGTTCAACCATCATTTTAATACTTAACACTTTTTTCCGACAGTACTTATGTAGTCATGTGCATTTATTCTTCCTCGTAGTTTGTTCTCTTTCTAATCCTGCAGAAACTGTATAAATATGTATAAGTAAGTGAGCGATATCTTTGGAAAGGCACAACTGTGTTGGATGGCATCGATGGCGTACCTACTTTAGTACTTGATGACTTCTTTGCTTCTTTTCTCACTTTTCCTCCCAGTGCTCGGACGGACAGCTCCCCCTAGGGGGTCTAATATGAACACCATGTCAGGAAAAAAAAGGGGTGGAGTACAAATGTAAACATTTGGTTTGTTTGTTTGTTTACAGGCCAAGAGAGCGGTGCAGCGAGGAGCCACCGCCGTCATCTTTGATGTGTCGGAAAACCCGGACGCCATCGACAAGGTTGGTACAGCGTCTGTAAAATACAACAAAACATGGAAAAAAACACAACAGGTGAGAAAGATACTAGTTCTGAAATATACTCAAATGTTACATCAAAAATAAATGCATTTATGGCGTGCCGTTACACCCTTAGTCTACATCAGTGGTTCTCAAACTTTTTTTGTCATCCCCCACTTTGGACAAGGGGGAGTTTTCAAGCCCCACCTGCCCACATCGCCCCAACAGAGCGCTAATGCCAAGCTTTAACATTTTCAAATTGATTGAACATCAAGTTGTATACATTCAAACTCAATAACATAAAATAACATCAAGTTCAATAATAAATAAAATAACTGTGCAGCTGTGGTATAACTTGCATCAAGTTCAATAATAAATAAAATAACTTCCATCAAGTTCAATAAATAAAACAAAAGTGTTATAACTTGCATCAAGTTCAATAATAAATCAAAAAAAGTGTTATAACTTGCATCACGTTCAATAATAAATCAAAAAAAGTGATAACTTGCATCAAGTTCAATAATAAATCAAATAAGTGTTATAACTTGCATCAAGTTCAATAATAAATCAAATAACTTGCATCAAGTTCAATAATAAATCAAAAAAACTGTTATAACTTGCATCGAGTTCAATAATAAATCAAATAAAAGTGTTATAACTTGCATCAAGTTCAATAATAAATCAAATAACTTGCATCAAGTTCAATAATAAATCAAAAAAGTGTTATAACTTGCATCAACTTCAATAATAAATAAAACAAAAGTGTTATAACTTGCATCAAGTTCAATAATAAATCAAATAAAAGTGTTATAACTTGCATCAAGTTCAATAATAAATCAAATAACTTGCATAAAGTTTAATAATACATAAAAAAAAGTGTTATAACTTGCATCAAGTTCAATAATAAATCAAAAAAGTGTTATAACTTGCATCAAGTTCAATAATAAATCAAATAACTTGCATCAAGTTCAATAATAAATCAAAAAACTGTTATAACTTGCATCGAGTTCAATAATAAATCAAATAAAAGTGTTATAACTTGCATCAAGTTCAATAATAAATCAAATAACTTGCATCAAGTTCAATAATAAATCAAAAAGTGTTATAATTTGCATCAAGTTCAATAATAAATAAAACAAAAGTGTTATAACTTGCATCAAGTTCAATAATAAATCAAAAATGTGTTATAACTTGCATCAAGTTCAATAATAAATCAAATAAAAGTGTTATAACTTGCATCAAGTTCAATAATAAATCAAATAACTTGCATCAAGTTCAATAATAAATCAAAAAAGTGTTATAACTTGCATCAACTTCAATAATAAATAAAACAAAAGTGTTATAACTTGCATCAAGTTCAATAATAAATCAAATAAAAGTGTTATAACTTGCATCAAGTTCAATAATAAATCAAATAACTTGCATAAAGTTTAATAATACATAAAAAAAAGTGTTATAACTTGCATCAAGTTCAATAATAAATCAAATAAGTGTTATAACTTGCATCAAGTTCAATAATAAATCAAATAACTTGCATCAAGTTCAATAATAAATCAAAAAACTGTTATAACTTGCATCGAGTTCAATAATAAATCAAATAAAAGTGTTATAACTTGCATCAAGTTCAATAATAAATCAAATAACTTGCATCAAGTTCAATAATAAATCAAAACGTGTTATAATTTGCATCAAGTTCAATAATAAATAAAACAAAAGTGTTATAACTTGCATCAAGTTCAATAATAAATCAAAAATGTGTTATAACTTGCATCAAGTTCAATAATAAATCAAATAAAAGTGTTATAACTTGCATCAAGTTCAATAATAAATCAAATAACTTGCATCAAGTTCAATAACAAATCAAAAAACTGTTATAACTTGCATCAACTTCAATAATAAATAAAACAAAAGTGTTATAACTTGCATCAAGTTCAATAATAAATCAAATAAAAGTGTTATAACTTGCATCAAGTTCAATAATAAATCAAATAACTTGCATAAAGTTTAATAATACATAAAAAAAAGTGTTATAACTTGCATCAAGTTCAATAATAAATCAAAAAAGTGTTATAACTTGCATCAAGTTCAATAATAAATCAAAAAAGTGTTATAACTTGCATCAAGTTCAATAATAAACAAAACAAAAGTGTTATAACTTGCATCAAGTTCAATAATAAATCAAAAATGTGTTATAACTTGCATCAAGTTCAATAATAAATCAAATAAAAGTGTTATAACTCGCATCAAGTTCAATAATAAATCAAATAACTTGCATCAAGTTCAATAATAAATCAAATAAAAGTGCCACTTTGCAATCTCTGCAAAAAGAAAAGGAGGAGCTATGCATTTGGCAAGACAGGGCAAGTGACAGCACTTTCCCCCAGGAGAGCCACCTTGCTTCACTGTGAAACAGCACGGCCGTATGATCAGCTCCCATTTCCTCACACAGTGCAGAGAACAGTCGCACTTTCAGTGGTCGTGTTTTGATCAAAATTACCGCGCTCACAACATCTGTTAAAACCTCATTGAGTTCGGGGCTGAGCTGCCTTGACGCGAGTGCTTCCCGGTGAATGACACAGTGTGTGCCCGTCACATTTTTGTTTCTCTGCAGGCGCTGGCTCTGGCTCGACGACCTTTGAGGTGCGAGTCACAAATGTATATACTTGTGTAATTGTGGTCCACACATTAGCCTGCTACCCATCCGCGCGAAAGTTTGTTCCGCTTAGCCCCCGCCCCCATTAGTTACTGTTGCTATGTCTGTCAAACTTTCGCTCCTACCGAGACATATAAAGCCTACAGTAAATGGGACCGGTAATTTCCGTTTATTTATATAGCGGATTTCACAGACAGAATCACAAAGTGATTTACAGTGTGTATAGAAAATGAAAGCATAGTAAAAAATAATAATCTAAGAATATAATTTTTTTTTAAAATTGAAAGTGAAATTTCCTCCCGTTCCTCGCGCCCCACCTGTCATGTCTCTATTCCCCACCAGTGGGGCGCGCCCCACACTTTGAGAAACGCTGGTCTACATGCAGTTCAGTATTGTGGAGCTACTGTAGCACCGAGTATTTCATATTTTGGTACCGCTACCAAAATGTATTTCGATACTTTTCTAAATAAAGGGCACCACGAAAAATGTCATTATTGGCTTCATTTTAACCAAAAATCTTACGGTACATTAAACCTACGTTTTTATTGCAATCAAAGAACTATTTTGTCCTTAAGTAAAAAAAAAAGTGAACATTCCGTATTTTTCGGACTATAAGCCGCAGTTTTTTTCATAGTTTGGGTGCGACTTATACTCAGGAGCGACTTATGTGTGAAATGATTAACACATTATAATATTATTGATCTCATTCCCGTAAGAGACTAGACGTATAAGATTTCATGGGATTTAGCGATTAGATTTTTAAAGTAATTTCTAACATCCACATTTATTCTAAAATGTAGATTTCCCTCCTCCCCAAAAAAGTCATTTTTAACAATCCACATTTATTCTAAAACGTTGATTTTTTTAAAGTAATTTTTAACATCCACATGTCTTCTAAGATGCTGAATTCCCCCCCCCCAAGTCATTTTTAACCATCCACATTTATTCTAAAATGTTGATTTTTTCCAAAAAAAAGTCATTTTTAACCATCCACATTTATTCTAAAACGTAGATTTTTTTTTAAAGTCATTTTTAACCATCCCCATTTATTGTAAAATGTGAATTTTTTCAAAAAAGTCATTTTCAACCATCCACATTTCTTCTAAAATGTTGATTTTCCCCCCCAAAAAAGTCATTTTTAACCATCCACATTTATTCTAAAACGTTGATTTTAAAAAAAGAAGTCATTTTTAACCATCCACATTTATTCTAAAATGTGAATTTCTTTCCAAAAAAAGTCATTTTTTAACCATCCAAATGTATTTTAAAATGTTGATTTAAAAAAAAAGGCATTTTTAACCATCCCCATTTATTATAAAATGTGAATTTTTTCAAAAAAGTCATTTTCAACCATCCACATTTCTTCTAAAATGTTGATTTTTCCCCCCCAAAAAAGTCATTTTTAACCATCCACATTTATTCTAAAACGTAGATTTTTTTTTAAAGTCATTTTTAACCATCCCCATTTATTATAAAATGTGAATTTTTTCAAAAAAGTCATTTTCAACCTTTCTTCTAAAATGTTGATTTTCCCCCCCAAAAAAGTCATTTTTAACCATCCACATTTATTCTAAAACGTTGATTTAAAAAAAAGAAGTCATTTTTAACCATCCACATTTATTCTAAAATGTGAATTTTTTTCAAAAAAAGTCATTTTTTAACCATCCAAATGTATTTTAAAATGTTGATTTTAAAAAAAAGGCATTTTTAACCATCCACATTTATTCTAAAATGTGAATTTTTTCAAAAAGGTAATTTTTAACCATCCACATTTATTCTAAAACGTTGATTTAAAAAAAAGAAGTCAATTTTAACCATCCACATTTATTCTAAAACGTTGATTTAAAAAAAAGAAGTCAATTTTAACCATCCACATTTATTCTAAAATGTGAATTTTTTCAAAAAAAGTCATTTTTTAACCATCTAAATGTATTTTAAAATGTTGATTTTTTTTTAAAAAAAAGGCATTTTTAACCATCCACATTTATTCTAAAATGTGAATTTTTTCAAAAAGGTCATTTTTAACCATCCACATTTCTTCTAAAATGTTGATTTTTCCCCCCCAAAAAAGTCATTTTTAACCATCCACATTTATTCTAAAACGTAGATTTTTTTTAAAGTCATTTTTAACCATCCCCATTTATTATAAAATGTGAATTTTTTCAAAAAAGTCATTTTCAACCATCCACATTTATTATAAAATGTGAATTTTTTCAAAAAAGTCATTTTTAACCATCCACATTTATTCTAAAACGTTGATTTAAAAAAAGAAGTCATTTTTAACCATCCACATTTATTCTAAAATGTGAATTTTTTTTCAAAAAAAGTCATTTTTTAACCATCCAAATGTATTCTAAAATGTTGATTTAAAAAAAAAAAGGCATTTTTAACCATCCACATTTATTCTAAAATGTGAATTTTTTCAAAAAGGTAATTTTTAACCATCCACATTTCTTCTAAAATGTGATTTATTTATTTTTTTTAAGTAATTTTTAACTATCCAAATGTATTCTAAAATGTTGATTTACAAAAACTAAAAGCCATTTTTAAGAGATTTCATGGGATTTAGCGATTAGGAGTGACAGATAGTTTGGTAAACGTATAGCATGTTCTATATGTTATAGTTATTTGAATGACTCTTACCATAATATGTTACGTTAACATACCAGTTGGTTATTTATGCCTCATATAACGTACACTTATTCAGCCTGTTGTTCACTATTCTTCATTTATTTTAAATTGCCTTTCAAATGTCTATTCTTGCTGTTGGCTTTTATCAAATACATTTCCCCCCAAAAATGCGACTTATACTCCAGTGCGACTTATATATGTTTTTTTTTCTCCTTCTTTATTATGCATTCTCAAAAGTTACTCTTATAAGATGACTTTTATCAAACATAAAAAGTACTTAAATGATTCCTTTATGATTAAATGTTTTCTGAAATATTATGCAACTTCTGAAAGAAAGGAAAACATTAATTGACCTAACAATTTTTGTTTTTATTTCATCCCCATTTTTTTTTTTTTATTCTTGTGAAAATAAATGATTAGAAATTCATAATATTTTATAATCAGAATGTCATACAGGAACATTTTTAAATTGTTTTTACTTAACGTCTTTTGTTTGTTCAAAACTTGCTAACAGAAATATACAGGTAAAAGCCAGTAAATTAGAATATTTTGAAAAACTTGATTTATTTCAGTAATTGCATTCAAAAGGTGTAACTTGTACATTATATTTATTCATTGCACACAGACTGATGCATTCAAATGTTTATTTCATTTAATTTTGATGATTTGAAGTGGCAACAAATGAAAATCCAAAATTCCGTGTGTCACAAAATTAGAATATTACTTAAGGCTAATACAAAAAAGGGATTTTTAGAAATGTTGGCCAACTGAAAAGTATGAAAATGAAAAATATGAGCATGTACAATACTCAATACTTGGTTGGAGCTCCTTTTGCCTCAATTACTGCGTTAATGCGGCGTGGCATGGAGTCGATGAGTTTCTGGCACTGCTCAGGTGTTATGAGAGCCCAGGTTGCTCTGATAGTGGCCTTCAACTCTTCTGCGTTTTTGGGTCTGGCATTCTGCATCTTCCTTTTCACAATACCCCACAGATTTTCTATGGGGCTAAGGTCAGGGGAGTTGGCGGGCCAATTTAGAACAGAAATACCATGGTCCGTAAACCAGGCACGGGTAGATTTTGCGCTGTGTGCAGGCGCCAAGTCCTGTTGGAACTTGAAATCTCCATCTCCATAGAGCAGGTCAGCAGCAGGAAGCATGAAGTGCTCTAAAACTTGCTGGTAGACGGCTGCGTTGACCCTGGATCTCAGGAAACAGAGTGGACCGACACCAGCAGATGACATGGCACCCCAAACCATCACCCAACCATGCAAATTTTGCATTTCCTTTGGAAATCGAGGTCCCAGAGTCTGGAGGAAGACAGGAGAGGCACAGGATCCACGTTGCCTGAAGTCTAGTGTAAAGTTTCCACCATCAGTGATGGTTTGGGGTGCCATGTCATCTGCTGGTGTCGGTCCACTCTGTTTCCTGAGATCCAGGGTCAACGCAGCCGTCTACCAGCAAGTTTTAGAGCACTTCATGCTTCCTGCTGCTGACCTGCTCTATGGAGATGGAGATTTCAAGTTCCAACAGGACTTGGCGCCTGCACACAGCGCAAAATCTACCCGTGCCTGGTTTACGGACCATGGTATTTCTGTTCTAAATTGGCCCGCCAACTCCCCTGACCTTAGCCCCATAGAAAATCTGTGGGGTATTGTGAAAAGGAAGATGCAGAATGCCAGACCCAAAAACGCAGAAGAGTTGAAGGCCACTATCAGAGCAACCTGGGCTCTCATAACACCTGAGCAGTGCCAGAAACTCATCGACTCCATGCCACGCCGCATTAACGCAGTAATTGAGGCAAAAGGAGCTCCAACCAAGTATTGAGTATTGTACATGCTCATATTTTTCATTTTCATACTTTTCAGTTGGCCAACATTTCTAAAAATCCCTTTTTTGTATTAGCCTTAAGTAATATTCTAATTTTGTGACACACGGAATTTTGGATTTTCATTTGTTGCCACTTCAAATCATCAAAATTAAATGAAATAAACATTTGAATGCATCAGTCTGTGTGCAATGAATAAATATAATGTACAAGTTACACCTTTTGAATGCAATTACTGAAATAAATCAAGTTTTTCAAAATATTCTAATTTACTGGCTTTTACCTGTATATGACAAAACTGTGTATGAAGTTACATTATTGTCACATATATAAGAAAATAAATATTATTTTCCGATAAATTGCAACTTAATCTTTGTAAGAATAATACTTTTTTTTTTTTTTAATCTCATTTTTTAACACCCTAAAATGTTTGTATTTTTTTTTTTTTGGTAATAATTTAAAAAAAAAAGGAAAACAAATGTGACTTAATTCCGACAATAATGATCCTCATGTGTGGCATTTTTAACCATCCACATTTCTTCTAAAATGTGAATTTTTTCAAAAAGGTCAATTTTAACCATCCACATTTCTTCTAAAATGTGAATTTTTTCAAAAAGGTCAATTTTAACCATCCACATTTCTTCTAAAATGTGAATTTTTTCAAAAAGGTCAATTTTAACCATCCACATTTCTTCTAAAATGTTGATTTCCCCCCCCCAAAAAAGTCATTTTTAACCATCCACATTTATTCTAAAATGTGATTTAAAAAAAAAAAAAAAAGTCATTTTTAACCATCCACATTTCTTCTAAAATGTTGATTTTTCCCCCCCAAAAAAGTCATTTTTAACCATCCACATTTATTCTAAAATGTGATTTATTTATTTTTTTTAATTCATTTTTAACCATCCAAATTTATTCTAAAATATTGATTTTAAAAAAATAAAAGTCATTTTTAACATCCACATTTATTCTAAATTGTGAATTTTTTCAAAAAAGTCATTTTCAACCATCCACATTTCTTCTAAAATGTTGATTTTCCCCCCCCAAAAAAAGTCATTTTTAACCATCCACATTTATTCTAAAATGTGATTTATTTATTTTTTTTAATTCATTTTTAACCATCCAAATTTATTCTAAAATATTGATTTTAAAAAAATAAAAGTCATTTTTAACATCCACATTTATTCTAAATTGTGAATTTTTTCAAAAAAGTCATTTTCAACCATCCACATTTCTTCTAAAATGTTGATTTTCCCCCCCCAAAAAAAGTCATTTTTAACCATCCACATTTATTCTAAAATGTGATTTGAAAAAAAAAAAGAAGTCATTTTTAACCATCCACATTTCTTCTAAAATGTTGATTTTTTTCCCCCCCGAAAAAGTCATTTTTAACCATCCACATTTATTCTAAAATGTGATTTTTTATTTTTTTTTTAATTCATTTTTAACCATCCAAATTTATTCTAAAATGTTGATTTAAAAAAAATAAAAGTCATTTTTAACATCCACATTTATTCTAAATTGTGAATTTTTTCAAAAAAGTCATTTTCAACCATCCACATTTCTTCTAAAATGTTGATTTTCCCCCCCCAAAAAAAGTCATTTTTAACCATCCACATTTATTCTAAAATGTGATTAAAAAAAAAAAAAAAAGTCATTTTTAACCATCCACATTTCTTCTAAAATGTTGATTTTCCCCCCCCAAAAAAGTCATTTTTAACCATCCACATTTATTCTAAAATGTGATTTATTTATTTTTTTTAATTCATTTTTAACCATCCAAATTTATTCTAAAATATTGATTTTAAAAAAATAAAAGTCATTTTTAACATCCACATTTATTCTAAATTGTGAATTTTTTCAAAAAAGTTTATTCATTTATTCTAAAATGTTGATTTTTTTCCCCCCCGAAAAAGTCATTTTTAACCATCCACATTTATTCTAAAATGTGATTTTTTATTTTTATTTTTAATTCATTTTTAACCATCCAAATTTATTCTAAAATGTTGATTTAAAAAAAATAAAAGCCATTTTTAACCATCCACATTTATTCGAAAATGTTGATTTTTTTCAAAAAAGTCATTTTTAACCATCCACATTTATTCTAAAAGGTTGATTTTTTTCAAACATTACTAGTTTAGTTTCATACATTATGTCTGAATAAGTCATAAAATTATCGTAGTTTTTTCTCTCTGAATATTACGACTTTATTTATAGTAAAAATAATATAAAAATGTTATTATTTTTGTTTTATGACAATGACAACCTGAGTCAAGGATACGTTTTTTCATGTGTGGCAGTGAAAGTGTCCAAAGTCACATGACCTCATATTTAGCGAGCAGCACTTTCAAGTGGAGAAGAATACAACACAAGCGCCAGCCATTCTTCTGTGCTATTCATGCTCGCCACGCCAGGCCCGGACTTGTAATTTCTCCCTCCTCCTCCTCCTCCTCTCCTTGCTGGCTGGCGGGTCGTAAAGTGCGTAGCTGAGAGATAAAAGGCATTGCACGGCGACCACATGAAAGGCAGCGCCGGGCAGCCATGCTGAATTCCCCCGAGAGGCTTTTCCAGTCAGAGCTGGCCCGTCAGCACAGACGAGGGCCGCGAGGCTGAGGGGCGAGGAGGCGGAGCTTCGCCAGGATTAAAAAAGCCCGCCGCCTAGAACTGAGCAGGGGAACTTTTCAAAGTAAATAATTAGCCTACTTTTTTTTTAGGGGGGGGGGGGTTGTTGTTGTCAGCCATCACGTAGACACTTCAAGTAATGAACTGTTGTCTGGGAAGATTCTAGAAGCCAATAAAAGGAGTTATTTTCAGGAAAGAAAATGTATTGTTACAAAAAGAAGACATCTGAATGTTACAAGAGCATATTTTGTTTAGTTTTTTAGAGTTTAGAAGGTCTTAAATATTACGAAACTTTACTTTTATAGATTCATCTTTTAAAAACAAGAGGAAAAAAAGAAAAAAAGTTAGTTTAGAATTCTTGTAAAATTCTAACTTAAACAAGAATTTCCTCAAAATTATTCATTTTTGTGCTTTAAAAAAAAAAAAATGTTTTAATGAAAATATATTACCTCAATTGTATTTCATGTGAAAAATAACATTTTTATATATCGGTAATTTTATCAGATTAGTTAGACTTTTGCATTTTGATCAATCGCGATCAAAGACGTGCATATTTAAAAATATGTTTAAAAAAGGCCTTCAAATATTAGCCTTAACAAATATTTAGACTTTTTTTTTTTTTTTTTTTTACTTTTATAGATTCATCTTTAAAAACAAGAGGAAAAAATAATAGACTGTGCCAAAAAAAGTTAGTTTAGAATTCTTGTAAAATTCCAACTTAAACAAGAATTTCCTCAAAATTATTCAATGTTTTAATGAAAATATATTACTTTAATTATATTTCATGTGAAAAATAACATTTTTATATATCGGTAATTTTATCAGATTAGTTAGACTTTTGCATTTTGATCAACCGCGATCAAACACGTGCATATTTAAAAATTTGTTTAAAAAAGGCCTTCAAAATTAGCCTTTAACAAAAGTATTTTGACTTTTTCTTTTTTTTTTTTACTTTTATAGATTCATCTTAAAAAACAAGAGGAAAAAAAGAATACACTGTGCCAAAAAAAAGTTAGTTTAGAATTCTTGAAAAATTGTAACTTAAACAAGAATTTCTTCATTTTTGTGCTTTAAAATTTTTTTTTTTATGAAAATAAATGACTTCAATTATATTTCATGTGAAAAATAAAATTGTTATATATCAGTAATTTTATCATATTAGTTAAATTTTTGCATTTTGATCAATCGCGATCAAACACGTGCATATTTAAAAATAGGTTTAAAAAAGGCCTTCAAATATTAGCCTTCACAAATATTTAGACTTTTTTTTTTTTTTTTACTTTTATAGATTCATCTTTAAAAACAAGAGGAAAAAAAGAACAGACTGTGCCAAAAAAAAGTTAGTTTAGAATTCTTGTAAAATTCTAACTTAAACAAGAATTTCCTCAAAATTATTTATTTTTAGTGCTTAAAAAAATGTTTTAATGAAAATGTATTACTTCAATTATATTTCGTGTGAAAAATAAAAGTGTTATATATCAGTAATTTTATCATATTAGTTACATTTTTGCATTTTGATCAATCGCGATCAAACACGTGCATATTTAAGAATAGGTTTAAAAAAGGCCTTCAAATATTAGCCTTAACAAATATTTAGACTTTTTTTTTTTTTTTTTTTTACTTTTATAGATTCATCTTTAAAAACAAGAGGAAAAAAAGAACAGACTGTGCCAAAAAAAAGTTAGTTTAGAATTCTTGTAAAATTCTAATTTAAACAAGAATTTCCTCAAAATTCTTCATTTTTGTGCTTTAAAAAAAATGTTTTAATGAAAATATATTACTTCAATTATATTTCATGTGAAAAATATAATTTTTATATATCGGTAATTTTATCAGATTAGTTAAACTTTCGCATTTTGATCAATCGCGATAAAACACGTGCATATCTAAAATAGGTTTAAAAAAGGCCTTCAAATATTAGCCTTAACAAATATTTAGACTTTTTTTAAATTTTTTACTTTTATAGATTCATCTTTAAAAACAAGAGGAAAAAAAAGAATAGACGGTGCCAAAAAAGTTAGTTTAGAATTTTTGTAAAATTCTAACTTAAACAAGAATTTCCTCAAAATTATTTATTTTTAGTGCTTAAAAAAATGTTTTAATGAAAATGTATTACTTCAATTATATTTCGTGTGAAAAATAAAAGTGTTATATATCAGTAATTTTATCATATTAGTTACATTTTTGCATTTTGATCAATCGCGATCAAACACGTGCATATTTAAGAATAGGTTTAAAAAAGGCCTTCAAATATTAGCCTTCACAAATATTTAGACTTTTTTTTTTTTTTTTTTTACTTTTATAGATTCATCTTTAAAAACAAGAGGAAAAAAAGAATACACTGTGCCAAAAAAAGTTAGTTTAGAATTTTTGTAAAATTCTAACTTAAACAAGAATTTCCTCAAAATTATTTATTTTTAGTGCTTAAAAAAAATGTTTTAATGAAAATATATTACTTTAATTATATTTCATGTGAAAAATAACATTTTTATATATCGGTAATTTTATCAGATTAGTTAGACTTTTGCATTTTGATCAATCGCGATCAAACACGTGCATATTTAAAAATAGGTTTAAAAAAGGCCTTCAAATATTAGCCTTTAACAAAAGTATTTTGACTTTTTTTTTTTTTTTTTTTTTTACTTTTATAGATTCATCTTTAAAAACAAGAGGAAAAAATAATAGACTGTGCCAAAAAAAGTTAGTTTAGAATTCTTGTAAAATTCCAACTTAAACAAGAATTTCCTCAAAATTATTCAATGTTTTAATGAAAATATTATACTTTAATTATATTTCATGTGAAAAATAACATTTTTATATATCGGTAATTTTATCAGATTAGTTTGACTTTTGCATTTTGATCAATTGCGATCAAACACGTGAATATTTAAAAATATGTTTAAAAAAGACCTTCAAATATTAGCCTTAACAAATATTTAGACTTTTTTTTTTTTTTTTTTTTTACTTTTATAGATTCATCTTTAAAAACAAGAGGAAAAAAAGAATAGACTGTGCCAAAAAAAGTTAGTTTAGAATTCTTGTAAAATTCTAACTTAAACAAGAATTTCCTCAAAATTATTCATTTTTGTGCTTTAAAAAAAAATGTTTTAATGAAAATATATTACTTTAATTATATTTCATGTGAAAAATAAATTTTTTATATATCGGTAATTTTATCAGATTAGTTAGACTTTTGCATTTTGATCAATCGCGATCAAAGACGTGCATATTTAAAAATATGTTTAAAAAAGACCTTCAAATATTAGCCTTTAACAAAAGTATTTTGACTTTTTCCTTTTTTTTGTTTTTACTTCTAAAGATTCATCTTTAAAAACAAGAGGAACAAAAGAATAGACGTTGCCAAAAAAGTTAGTTTAGAATTTTTGTAAAATTCTAACTTAAACAAGAATTTCCTCAAAATTATTTATTTTTAGTGCTTAAAAAAAAATGTTTTAATGAAAATGTATTACTTCAATTATATTTCATGTGAAAAATAAAAGTGTTATATAGCAGTAATTTTATCATATTAGTTACATTTTTGCATTTTGATCAATCGCGTGCATATTTAAAAATAGGTTTAAAAAAGGCCTTCAAATATTAGCCTTAACAAATATTTAGACTTTTTTTTTTTTTTTTACTTTATAGATTCATCTTTAAAAACAAGAGGAAAAATAGAATAGATTGTGCCAAAAAAAAGTTAGTTTAGAATTCTTGTAAAATTCTAACTTAAACAATAATTTCTAAAAAAAATTCTTCATTTTTGTGCTTTAAAAAAAAATGTTTTAATGAAAATATATTACTTCAATTATATTTCATGTGAAAAATAAAATTGTTATATATCAGTAATTTTATCATATTAGTTAAATTTTTGCATTTTGATCAATCGCGATCAAACGTGTGCATATTTAAAAATAGGTTTAAAAAAGGCCTTCAAATATTAGTCTTTAACAAAAGTATTTTGACTTTTTCCTTTTTTTTTTTTTACTTCTAAAGATTCATCTTTAAAAACAAGATGAAAAAAAGAATAGACGGTGCCAAAAAAGTTAGTTTAGAATTTTTGTAAAATTCTAACTTAAACAAGAATTTCCTCAAAATTATTTATTTTTAGTGCTTAAAAAAAAATGTTTTAATGAAAATGTATTACTTCAATTATATTTCATGTGAAAAATAAAAGTGTTATATAGCAGTAATTTTATCATATTAGTTAAATTTTTGCATTTTGATCAATTGCGATCAAACACGTGCATATTTAAAAATAGGTTTAAAAAAGGCCTTCAAATATTAGCCTTAACAAATATTTAGACTTTTTTTTTTTTTTTTTTACTTTTATAGATTCATCTTAAAAAACAAGAGAAAAAAAAGAATAGACTGTGCCAAAAAAAGTTAGTTTAGAATTCTTGTAAAATTCTAACTTAAACAAGAATTTCCTCAAAATTATTCATTTTTGTGCTTTAAAAAAAAAATGTTTTAATGAAAATATATTACTTTAATTATATTTCATGTGAAAAATAAAATTTTTATACATCGGTAATTTTATCAGATTAGTTAGACTTTTTCATTTTGATCAATCGCGATCAAACGTGTGCATATTTAAAAATAGGTTTAAAAAAGGCCTTCAAATATTAGCCTTAACAAATATTTAGACTTTTTTTTTTTTTTTTACTTTTATAGATTCATCTTTAAAAACAAGAGGAAAAAAAGAATAGACTGTGCCAAAAAAAGTTAGTTTAGAATTCTTGAAAAATTGTAACTTAAACAAGAATTTCTTCATTTTTGTGCTTTAAAAAAAATGTTTTAATGAAAATAAATTACTTCAATTATATTTCATGTGAAAAATAAAATTGTTATATATCAGTAATTTTATCATATTAGTTACATTTTTGCATTTTGATCAATCACGATCAAACACGTGAATATTTAAAAATAGGTTTAAAAAAGACCTTCAAATATTAGCCTTAACAAATATTTAGACTTTTTTTTTTTTTTTTTTTTTACTTTTATAGATTCATCTTTAAAAACAAGAGGAAAAAATAATAGACTGTGCCAAAAAAAGTTAGTTTAGAATTCTTGTAAAATTCTAACTTATACAATAATTTCTTAAAAATTCTTAATTTTTGTGCTTTAAAAAAAAAAAATGTTTTAATGAAAATATATTACTTCAATTATATTTAATGTGAAAAATATAATTTTTATATATCGGTAATTTTATCAGATTAGTTCAACTTTTGCATTTTGATCAATCGCGATAAAACACGTGCATATTTAAAATAGGTTTAAAAAAGGCCTTCAAATATTAGCCTTTAACAAAAGTATTTTGCCTTTTTTTTTTTCTTTTATGGATTCATCTTTAAAAACAAGAGGAAAAAAAGAACAGACTGTGCCAAAAAAAAGTTAGTTTAGAATTCTTGTAAAATTCTAACTTAAACAAGAATTTCCTAAAAATTCTTAATTTTTGTGCTTTAAAAAAATGTTTTAATGAAAATAAATGACTTCAATTATATTTTATGTGAAAAATAAAATTGTTATATATCAGTAATTTTATCATATTAGTAAAATTTTTGCATTTTGATCAATCGCGATCAAACACGTGCATATTTAAAATAGGTTTAAAAAAGGCCTTCAAATATTAGCCTTAACAAATATTTAGACTTTTTTTTTTTTTTTTTTTTACTTTTATAGATTCATCTTTAAAAACAAGAGGAAAAAATAATAGACTGTGCCAAAAAAAGTTAGTTTAGAATTCTTGTAAAATTCTAACTTAAACAATAATTTCTTAAGAATTCTTAATTTTTGTGCTTTAAAAAAAAAAATGTTTTAATGAAAATATATTACTTCAATTATATTTCATGTGAAAAATATAATTTTTATATATCGGTAATTTTATCAGATTAGTTAAACTTTTGCATTTTGATCAATCGCGATAAAACACGTGCATATTTAAAATAGGTTTAAAAAAGGCCTTCAAATATTAGCCTTTAACAAAAGTTTTTGACTTTTTTTTTTCTTTTATAGAGTCATCTTTAAAAACAGGAGGAAAAAAAGAATAGACTGTGCCAAAAAAAAGTTAGTTTAGAATTCTTGTAAAATTCTAACTTAAACAAGAATTTCCTAAAAATTCTTCATTTTTGTGCTTTTAAAAAAAATGTTTTAATGAAAATAAATTACTTCAATTATATTTTATGTGTAAAATAAAATTGTTATATATCAGTAATTTTATCATATTAGTTAAATTTTTGCATTTTGATCAATCGCGATCAAACGTGTGCATATTTAAAAATAGGTTTAAAAAAGGCCATCAAATATTAGCCTTTAACAAAAGTATTTTGACTTTTTTTTTTTCTTTTATAGATTCATCTTTAAAAAACAAGAGGAAAAAAGAATAGACTGTGCCAAAAAAAGTTAGTTTAGAATTCTTGTAAAATTCTAACTTAAACAAGAATTTCCTCAAAATTCTTAATTTTTGTGCTTTAAAAAAAATGTTTTAATGAAAATAAATTACTTCAATTATATTTTATGTGAAAAATAAAATTGTTATATATCAGTAATTTTATCATATTAGTTAAATTTTTGCATTTTGATCAATCGCGATCAAACACGTGCATATTTAAGAATAGGTTTAAAAAAGACCTTCAAATATTAGCCTTAACAAATATTTAGACTTTTTTTTTTTTTTTTTTACTTTTATAGATTCATCTTTAAAAACAAGAGGAAAAAAAGAATAGACTGTGCCAAAAAAAGTTAGTTTAGAATTCTTGTAAAATTCTAACTTAAACAATAATTTCTTCAAAATTCTTAATTTTTGTGCTTTAAAAAAAAAAATGTTTTAATGAAAATATATTACTTCAATTATATTTGATGTGAAAAATATAATTTTTATATATCGGTAATTTTATCAGATTAGTTAAACTTTCGCATTTTGATCAATCGCGATAAAACATGTGCATATTTAAAATAGGTTTAAAAAAGGCCTTCAAATATTAGCCTTTAACAAAAGTATTTTGACTTTTTTTTTCTTTTATAGATTCATCTTTAAAAACAAGAGGAAAAAAAGAACAGAATGTGCCAAAAAAACTTAGTTTAGAATTCTTGTAAAATTCTAACTTAAACAAGAATTTCCTAAACATTTTTAATTTTTGTGCTTTAAAAAAAATGTTTTAATGAAAATAAATTACTTCAATTATATTTTATGTGAAAAATAAAATTGTTATATATCAGTAATTTTATCATATTAGTTAAATTTTTGCATTTTGATCAATCGCGATCAAACACATGCATATTTAAAAATTTGTTTAAAAAAGGCCTTCAAAATTAGCCTTTAACAAAAGTATTTTGACTTTTTCTGCTTTTTTTTTTACTTTTATAGATTCATCTTTAAAAACAAGAGGAAAAAAAGAATACACTGTGCCAAAAAAAGTTAGTTTAGAATTTTTGTAAAATTCTAACTTAAACAAGAATTTCCTCAATATTATTCATTTTTGGGCTTTAAAAAAAAAAAAATGTTTTAATGAAAATATATTACCTCAATTGTATTTCATGTGAAAAATAACATTTTTACATATCGGTAATTTTATCAGATTAGTTAGACTTTTGCATTTTGATCAATCGCGATCAAACACGTGCATATTTAAAAATAGGTTTTAAAAAGGCCTTCAATTATTAGCCTTAACAAATATTTAGACTTTTTTTTTTTTTTTTTTACTTTTATAGATTCATTTTTACAAACAAGAGGAAAAAAAGAATAGACTGTGCCAAAAAAAGTTAGTTTAGAATTCTTGTAAAATTCTAACTTAAACAAGAATTTCCTCAAAATTATTCATTTTTGGGCTTTAAAAAAAAAAATGTTTTAATGAAAATATATTACCTCAATTGTATTTCATGTGAAAAATAACATTTTTATATATCAGTAATTTTATCATATTAGTTAAATTTTTGCATTTTGATCAATCGCGATCAAACACATGCATATTTAAAAATAGGTTTAAAAAAGGCCTTTAAATATTAGCCTTTAACGAAAGTATTTTTAATTTTTTTTTTTTTTTTTTTTTTTTTACAAATGCATCGAGTAAGCTGCACCTTTTCCAGAATGGTTCCAAAAAGGAGAGAAGAAAGTTGTGATTTTACAAGAAAAAGGTCATATTTTAAATAAAGCCAAAACTATTTCAAAAATATTGTTAGAAAAATTGAAGAAAAAAAAGGGGCAACATTAAGAGGGTACAGTTGTCTGTTTATTATTATTTTATGAACAGGTCCAAATATTACAAAAAAGGTCTTAGTATTTAAATATTTATATATTTATTAGTAATTCATTAATAATATTTCAATAATTAACATTCTACTAAAAATGTATTTGTAATGTAATTGGACAAAATATACTTTTAGTCTAGTTTTTTTTTTTTTTTTTAGTTTGGTTAAGAGCAATTGCAAATATACAAAAAAATAAGATATTTTATAAAATGACTCATCTATTTCTGATACAAATAAATGATTTTCAAATAAAATCTTCATGTGCCTTCACTTGTATGTTCGCCAGTTGAGAGATTGAAGTTGTAATATTGCCAGACAAACGTGGTGTTATTAATATCAAGAGAACAATCTGGCATATTTTTTCCCAGGAAAAAGTATGTGGTTTTAAAAATAAGTCAACATATTTCGGGAACAATTAAAATAAGTCTTAGTGGTAAGTGAAAAATAATTCCAAAATAAAATGTTTTAAACAATGTGGTATTTTTCCTTAAAAAAATAAAATGAAATAATATAAGTTGTATTTTCCCCCCAAAAATAAAATTCTATTTTTCTAAGAAAAAAACTTTCTATAAACTTTGTGCTTGGGTTGTGTTTTACAATCATTGGAGCTTTTTTAGGCTTTTTCCATCTTGCTGGGTTTTTTTCTTTTTTGGGGTGGAGAGGTGGCATCGTTGGGATATAAACAAAAAAATATTCAGACATTTGGGGCAGACAGTAGATGTGTGATGTATGTAAATATGATGTAATGGATAGGCATGTCTGATGCTGGATGTCAATGAAAATGTAATGGAAAAAAAATTACAAAAACATTTTAAAAAGTCATTTTTAACCATCCACATTTATTCTAAATGTTGATTTTTTTTTTAAAAGTCATTTTTAACATCCACATTTATTCTAAATGTTGTTGTTTTTTAAAGTCATTTTTAACCATCCACATTTATTCTAAATGTTGATTTTTTTTTTAAGTCATTTTTAACATCCACATTTATTCTAAATGTTTTGTTTTTTTTAAAGTCATTTTTAACCATCCACATTTTTTCTAAAATGTTGATTTTTTTTTTTCCCCCAAAAAAAGTAATTTTTAACCATCCACATTTATTCTAAAAGGTAGATTTTTTTCAAAACTCATTTTTAACCATCCACATTTATTCTAAATGTTGATTTTTTTTTTTTAAGTCATTTTTAACATCCACATTTATTCTAAATGTTTTTGTTTTTTTAAGTCATTTTTAACCATCCACATTTATTCTAAAATGTTGATTTTTTCCCCCCAAAAAAGTAATTTTTAACCATCCACATTTTTTGTAAAATGTTGATTTTTTTCCCCCCAAAAAAGTAATTTTTAACCATCCACATTTATTCTAAAAGGTAGATTTTTTTCAAAACTCATTTTTAACCATCCACATTTATTCTAAATGTGGATTTTTTTTTAAAGTCATTTTTAACATCCACATTTATTCTAAATGTTTTGGGTTTTTTTAAGTCATTTTTAACCATCCACATTTATTCTAAAATGTTGATTTTTTTCCCCCCAAAAAGTAATTTTTAACCATCCACATTTTTTCTAAAATGTTGATTTTTTTCCCCCCCCCAAAAAAGTAATTTTTAACCATCCACATTTTTTCTAAAAGGTAGATTTTTTTCAAAACTCATTTTTAACCATCCACATTTTTTCTAAAATGTTGATTTTTTTTCCTCCCAAAAAAGTAATTTTTAACCATCCACATTTATTCTAAAAGGTAGATTTTTTTCAAAAGTCATTTTTAACCATCCACATTTATTCTAAATGTTGATTTTTTTTAAGTCATTTTTAACATCCACATTTATACTAAATGTTTTGTTTTTTTTAAAAGTCATTTTTAACCATCCACATTTATTCTAAAATGTTGATTTTTTTCCCCCCAAAAAGTAATTTTTAACCATCCACATTTTTTCTAAAATGTTGATTTTTTTTCCCCCAAAAAAAGTAATTTTTCACCATCCACATTTTTTCTAAAAGGTAGATTTTTTTCAAAAGTAATTTTTAACCATCCACATTTTTTCTAAAATGTTGATTTCCCCCCGACCCCCCAAAAAAAGTTATTTTCAACCATCCACATTTATTCTAAAAGGTAGATTTTTTTCAAAAGTAATTTTTAACCATACACATTTTTTCTAAAATGTTGATTTTTTTTCTCCCCAAAAAAGTAAATTTTAACCATCCACATTTATTCTAAAAGGTAGATTTTTTTCAAAAGTCATTTTTAACCATGCACATTTTTTCTAAAATGTATATTTCTTTCAAACATTAAAAGTTTAGTTTCATACAATACTGAATATGTCATAAAATTATCATAGTTTTTTTCTCTCTGAATATTACGACTTTATATATAGTAAAATTATGATTTTTTTTTTCTTCTTTTATTATTTTGCTTTATGATACGTT
>NC_084550.2:4297500-4395000 GCF_033978685.3 Nerophis lumbriciformis
TGATGGAAACATATTTCTTCAAGTTAAGTATTTTTCATACATTTTTTAAATATCTTTTTATATCTTTTTTTTATTTTTTTTTATATCTTTTTTAAATTTCACCAGAATTTTTTATATAATTTTTATTAAGGAAAAAAAGTCCTGTTTAGGGAGAAAAAAACAGGAAAATTTTTTTTTTTTACTAGATTAGTTATATTTTATATTTAGGAAAAACACTAAATGATGAAAACATATTTCTTGAAGGTTTTTTTAAAGGAAAAATTTGCTACCAAGTGTACAAAGTATGACTTCACAGTGTGCACTATTTTTTACCGCCCAAAATTTTATTTTTCATGCATTTTTTTAATATCTTTTTAAAAATTTTACCAGACTTTTTTAAAAATATTTTTATTTAGGAAAATAGTCCTTTTTAGGGAGAAAAAAAACAGTTGATATTATAGGAGAAAATCTGTATTTTCTCTAAGAAAAAAAAAATAAAATTCACCAAATTAAAGTTATATTTTATATTTAGGAAAAACGTTGTAGCCATAGTAATCTTATGATGAAAACATATTTCTTCAAGTTTTTTTTTTTTTTAAGACAAAAATGCTACCAAGTGTACAAAGTATGACTTCACATTGTGCACTATTTTTACCCACCATAATTTGTATTTTTCATGCATATTTTAAATATCTTTTTTTAAATTTCACCAGAATTTTAAAAATATTTTTATTTAGGAAAAAAGTCCTTTTTAGGGAGAAAAAAACCCAGTTGATAGTATAGGAGAAAATATGTATTTTCTCCAAAGAAAAAAAATACTTTTTTTTTTACCAGATTAAAATTATATTTTATATTTAGGAAAAACACTAAATGATGAAAATATATTTCTTGAAGGGTTTTTTTAAGGAAAAATTTGCTACCTAGTGTACAAAGTATGACTTCACAGTGTGCACTATTTTTTACCGCCCAAAATTTTATTTTTCATAAATTTTTTTAATATCTTTTTTTTTAATTTCACCAGAATTTTTTTTAAATATTTTTATTTAGGAAAAAAGTCCTTTTTAGGGAGAAAAAAAACAGTTGATATTATAGGAGAAAGTCTGTTTTTTCTCCAAGAAAAAATAATAAAAAATTCACCAAATTAAAGTTATATTTTATATTTAGGAAAAACGTTGTAGCCATAGTAATCTTATGATGAAAACATATTTCTTAAGTTTTTTTTTAAGAAAACACTGCTACCAAGTGTACAAAGTATGACTTCACAGTATGCACTATTTTTTCACCCCCATAAATTGTATTTTTCATACATTTTTTAAATATATTTTTTAAATTTCACCAGGAAAAAAAGTCCTGTTTAGGGATAAAAAAAAAAACAGGTGATACTATAGGAGAAAATCTGTATTTTCTTTAAAAAAAAAATCACCTGTAGTCATGATAATCTAATAATGATTTTTTTTTTTTTTTCAAACTACTACCAAGTGTACAAAGTACGACTTCACAGTGTGCACTATTTTTTACCCCCCATAAATTTTATTTTTCATGCATTTGTTTAATATCTTTTTAAAAATTTTACCAGACTTTTTTTTAAATATTTTTATTTAGGAAAAAAGTCCTTTTTAGGGAGAAAAAAAAACAGTTGATATTATAGGAGAAAGTCTGTATTTTCTCTAAGAAAAAAATAAAAAAAATCACCAAATTAAAGTTATATTTTATATTTAGGAAAATGTTGTAGCCATAGTAATCTTATGATGAAAACATATTTCTTCAAGTTTGTTTTTTTTTAAGAAAACAATGCTACCAAGTGTACAAAGTATGACTTCACATTGTGCACTATTTTTACCCACCATAATTTGTATTTTTCATGCATTTTTTTAATATCTTTTTTTAAATTTCACCAGAATTTTAAAAATATTTTTATTTAGGAAAAAAGTCCTTTTTAGGGAGAAAAAAACCCAGTTGATAGTATAGGAGAAAATATGTATTTTCTCCAAAGAAAAAAAATACTTTTTTTTTACCAGATTAAAATTATATTTTATATTTAGGAAAAACACTAAATGATGAAAATATATTTCTTGAAGGTTTTTTTTAAGGAAAAATTTGCTACCAAGTGGACAAAGTATGACTTCACAGTGTGCACTATTTTTTACTGCCCAAAATTTTATTTTTCATGCATTTCTTTAATATCTTTTTTTTAAACTTCACCAGAATTTTTTTTAAATATTTTTATTTAGGAAAAAAGTCCTTTTTAGGGAGAAAAAAAAAACAGTTGATATTATAGGAGAAAGTCTGTTTTTTCTCCAAGAAAAAATAATAAAAAATTCACCAAATTAAAGTTATATTTTATATTTAGGAAAAACGTTGTAGCCATAGTAATCTTATGATGAAAACATATTTCTTCAAGTTTTTTTTTTTTTTAAGAAAAAACTGCTACCAAGTGTACAAAGTATGACTTCACAGTGTGCACTATTTTTTACCGCCCAAAATTTTATTTTTCATACATTTTTTTAATATCTTTTTTTTTAATTTCACCAGAATTTTTTTTGAATATTTTTATTTAGGAAAAAAGTCCTTTTTAGGGAGAAAAAAAAAACAGTTGATATTATAGGAGAAAGTCTGTTTTTTCTCCAAGAAAAAATAATAAAAAATTCACCAAATTAAAGTTATATTTTATATTTAGGAAAAACGCTGTAGCCATAGTAATCTTATGATGAAAACATATTTCTTCAAGGGTTTTTTTTAGGAAAAATTTGCTACAAAGTGCACAAAGTACAACTTCACAGTGTGCACTATTTATTTTTACCCCCCATAAATTGTATTTTTCATACATTTTTTAAATATCTTTTTATATCTTTTTTTTAAATTTTTTATATCTTTTTTTAAATTTCACCAGAATTTTTTATATTATTTTTATTAAGGAAAAAAGTCCTGTTTAGGGAGAAAAAAACAGGAAAAATATTTTTTTTTACTAGATTAGTTATATTTTATATTTAGGAAAAACACTAAATGCCCCATCCATCCATCCATTTTCTACCGCTTATTCTCTTTGGGGTGAAAACATATTTCTTCAAGGTTTTTTTTTTAAGGAAAAACCTGCTACCAAATGTACAAAGTACGACTTATGCACTATTTTTTACCCCCCATAAATTTTATTTTTCATGCATTTTTTTAATATCTTTTTTTAAATTTTACCACTTTTTTAAAAAAAATATTTTTATTTAGGAAAAAAGTCCTTTTTAGGGAGAAAAAAAAAACAGTTGATATTATTGGAGAAAATCTGTATTTTCTCTAAGAAAAAAAAATAAAAAATTCACCAAATTAAAGTTATATTTTATATTTAGGAAAAACGCTGTAGCCATAGTAATCTTATGATGAAAACATATTTCTTCAAGTTTTTTTTTTTTTTTTTAAGAAAAAACTGCTACCAAGTGTACAAAGTACGACTTCACAGTATACACTTGGTAGTGTGTACTATTTTTACCCCCCATAAATTGTATTTTTCATACATTTTTAAAATACCTTTTTATATCTTTTTTTTTTTTTTAATATCTTTTTTAAATTTCACCAGAATTTTTTATATAATTTTTATTAAGGAAAAAAGTCCTGTTTAGGGAGAAAAAAACAGGAAAAATATTTTTTTTACCAGATTAAAGTTATATTTTATATTTAGGAAAAACACTAAATGATGAAAACATATTTCTTCAAGGTTTTTTTTTTAAGGAAAAATCTGCTACCAAATGTACAAAGTACGACTTCACAGTGTGCACTATTTTTTACCCCCTATAAATTTTATTTTTCATGGATTTTTTTAATATCTTTTTAAAAATTTTACCAGACTTTTTTTTTTTTAAATATTTTTATTTAGGAAAAAAGTCCTTTTTAGGGAGAAAAAAAACAGTTGATATTATAGGAGAAAATCTGTATTTTCTCTAAGAAAAAAAAAAAAAATCACCAAATTAAAGTTATATTTTATATTTAGGAAAAACACTAAATGATGAAAACATATTTCTTCAAGGTTTTTTTTGTTAGTGTGTACTATTTTGACCCCCCATAAATTGTATTTTTCATACATTTTTTAAATATCTTTTTTTAAATTTTTTATTTTTTCATATCTTTTTTTAAATTTCACCAGAATTTTTTATATAATTTTTATTAAGGAAAAAAGTCCTGTTTAGGGAGAAAAAAACAGGAAAAATATTTTTTTTACCAGATTAAAGTTATATTTTATATTTAGGAAAAACACTAAATGATGAAAACATATTTCTTCAAGGTTTTTTTTAAGGAAAAAAGTCCTGTTTAGGGAGAAGAAAACAGGAAAAATATTTTTTTTTACCAGATTAAAGTTATATTTTCTATTTAGGAAAAACACTAAATGATGAAAACATATTTCTTCAAGTTTTTTTTTTTTTTTAAGAAAAAAATGCTACCAAGTGTACAAAGTACGACTTCACAGTATGCACTATTTTTTCACCCCCATAAATTGTATTTTTCATACATTTTTTAAATATATTTTTTAAATTTCACCAGGAAAAAAAAGTCCTGTTTAGGGAGAAAAAAAACAGGTGATACTATAGGAGAAAATCTGTAATTTAAATTTTTTTTTTTTTTAAATCACCTGTAGTCATGGTAATCTAATAATGATTTTTTTTTTTTTTCAAACTGCTACCAAGTGTACAAAGTACAACTTCACAGTGTGCACTATTTTTTTACCCCCCATAAATTTTATTTTTCATGCATTTTTTTAATATCTTTTTTTTAATTTTACCAGACTTTTTTTAAAAATATTTTTATTTAGGAAAAAAGTCCTTTTTAGGGAGAAAAAAAACAGTTGATATTATAGAGAAAATCTGTATTTTCTCTAAGAAAAAAAAAATTTTAAAATTATTTCTTCAAGTTTTTTTTTTTTAAGAAAAAACTGCTTCCAAGTGTACAAAGTACGACTTCACAGTATACACTTGGTAGTGTGCACTATTTTTACCCCTCATAAATTGTATTTTTCATAAAAAAAATGTGATATCTTTTTAAATCCTTTTTTTTTTTTTATTAAATTTTATATCTTTTTAAAAATTTCACCAGAATTTTTTATATATTTTTATTAAGGAAAAAAGTCCTGTTTAGGGAGAAAACAACAGGTGATACTCTAGGAGAAAATCTGTAATTTTTTCAAGAAAAAAAAAATCACCTGTTTTATTTTATATTTAGGAAAACGCTGTAGTAATAGTAATCTTATGATGAAAAGATATTTCTTCAAGTTATTTTTTTTTTTAGAATTTTTTTTTATTTTTCATGCATTTTTTTAATATCTTTTTTTAAATTTTACCAGACTTTTTTTTTTTTAATATTTTTATTTAGGAAAAAAGTCATTTTTAGGGAGAAAAAAAACAGTTGATATTATAGGAGAAAATCTGTATTTTCTCTAAGAAAAAAAAAAAAAAATTCACCAAATTAAAGTTATATTTTATATTTAGGAAAAACACTAAATGATGAAAACATATTTCTTCAAGGTTTTTTTTGTTAGTGTGTACTATTTTGACCCCCCATAAATTGTATTTTTCATACATTTTTTAAATATCTTTTTATATCTTTTTTTAAATTTTTTATATCTTTTTTTAAATTTCACCAGAATTTTTTATATTATTTTTATTAAGGAAAAAAGTCCTGTTTAGGGAGAAAAAAACAGGAAAAATATTTTTTTTTACTAGATTAGTTATATTTTATATTTAGGAAAAACACTAAATGCCCCATCCATCCATCCATTTTCTACCGCTTATTCCCTTTGGGGTGAAAACATATTTCTTCAAGGTTTTTTTTTTAAGGAAAAATCTGCTACCAAATGTACAAAGTACGACTTATGCACTATTTTTTACCCCCCATAAATTTTATTTTTCATGCATTTTTTTAATATCTTTTTTTAAATTTTACCACTTTTTTTTTTAAATATTTTTATTTAGGAAAAAAGTCCTTTTTAGGGAGAAAAAAAAAACAGTTGATATTATAGGAGAAAATCTGTATTTTCTCTAAGAAAAAAATAAATACAATTCACCAAATTAAAGTTATATTTTAAATTTAGGAAAAACACTGTAGCCATAGTAATCTTATGATGAAAACATATTTCTTCAAGTTTTTTTTTTTTTTAAGAAAACAATGCTACCAAGTGTACAAAGTATGACTTCACATTGTGCACTATTTTTACCCACCATAATTTGTATTTTTCATGCATTTTTTTAATATCTTTTTTAAAATTTCACCAGAATTTTAAAAATATTTTTATTTAGGAAAAAAGTCCTTTTTAGGGAGAAAAAAACCCAGTTGATAGTATAGAAGAAAAAAAATACTTTTTTTTACCAGATTAAAATTATATTTTATATTTAGGAAAAACACTAAATGATGAAAATATATTTCTTGAAGGTTTTTTTTAAGGAAAAATTTGCTACCAAATGTACAAAGTACGACTTCACAGTGTGCACTATTTTTTACCCCCCATAAATTTTATTTTTCATGCATTTTTTTAATATCTTTTTTTAAATTTTACCACTTTTTTTTTTTTAATATTTTTATTTAGGAAAAAAGTCCTTTTTAGGGAGAAAAAAAAAACAGTTGATATTATAGGAGAAAGTCTGTTTTTTCTCCAAGAAAAAATAATAAAAAATTCACCAAATTAAAGTTATATTTTATATTTAGGAAAAACGCTGTAGCCATAGTAATCTTATGATGAAAACATATTTCTTCAAGTTTTTATTTTTTTTAAGAAAAAACTGCTACCAAGTGTACAAAGTATGACTTCACATTGTGCACTATTTTTCACCCCCATAAATTGTATTTTTCATACATTTTTTAAATATCTTTTTTTAAATTTCACCAGAATTTTAAAAATATTTTTATTTAGGAAAAAAGTCCTTTTTAGGGAGAAAAAAAAACAGTTGATATTATAGGAGAAAATATGTATAAAAATATTTTTTTTTACCAGATTAAAATTATATTTTATATTTAGGAAAAACACTAAATGATGAAAATATATTTCTTGAAGGTTTTTTTTTAAGGAAAAATTTGCTACCTAGTGTACAAAGTATGACTTCACAGTGTGCACTATTTTTTACCGCCCAAAATTTTATTTTTCATACATTTTTTTAATATCTTTTTTTTTAATTTCACCAGAATTTTTTTTTAATATTATTATTTAGGAAAGTAAACAGTTGATATTATAGGAGAAAATCTGTTTTTTCTCCAAGAAAAAATAATAAAAAATTCACCAAATTAAAGTTATATTTTATATTTAGGAAAAACGCTGTAGCCATAGTAATCTTATGATGAAAACATATTTCTTCAAGTTTTGTTTTTTTTAAGACAAAAATGCTACCAAGTGTACAAAGTACGACTTCACAGTATGCACTGTTTTTTCACCCCCATAAATTGTATTTTTCATACATTTTTTAAATATATTTTTTAAATTTCACCAGGAAAAAAAGTCCTGTTTAGGGAGAAAAAAAGTCCTGTTTAGGGAGAAAAAAACATTTTATTTTCTTAAAAAAAAAAAAGTCATGGTAATCTAATAATGATTTTTTTTTTTTTAAACTGCTACCAAGTGTACAAAGTACAACTTCACAGTGTGCACTTGGTAGTGTGCACTGGGTCGTGCACCATTTTCCTTTTTTTGTCCTGGTTAAAAATACATTAAATACATTTTTTTCCCCTGAGACACACCAGAATAAAACGTTTTAAATACCACATTTGCTCGGAAAAGTGTGTTTAATTTTGGGAAGCAGTACAACTTCCTGGTTGGTAAAAGCCACTTTGTTGTTGTTGTCAAACCCCGACTGACCTCATTAAATTGTTGACTGGAGAGTCTCTAATCAGGTGGTCCTGTGTCCTCCTCCAGAGCTCCATGAACAGGATGGCGGTGCAGGCGCTGGAGAAGATGGACACGCACAAGTTCAAGGCCAAAGGCAAAGGCCAACGCGAGAGCAGCTGTGGGCCGACCGACTCGCTGAGCAGCAGCTCCACGTCCGACTGCGCCATCTGTCTGGAAAAGTACATTGATGGCGAGGTAATGCAAATATTTATTTTCACACAAAATCTAGGACATTTTTGTAAAAAAATACTTTTTGTTAGGGTGAGGGGAAATTCATGTATCCATTATTTTTATTTGACAAAAAATAGGACTTTTTATCTCTCCAAAACATAGCAAATCGCCTTGGAAAAAATATGTTGATAAAAAAAAAAAAGTACCACAAAGACTAAATGTAAAAAAATAAAAATTATTTGTGGAAAAAAAAAAGACTTTTCCCCCAAAACATCCTCATTTTTCTTCTAGAAAACACACATTGCTTTTATGAATAATCTCCAAAAAATAATGCGTATTTCTACTTTTGAATTATGTTTTTTCAAGAAAAAAAATGTTTTAATCTCTCTAAAACATAGCAAATCGTCTTGGAAAAAATATGTTGATAAAAAAAAAAAAAAAGTACCACAAAGACTAAATGTAAAAAAATAAAAATTATTTGTGGAAAAAAAAAAGACTTTTCCCCCAAAACATCCTCATTTTTCTTCTAGAAAACACACATTGCTTTTATGAATAATCTCCAAAAAATAATGCGTATTTCTACTTTTGAATTATGTTTTTTCAAGAAAAAAAATGTTTTTATCTCTCTAAAACATAGCAAATCGTCTTGGAAAAAATATGTTGATAAAAAAAAAAAAAAAGTACCACAAAGACTAAATGTAAAAAAATAAAAATTATTTGTGGAAAAAAAAAAGACTTTTCCCCCAAAACATCCTCATTTTTCTTCTAGAAAACACACATTGCTTTTATGAATAATCTCCAAAAAATAATGCGTATTTCTACTTTTGAATTATGTTTTTTCAAGAAAAAAAATGTTTTTATCTCTCTAAAACATAGCAAATCGTCTTGGAAAAAATATGTTGATAAAAAAAAAAAAAAAGTACCACAAAGACTAAATGTAAAAAAATAAAAATTATTTGTGGAAAAAAAAAAGACTTTTCCCCCAAAACATCCTCATTTTTCTTCTAGAAAACACACATTGCTTTTATGAATAATCTCCAAAAAATAATGCGTCTTTCTACTTTTTAATTATGTTTTTTCAAGAAAAAAAATGTTTTAATCTCTCTAAAACATAGCAAATCGCCTTGGAAAAAATATGTTGATAAAAAAAAAAAAAGTACCACAAAGAGTAAATGTAAAAAAATAAAAATTATTTGTGGAAAAAAAATGACTTTTCCCCCAAAACATCCTCATTTTTCTTCTAGAAAACACACATTGCTTTTAAGAATAATCTCCAAAAAATAATGCGTATTTCTACTTTTGAATTATGTTTTTTCAAGAAAAAAAATGTTTTTATCTCTCTAAAACATAGCAAATCGCCTTGGAAAAAATATGTTGATTAAAAAAAAAAGTACCACAAAGAGTAAATGTAAAAAAATAAAAATTATTTGTGGAAAAAAATGACTTTCCCCCAAAAACATCCTCATTTTTCTTCTAGAAAACACACATTGCTTTTAAGAATAATCTCCAAAAAAGAATGCGTATTTCTACTTTTGAATTATGTTTTTTCAAGAAAAAAAATGTTTTTATCTCTCTAAAACATAGCAAATCGCCTTGTAAAAAATATGATTATAAAAAAAAAAAAGTACCACAAAGACTAAATGTAAAAAAATAAAAATTATTTGTGAAAAAAAAGACGTTTCCCCCAAAACATCCTCATTTTTCTTCTAGAAAACACACATTGCTTTTATGAATAATCTCCAAAAAATAATGCGTATTTCTACTTTTGAATTTTGTTTTTTCAAGAAAAAAAATGTTGTCTGTCTATCTGTGTTGGCCCTGCGATGAGGTGGCGACTTGTCCAGGGTGTACCCCGCCTTCCGCCCGAATGCAGCTGAGATAGGCTCCAGCGACCCCAAAAGGGACAAGCAGTAGAAAATGTATCTATGTATGTATATATATATATATATACACATATATATATGTATATAATACATATATACATACATATGTGTATATATATATATACATACATACATATATATATGTATGATGTATGTATACATACATATATATGTATATATATATATATCCATATATATATACATACACACATATATATACTTATATACATACATACATATATGTATATATACATACATCCATATATATACATATATATATGTATATATGTAAATATGTATATATATATATATATATATGTACCGTATTTTCCGCACCATAAGGCGCCCTGGGTTATAAGCCGCGCCTTCAATGAACGGCATATTTCAAAACTTTGTCCACCTATAAGCCGCCCCGTGTTATAAGCCGCATCTAACTGCGCTAAAGGAATGTCAAAAAAACAGTCAGATAGGTCAGTCAAACTTTAATAATATATTAAAAACCAGCGTGATGTGGGCGCGCATGGAGTCGTATATCAACATGGACGGAGCTGCGTGAAAAAAGCCACCCGGCCTCTTCGCGTAAACTTACCTTAACCACTCGCTCATCTTTTCTTCATCCATCCCTTCGAGTTAGCTTTTATGATGACGCCGGCTGGAAAGGTCTCTTTTGGCAAGGTCTTCCTTTTGAATATCACCATGGGTGGAAGTTTCTGGCCATTAGCATGGCAAGCTAGAACCACAGTGAAGGATGACTTCTCATTCCCTGTGGTGCGAATATTCACCGTACGTGCTCCCGTTGTATCCACAGTGCGGTTCACAGGAATATCAAAAGTCAGTGGAACCTCGTCCATGTTGATAATGTTCTCTGGCCGGATCTTTTTTTCAACTATCTTGTTTTTACAATATGCACGGAAAGTAGCCAGCTTTTCTTGAAAGTCTTTAGGCAGTTGCTGTGAAATAGTAGTCCGTGTGCGGATGGAGAGATTGCGTCTTTTCATGAACCGGATCCCTGTCGCTTAGTAGGAGCCATTTTGTGGTCTTTACAGATGTAAACACACAAAGGAAATGAAACGTACGGTAATATCCGCGCGCTTCTTCTTCTTCTACGCGGGCGGGTGGTTGCTTACAGTAGAAGAAGAAGCGCTTCCTGTTCTATGGGGGCGGGTGCTTACCTTGGCGGTTGCTTGTGTAGAAGAAGAAGCACTTCCTCTTCTACGGGGAAAAAAGATGGCGGCTGTTTACCGTAGTTGCGAGACCGAAACTTTATGAAAATGAATCTTAATATTAATCCATATATAAAGCGCACCGGGTTATAAGGCGCACTGTCAGCTTTTGAGAAAATTTGTGGTTTTTAGGTGCGCCTTATAGTGCGGAAAATACGGTATGTATATATACACATATGTATATATGTATGTATGTATATATATACACATATGTATATATATATATATATATATATATATGTATATATATATGTATGTTAGAATAAAGTCTTGATTCCACCAGAATAAAGTTTTTTTTTTGACCAATTTTTTTTTTTTGACAAAAATTTAAAAAGAAAATACCAAATTGGCTTTTTAATGGTAAAATATGAGCATTTTTCTTCTTTTTTAAACAAATAAAACAACCCCCCAAGTTTTCTTCTTCTTCTAATATACAAAGAAAAAAGTTGTGTTCGTGTGTGTGTGTGTGTGTGTGTGTGTGTGTGTGGCCTGGAAGTAGGAGACAAGTGTGTGTTTAATGGCAGCACACAAACATCAGCATGAACTTTGTGAAGCAGCAACAAAAGGAGGGAAGTTCCCCTGATGTGCGCCGAGACTTTGCATCTTCACTCCTGTTGTTTGGGGGGGTCCCTTTCAGTGCACACCTGGACACATAACGCTGCCCACAATGACATCCCAGGCTCACGCTTCCTGTTTTCCCAGCATGCCTCAAAGCGGCTCACTTTACTCCCACCCCCCTTAAAAAGGACTCTTCTTAGTCAGGAGGTCAAAAGACACAATTAAGTGTTGCACACAGGAAGTGTGCTCATAGCAAAGCCAAGTCAAGGCATTTGCTGCCGCCTTGTGGACAATAAAGAGTGTTAACATCTTTGTTGTCCTGCTTGCAGGAGCTGCGGGTCATCCCCTGTGCTCACAGGTTCCATAAGAAATGTGTGGACCCTTGGCTGCTGCAGCACCACACCTGTCCCCACTGCAGGCACAACATCATCGGTGAGGCCCTCAACTACTTTACTGTGCAACATGACCGGGGAAAATGCTTATTTTTTTAATACGTTTAACACTATGATTTTATAGCAGATCACTTTTAGTTGCTTTTGTTTTTAATACATTTATATCACAATCCTAAATAATATTTTTCAATGTTATAAAAATACCACAAAATTCATGGGGGTTTTTTTTCTATTTTTGAAAAGTCATATTTTCTCAACACCATTATGGCACAATCACAAGAAAAACAGTATTTATTTTCTGAGGAAAAAAGTAATTTGAGAAAATATTGTACAATATTTTTTCAAAAAAGTTATGCAGTTTTATGGTTTTCTCAAGCATGTTATTTTATTTCCATGAAGAAAAAAAAGTTGTAGTAACGTTCTATTAGTACAAGAAAAACACAATAAAAATTAATAATAAAAAAATTGCCTTTTTTGGGGGGGGAGAAAATAAATATTTCAAAAACAAAATAAAACTTTTGCAGAAAGGAAGAAAAGTTTTTTTTAAGGAAAAAGTGTACAAAGTACGACTTCACAGTGTGCACTATTTTTTTTACCCCCCATAAATTATATTTTTCATACATTTTTTAAATATATATTTTTTTAAATTTCACAATAATTTTTTTATATTTTTATTAAGGAAAAAAGTCCTGTTTAGGGAGAAAAAAACAGGAAAAATATATTTTTTTTACTAGATTAGTTATATTTTATATTTAGGAAAAACACTAAATGATGAAAACATATTTCTTCAAGGTTTTTTTTTAAGGAAAAATCTGCTACCAAGTGTACAAAGTACGACTTCACAGTGTGCACTATTTTTTTTTACCCCCCATAAATTATATTTTTCATACATTTTTTAAATATATATTTTTTTAAATTTCACAAGAATTTTTTTATATTTTTATTAAGGAAAAAAGTCCTGTTTAGGGAGAAAAAAACACGAAAAATATATTTTTTTTTACTAGATTAGTTATATTTTATATTTAGGAAAAACACTAAATGATGAAAACATATTTCTTCAAGGTTTTTTTTTAAGGAAAAGTCTGCTACCAAATGTACAAAGTACGGCTTCACAGTGTGCACTTTTTTTCACCCCCCATAAATTTTATTTTTCATGCATTTTTTTAATATCTATTTTTAAATTTTACCAGATTTTTTATTTTTTATTTTTTTATTTAGGAAAAAAGTCCTTTTTAGGGAGAAAAAAAACAGTTGATATTATAGGAGAAAATCTGTAATTTCTTAAAAAAAAAAAAAAAAAATCACCTGTAGTCATGGTAATCTAATAATGATTTTTTTTTTTTTTCAAACTGCTACCAAGTGTACAAAGTACAACTTCACAGTGTGCACTATTTTTTTTACCCCCCATAAATGATATTTTTCATACATTTTTTAAATATATATTTTTTTAAATTTCACAATTATTTTTTTATATTTTTATTAAGGAAAAAAGTCCTGTTTAGGGAGAAAAAAACAGGAAAAATATTTTTTTTTTTACTAGATTAGTTATATTTTATATTTAGGAAAAACACTAAATGATGAAAACATATTTCTTCAAGGTTTTTTTTTTTAAGTAAAAATCTGCTACCAAATGTACAAAGTACGACTTCACAGTGTGCACTATTTTTTACCCCCCATAAATTTTATTTTTCATGCATTTTTTTAATATCTTTTTTAAAATTTTACCAGACTTTTTTTTTTTAATATTTTTATTTAGGAAAAAAGTCCTTTTTAGGGAGAAAAAAAACAGTTGATATTATAGGAGAAAATCTGTAATTTCTTTAAAAAAAAAAAAAAAAATCACCTGTAGTCATGGTAATCTAATAATGATTTTTTTTTTTTTTCAAACTGCTACCAAGTGTACAAAGTACGACTTCACAGTGTGCACTATTTTTTTTACCCCCCATAAATTATATTTTTCATACATTTTTTAAATATATATTTTTTTAAATTTCACAAGAATTTTTTAATATTTTTATTAAGGAAAAAAAGTCCTGTTTAGGGAGAACAAAAACGGGTGATTTTATTGGAGGAAATCTGTATTTTCTTCAAGGAAAAAAAATTAAAATTTCACCAAATTAAAGTTATATTTTATATTTAGGAAAAACACTGTAGCCATAGTAATCTTATGATGAAAACATATTTCTTTAAGTTTTTTTTTCTCGTTTTTTTTTTCTAAATAAACATCTGCTACCAAGTGCATATTTTTAATACATTTAATACTATGATTTTATCGCAGATCAGTTTTAGTTGCTTTTGTTTTTAATACATTTATATTACAATCCTAAATAATATTTTTCAATAATATGTTTTAAAAATACCACAAAATTCATGTTTTTTTTTTCTATTTTTGAAAAGTCATATTTTCTCAACACCATTATGGCACAATTACAAGAAAAACAGTATTTATTTTCTGAGGAAAAATGAATTTGAAGGAAAAAAGTAATATATATAATACAATATTTTTCAACAAAGGTATGCAGTTACAGGGTTTTCTCAAGCATGTTATTTTATTTCCATGAAAAAAAAAAGTTGTAGTAATGTTCTATTAGTACAAGAAAAACACAATAAAAATGAATAATAAAAAAATTGCCTTTTTTGGGGGGGAGAAAATAAATATTTCAAAAACAAAATAAAACTTTTGCAGAAAGGAAGAAAAGTTTTTTTTAAGGAAAAATCTGCTAACAAGTGTACAAAGTACGACTTCACAGTGTGCACTATTTTTTTACCCCCCATAAATGATATTTTTCATACATTTTTTAAATATATATTTTTTTAAATTTCACAAGAATTTTTTTATATTTTTATTAAGGAAAAAAGTCCTGTTTAGGGAGAAAAAAACAGGAAAAATATATTTTTTTTACTAGATTAGTTATATTTTATATTTAGGAAAAACACTAAATGATGAAAACATATTTCTTCAAGGTTTTTTTTTTTTAAGGAAAAATCTGCTACCAAATGTACAAAGTACGACTTCACAGAGTGCATTATTTTTTACCCCCCATACATTTTATTTTTCATGCATTTTTTTAATATCTTTTTTAAAATTTTACCAGACTTTTTTTTTAAAATATTTTTATTTAGGAAAAAAGTCCTTTTTAGAGAGAAAAAAAACAGTTGATATTATAGGAGAAAATCTGTAATTTCTTAAAAAAGAAAAAAAAATTACCTGTAGTCATGGTAATCTAATAATGATTTTTTTTTTTTTCAAACTGCTACCAAGTGTACAAAGTACAACTTCACAGTGTGCACTATTTTTTTACCCCCCATAAATTATATTTTTCATACATTTTTTAAATATATATTTTTTTAAATTTCACATGAATTTTTTTTATATTTTATTATGTTATTTTATTTCCATGAAGAAAAAAGTACAAGAAAAACACAATAAAATTAATGAAAATTTGCCTTTTTTTGGAGGGGGGGGGTGCAGAAAATAAATATTTCAAAAACAAAATAAAACTTCACAGTGTGCACTATTTTTTTACCCCCCATAAATTATATTTTTTAAATATATTCTTTTAAATTTCACGAGAATTTTTTTATATTTTTATTAAGGAAAAAAGTCCTGTTTAGGGAGAACAAAATTGGGTGATTTTATTGGAGGCAGAAAATAAATATTTCAAAAATAAAACTTTTGCAGAAAGGAAGAAAAGTTTTTGTTAAGAAAATGTTTTTAATATTCTGGGGGCAAAAAATAGAAAATAGTTGTGATAGTACTACAGTTTTCCAATTTCTCCTTTTATTTACAGGAAAACTGTACTTTAGGGATCAAGTGGTATATTAAGGGGAAAAAAGTGTAAAAAAAAGTCTAATCTTGATAAATAAATAAAATATTCTCTATGGAAAAAAAAAATCTTCCAAAAAAGAAATATTACAAGAAGAATAAAAATAAAACAATTGGAGAAAGGTTCTGATTTTTAGAGGAATACAAAAAAGTTTTTGAAAGTGTAAAAATGTAAAAAAAATAATAAAGTGTGTAAATTTGCTTCTGTTCTTCTCACAGAGCAAAAGAAGGGAAATTCCGGCCCCTTCTGCATGGACGCGGGTAACCCAGTCCACGGGCGCCAGCAAAGGGTGGTCCTGCCAGTCCACTATCCCGGTAGGGTCCACCGCGCCGGCCAGGTGACCGCCTACCCGACGAGGACCAGCATGGACCCCCACGGCAACGCCGTCACGGTACTCACGGTGGACCAGCACCCGGACCCTCAGGGCCTGTACCCGCCCCAGTCGGCGTCTTCCTTCCTGCGGAGCTACCACCCCGCGCTCCACATGGACCACCACTGCGGACTGGAGCACCGGGGGGGGCCCCCCGCCTACCAAGCCCCGCCGCACCACGCCGCCATCAAACGGCCAAAGTTTGCCGGCCGCAACTTCTCGCGGGCGGCGTGCTTCTCGCAGTACGAGACAATGTACCAGCACTACTACTTTCAGGGCTTGACTTTCCCCCAGCAGCCCGAGGGCGGCGCGGCGCCGGCGGCTGGTCCGGGCGGGGCTCACAAGGGCCACCACGGCAGGGCCTTCCAGCAGGGACTGTTGTACCCCACCGTGGTGCACGTGGCGCCGGCCGGGGAGGGCGGGAGCGCGTCTGGCCTGAGCTGCTACCACGGCCACCGCTCGGTGTGCAGCGGCTACCTGGGCGACTGCCCGGGCAGCGACAGCAGCAGCAGCAGCTCAGGCCAGTGCCACTGCTCCTCCAGCGACTCCATGTTGGACTGCACTGAGGTCAGCAATCAGGGAGTTTACGGCAGCTGCTCCACCTTCCGCAGCTCGCTGAGCAGCGACTACGACCCGTACGTCTACCGGAGCAAGAGCCCTTACAGGGGCTCCACGGGGGAGGTGGCCCCTTCAGCGGTCCCCTCCGAGGAGTCATCCGGACACGACTGCCTCCAGCTCCCCGCGGGGGACCACCTCTCCAACTGCAGCAGTCGATCGTCACTGGAACCCAGGGAGAACAGCAGCACTTGTGCTACCTCAGGCGCCGCTTCGGAGGCCGGCGGGACGGACCGCCGGGCGAAGCCGGCCCACGGGGACGCGGCGGAGCCGCCAGCGGCCGAGGCGCTTCCTCACAACGCGGACCAAGCGGGACGCTGTCGCAGGGGGATTGACTTTCATAGCTCCGCCTCCAAGAACTACTTTACATCCGAGCACTCGTGCGCCCCCTCAGAGCCCATAAGCTACGACGGACTGCCCCGCTGTTTTTACAAAGAGATGAAGGTCCACAGGGGGCGCTACGCGGAGGACTACGCCGTCACCGTACAGTACGCCGACTCCGAGGCGAGCTCGGCTCAGGTCCGCTGCGAACTCAACCAGAGAATACCCATAATACCCGAGGACACCGACTGCGAAATGGGCGAGGAGACGCATCGCAGCGGCTTGTTGCCGGAGACGGAAGCGCACGCCGAGCCCGGCGAGGACTTCTTCGCCTCGTCGCAGTCGAGCAGGCAGGCGGAGGAGACCAGAGCGTTGTTTCGCCCGCAACTCTCCAGTACTGAGGGCGGGGTCGGCGTTTAAAAAGCGCAGCAGTCATTCAAACCTTCAGTTGCCTTTTGCTCTCTTGAATGTTGTCACCACAGGAATGTGTCGCCGCTCGCCCTCATTCCTGTGGCCGCACACGCCGCTCTTTCAATTAGGAACCAGCAGGCGCCACTTTTCTTAATCGGCGCAGGATCACTCACTGCCTATAACGCCTGGCCCTAGATGGTACCGCCATGGCAGGGAACCTTTCTCAAGACCCTCAAACGGGTCCTTGCCACCAAGCGCTATTGTTCTGTTCAATTACGACGCATTCTTCCCCTTTTTTTTTCATTTCTCTGCTTGTCGCGGTGGTACTTCGCTACGTTAGCGTCATCACAAGTTGTTCACCAACTGCACGGCAAACGTAAGAAGTCAGACGTTAGGATGTTAGGTTTTTTTTTTTGCCAAAGGCGGACGAGTTTCAAACATCGGTACGATACAGGCGGCGCTCGCTTCACAGTTTCTTTTTAGATGCGTAGTGAAGCCTGATTTCCCCCTGGAAATTGAAATTCCGACTTAAACTGTCGGACAGGTAGCCCCCCCCGGCAAGCTTAAATTCCAACTTAAACTGGCCGACATTTGGCTTTATTTTAAGAAGTGTAGCAAAGCCTAATTTTCCCCAGGAAGGGAACATTTTTCACATAAATAGTCCTACAGCTGGCTTTATTTTAAGATGCGTAGCAAAGCTATTCCCCCCCCCCCCAGAAAGTTATACTACGACTTGAACTGTTTGACATTTGGCTTTATTTTAAGAATTATAGTGAAGCCTAATTTCCCAACGGTAAATTAAACTCCAACTTGAACCGTTCCGCGGCTGGCTTTATTTTAAAATGCGTAGCGAAGCCTGATTTCCGGGTTTTGACATGAACTGTCCGCAACAGTTTTATTTTAAGGTGTGTGTATATGTAATATATGTAATATATATATATATATTATATACATATAAAATATATATATATATATATATATATATATATATATATATATATATATATATACATATAAAATATATATATATATATTATATACATATAAAATATATACATATTATATACATATAAAATATATATATATATATATATATATATTATATACATATAAAATATATATATATATATTATATACATATAAAATATATACATATAAAATATATATATATATATATATATATACATATAAAATATATATATATTATATACATATAAAAATATACATATTATATACATATAAAATATATATATATATATATATATATATATATATATATATATTATATACATATAAAATATATATATATATATATTATATACATATAAAATATATACATATAAAATATATATATATATATATATATATATATGTATATTATATACATATTAAATATATATATATGTATATTATATACATATAAAATATATATATATACTATATACATATAAAATATATATATTATATACATATAAAATATATATATGTATATTATATACATATAAAATATATACATATTATATACATATAAAATATATACATATAAAATATATATATATATATATGTATATTATATACATATAAAATATATATATGTATATTATATACATATAAAATATATATATACTATATACATATAAAATATATATATTATATACATATAAAATATATATATGTATATTATATACATATAAAATATATACATATTATATACATATAAAATATATATATATATATATATTATATACATATAAAATACATACATATAAAATATATATATATATTATATACATATAAAATATATACATATAAAATATATATATATATATGTATATTATATACATATAAAATATATATATGTATATTATATACATATAAAATATATATATTTATCATTTATTATATACTATATACATATAAAATATATATATGTATATTATATACATATAAAATATTTTATATATATATATATATATATATACATACACACAACATTGTGAAGTTAAAAAACCTCATTACTTCCACTCTGACCCGCCCCTTTCCCGTGTGCACGCCTACCACTTGACGGAAAAAAGCTTTATCAAATTAAAAAAAAAATCAGGCTTCGCTACACACCTTAAAATAAAACTGTTGCGGACAGTTCATATCAAAATTAAACAGGAAATCATATATATATATATATATATATAAAATATTGTAACTACTTTGAATGGAATCAAACTGAAGGGAACCGTAGCGCTTGGTTGGCTCGTATGTCACAAAAGTCTTTGTTTGAAGTAAAGCATTTAGTTGTCCTGGGCCTTCCAGGACGAGTAGGCCATTTGTAGCACAACAGAGCGACTCCTGGTTCGGAACCTCCCGCACTCGAGCAACTGGATGCAGTTATTTGGACGCGGCGCTTCTAAAGTCTATTTCCACTGATGTCCTCCATGCTAATTGAAAGACTGTGGTGGTCCTAGCATGTAGCAAACAAAAAAAGGCCAAAGGAAAGTAGCTGATGACTTCTGCGTCAAAAGGGTTCCTTATTGTACTGTGACTTTTTATTTTTTATTTTTTAAACAATGCAGTTGTAACATAGCACCATTTAAATCACAACGTGCCCCCCCCCCCTTACACACACACCAATGCTTTGTTTGTCCTGCAGACTGTCCTGATACTGTTTCTATGAAATATACACACATTGTCTACATAGGACCACCTTATCCCCAAATAATTTATAGCCTTTCATCTAACCTTGCCTTTTGCATAGAGATATGTACCATAACTTCTTTTTTTTTTGGAGGGCAAGGGTTCTTGTGTCACTATTTAATTCTTCTGTTTGTTTGTAGCACTTAAGAATAAAAAGTATGTACAAATGTTTTTTTATTTTTAAAAAAAAAAGGATATAATTATTTTCTGTCACTACCATTACAAAAATGTTTTAAAGGAAAGGCTTAGAGATCAATATGTGTATATTTCTGTGCCTGTACAGCAACACATTTCATGAATGGAAATATGTTCTCTGAATATTTATTTACTAATATATTTATCTTGAAGCCATGTCTTATGTTCAGAGTTTATCAACACGCAGACAGAATCACTTCCATGAGACCTTGTACATACGTGGTAATTGCACACGAGACGATTCAATCTTCTGACCAAAAAAAAAAAAAACGATTTTAAAAACTTTAGTACCATACAGTTTTGTAATTAAAAAGTGTACAAAGATGTGTAAAAAAAAAAAAAATACAGTTTTATTCAAGTAACCCCTGCTTGGTTTTGTGTCCTCTCTTTCATTGTTAGTCAAGGTGCTGTTATTATTATTATTATTACGGGCCTGCTTGTGAAAGATTCACTGACATGTCGGGAAAAATCTGCATTTTCATTGAAATTTGTAAGTGCACGGAAAATACCGGATAGATAATTATGAAGAAGATATGAAGAATTATTAAAAATAGCTCCAATACCGTATTTTTCGGAGTATAAGTCGCTCCGGAGTATAAGTCGCACCGGCCCGAAAATGCCTAATAAAGAAGGAAAAAAAGATATAAGTCGCACCGGAGTATAAGTCGCATTTTTTGAGGAAATTCATTTGATAAAAGCCAACAGCAAGAATAGACATTTGCAAGGCAATTTAAAATAAATCAAGAATAGTGAACAACAGGCTGAATAAGGGTGGCTGGGGGCGTGGTTAAGAGGGGAGGACTATATTGACAGCTAGAATTCACCAAGTCAAGTATTTCATACATATATATATATATATATATATATATATATATATATATATATACATATATACATATATATATATATATATATATATATACACACACATATATATATATATATATATATATATACACACATATATATATATATATATATATATATACACATATATATATATATACACACATATACATATATATATATATATATACACACATATATATATATATATATATATATATATATATACACACATATATATATATATATATATATATATATATATATATATATATATATATATACATACATACATACATATATATATATATATATATATATATATATACATATATATCTACATATATATATATATACATATACATATGTATATACATATATATATATATATACATATATATATATATATGTATATACATATAAATATATATATATATCCTGAAAATATGCAAACAAAACTGTGTTTAGATAATTGATACTTCAAACTTGCATAAATAAATCTTAATGAATATAACATTGCTTGGCTTCTGAGAGTTTCAAAATGTAATGAATAAAATGCTAAAGTTGTTGATAAACAAGCAATTATTTTAATAATTAAATATGGTCATTTTAAATGAATTATTATGATCATTTAAAATCAATTATTTCAAATATGTTTATTTTAATGTATAATTCTATGGCTGGATGTAATAAGGAGTCACAAAAAAATACAAATAAAAATACAATTAATTTTGATGTTTTTAGCAAAATATAGTAAAAATGTATTTAGTTTAATTTTATTTTTTTAATTAATAAATATATTTATTTTTAGGTAAGATAAACATAATAATACAATTTATCTCTAGTCTGGATGATTTAGTTCTTGTCACCCTGTTGTCCTCCCGTCATGAAAAAAGGCTGTCCTCACTCAGGTCCGCATGGAGCTGGAGGGGGCGTGGCTTCCAGTTCCGGCTGAAAATCGGGAGAATATTTGTCCCGGGAGGTTTTCGGGAGAGGCGCTGAATTTCGGGAGTCTCCCGGGAAATTCGGGAGGGTTGGCAAGTATGACTTTAGCTCTGGTTCAAAGTTTAAAGCCCTCCTGCGTCAATGGACTCATTTCCTGAGTTTCTAAACGATAACAAAAACGTCAAAAAGCTTGTTTTTATTTGAAAAAAACTCATAAGATCTCACCACTGTGGTGTTGACCATACCCACCCACCTTTTGTTTACAATCAAGAAGTCTAGCTTGCCATTAGCACATCCTCCTACGGTGTGTAGTGTAGCATGTTTGGTTAGCCCTCGTCCTCCAGTGATAATGCTACTTGTAAAAACAAGTTTATTTACCACCTTGGGAGGCGAGGATTACTGACTTAGAAGAGTTTTGCACTGCGCCCTCCACAGGGCTATATCCTTAGCGAGAATGCGCAATTGTGTTCTCTTGCCGCTGTCAAATCTGCAGGACATAGCTAGAATGTGTAACGGTACACAAAAATTTCGGTTCGGTATGTACCTCGGTTTCGAGGTCACGGTTCGGTTCATTCGGTACAGTAAGAAAACAACAAAATATACATTTTTTGGTTATTTATTTACCAAATTTGTAAACATTGGCCTTATCCTTTTAACATTGGGAACACTATAATAATTCTGCCCACGTTAATCAACATTAAACTGCCTCAAGTTGTTGCTCGGATTAAATAAAATGGCAAAACTTTTCTTCTACATATAAAAAGTGCAACATTAAACAGTTTCAAGGCAACTCATCATGCTTGATTTATTACAGCATTTGGGAAGCCTGTAGTTGATTTTTATGATGTAAATGTTATATTTTTTTATCAACATGTGATAGCAGGGACCCTGCCATTCAAAACTAGGCAGGGTCATGTAGGCTTAATGATGCGCTTACATTATTATATCAACTATCAGAGACAGAAACTCTTCATTTAACATAATGTCATTTTTTTGCTGCTTCAACACAGCTCAATCAACACAGAAAAAGGTCAAGTGAAATAACAGACAGACAGGGCTTTGCTGTCCGTAACACACACACACAGCAAAATGAGCAAACGTTACGCTAAAAGCGAATTAGCCTTCACCTCAAGCCAGGACTGCGAGCGAGCTGAGCTGCCTTTTTATATTTCTAGAAGGTCAACGGGCTCATAGTGATGTTACTAGTAGTTGACTGTTTATTATCATTTGGGGAGAGTCCGCTGCCTGATGATTACCTGCTAAACGCTAAGCACTGACTACATGCGCTCTGAATACGCACTGCTGATTGGCTGTTACCGCTCTGTTTGCAACCAATCAGATGGTTGTGTGGGTGGGACAATGCTGGGTGCTGTGTAGAGCACTGTTTTTCAACCACTGTGCCGTTAGATACAGTCTGGTGTGCCGTAGGAGATTATCTAATTTCACCTATTTGGGTTAAAAAAATATTTTTTGCAAAGCAGTAATTATAGTCTGCAAATGATGTGTTGTTGTTGAGTGTCGGTGCTGTCTAGAGCACGGCAGAGTAACCGTGTAATACTCTTCCATATCAGTAGGTGGCAGCCGGTAGCTAATTGCTTTGTAGATGTCGGAAACAGCGGGAGGCAGTGTGCAGGTAAAAAGGTGTCTAATGCTTAAACCAAAAATAAACAAAAGGTGAGTGCCCCTAAGAAAAGGCATTGAAGCTTAGGGAAGGCTATGCAGAACCAAACTACAACTGAACTGGCTACAAAGTAAACAAAAACAGAATGCTGGACGACAGCAAAGACTTACCGTATTTTCCGCACTATTAGCCGCACCTAAAAACCACAAATTTACTCAAAAGCTGACAGTGCGGCTTATAACCCGGTGCGCTTTATATATGGATTAATATTAAGATTCATTTTCATAAAGTTTAGGTCTCGCAACTACGGTAAACAGCCGCCATCTTTTTTCCCCGTAGAAGAGGAAGCGCTTCTTCTTCTACGGCAAGCAACCGCCAAGGTAAGCACCCGCCCCCATAGAAGAGGAAGCGCTTCTTCTTCTACTGTAAGCAACCACCCGCCCCCGTAGAAGAAGAAGAAGCGCGCGGATATTACGTTTCATTTCCTTTGTGTGTTTACATCTGTAAAGACCACAAAATGGCTCCTACTAAGGTTTTCGGTTCATGAAAAGACGCAATCTCTCCATCCGCACACGGACTACTATTTCACAGCAACTGCCTAAAGACTTTCAAGAAAAGCTGGCTACTTTCCGTGCATATTGTAAAAACAAGATAGCTGAAAAAAAGATCCGGCCAGAGAACATTATCAACATGGACGAGGTTCCACTGACTTTTGATATTCCTGTGAACCGCACTGTGGATACAACGGGAGCACGTACGGTGAATATTCGCACCACAGGGAATGAGAAGTCATCCTTCACCGTGGTTCTAGCTTGCCATGCTAATGGCCAGAAACTTCCACCCATGGTGATATTCAAAAGGAAGACCTTGCCAAAAGAGACCTTTCCAGCCGGCGTCATCATAAAAGCTAACTCGAAGGGATGGATGGATGAAGAAAAGATGAGCGAGTGGTTAAGGTAAGTTTACGCGAAGAGGCCGGGTGGCTTTTTTCACGCAGCTCCGTCCATGTTGATATACGACTCCATGCGCGCCCACATCACGCTGGTTTTTAATATATTATTAAAGTTTGACTGACCTATCTGACTGTTTTTTTGACATTCCTTTAGCGCAGTTAGATGCGGCTTATAACACGGGGCGGCTTATAGGTGGACAAAGTTTTGAAATATGCCGTTCATTGAAGGCGCGGCTTATAACCCAGGGCGCCTTATGGTGCGGAAAATACGGTACTGTGGAGCAAAGATGGCGTCCACAATGTACATCCGAACATGACACGACAATCGACAATGTCCCCACAAAGAAGGATAAAAACCCAGTAGATGCGGGAAATATCGCTCAAAGGAAGACATGAAACTGCTACAGGAAAATACCAAAAAAAAGAGAAAGCCACCAAAATAGGAGCGCAAGACAAGAACTAAAACACTACACACAGGAAAACAGCAAAAAAGTCCAAATAAGTCAGGGTGTGATGTGACAGGTGGTGACAGTACACCTACACTGCAAAAAGTCAGTGTTCAAAAACAAGAAAAAATTAAAGCTGCAAGCAGCATTGGTCGGGCCCGCGTGTTTGGCAGGTGCTAGTCCTAAGTGTCCCAATACTTTTTTTCAGTTTTCGTCATAAGTGTCCCAATACTTTTGTCTACTTTTAGTCCGAATTGTCCCAATACTTTTGTGTAGTGTACCTACCTTGTCTGCATTGTGTGGGCACGTTGGTGCTTCCTGCTTTTAAGCAGCCATCTTAAAAAAACAGCAGCGCAGCAGCATCAGCGCAGCGGGTCTTTGAAGGGTCATAAAATCAAAACCGGAGCAGGTATTAAAACGCGCTTCTGTAGTTTTATTCACAAGGGTTCAATCCCTCTCCTGTGTTAGTTTGAAGCCGAAACGACAAACGCGCTCAGAGGAGATAGTTTTTGAAGGAAGGTGACCGTTTTTTTACAAAAAAGTTGTTTTGAAGGGGGAATAGCAAACTTCCTGTTGATTTTTGCTGGGGGTTGTCAATTTATGAAATGTAGGTCTAAGTGAGACCTACATAGAGGATTTTGTTTCATGTCTCTCCGACCTTCCCAGTGGGAGTTACAGGCAGTTTTGTCAGTTTTTTCTTCCGAGGAGCAGTTTTTTTCTGCGTTTTATTAAAAAATTGCGCTAGAGCGCAATTTTGAGATTTGGGGTTAGGTTTTTTTATTAGATCGCAATTTTTGCCAGTCCTGATGTGTGTGTTCAGTTCGGTGAGTTTTGAAGCATGTTAAGGGGGTCAAATTACAGCTCAAAGAGGCAAAAGTGACTGTTTTTAGTACATTTTTGTCTTGAAGGGGGAATTGCCAACTTCCTGTTGATTTTTGCCCGAGGAAATTAATTAATGAAAAGTAGGGCTAAGTGAGCCCTACATAGGAGGTTTTTGTTTCATGTCTCTACAACATTCGTACTGGGAGTTATAAACAGTTTACTTTCTAGGGGGTGCTAGAGCGCAATTTTGAGTTTTGGGGTTCGGTTTTTTTATTAAAAGACAATTTTCGCAGGTCCTGATGTGTGGGTCAAATATGGTGAGTATTGAAGCATGTTAAGTGGGTCAAATTAGTGCTCAAAGAGGCGGCGGAATAATAATAAAACCTTAGAAAAACAATAGGTCCTTATGTCCCATTGTAAAAGGACTCCCGTTGGGATTCCTTTTACAATGGGCCATGCGGGCCCTAAAAATACAAAAATGAGGGGTATTTTATTTGAACTAAGCAAAATTATCTGCCAATAGAACAAGAAAATTTGGCTTGTCAAGACTTTCCAAAAGAAGTAAAATTAGCTAACCTCAATGAACCCCAAAATACCTTAAAATAAGTATATTATCACTAATAACAACTGTACTACTATATGAGTACATATTTTCTATTGTTTCATTGAAAATAAAACAGCAAAGTCCATTTGGCTGTCGTCTGTTTTAATTATGAGACACAATTGTGTCAAAGTCATGAATTTTTTTTCAATTGTTACTTTAAAAAAGTAGTTTTATACTTGTGAGTGTTGATGACACAGCTTTGCAACACTTGATATTCTAGTTTCAAGCATGTTTTACTCAATATAGGTCATCACATCTCAGCAACAAGCTGTAATATCTTACTGAGATCATTTAGGACACTTAAAACAAGTAAAACACTCTAACATAAAATCTGCTTAGTGAGACAAATTATTTTATCAGACAGAAAATAAGCAAATATCAGCCTTATTTGACATATTTCATCTTACTTAGATTTCACTTTTTGCAGTGTACTTTGAGACAAGAGCTATAGTGATTAGGGCTGCAGCTAACGATTAATTTTCTATCGATTAATCTATAGATTATTTTTTCGATTAATCGGTTAATCTATAGATTATTTTTTTCGATTAATCTATAGATTATTTTTCCTTTTACCAATTTTTTTTTTAATTTAAAATGAAGAGGAAAAAATAAATGTAGGCCAGTTTTTTCAAAAGGCATGGCTTTTTACAAAAAAAAAAGTATGGCCACTCAGTCAACATTGACAACAACATGACAAAATATTCTGTAACAATGTAAACATTTAAAACTTTTAACATTTAACAAAATTAAAAGTAGCTTATTTGCTTTTTAATGTGCAAATATAAAAGTAAACATCCAGTGCAAATCTTAATATTCTGGAATAGCATAAGCATTTCAAAAGTAAAAGTATTGCTTATTTTGCTTTAAAATGTGCAAAAATAAAGATAAACATCCAATACAAAAAAGTGCAAAACGGAAATATTCTGTAACAAGTGTAAACATTTCAACAAAAGTAAAAGTATTGCTTATTTGCTAAAATGTGCAAAAATAAAGCTAAACATCCAATACAAAAAAGTGTACAGTGTAAACATTTCAACAAAAGTAAAAGTATTGCTTATTTTGCTTAATAACACAACAATGATAGTATGATTAAAGTGAAAGTTAATTGTTGGTTTGTACATAGTATATGTAACTGTTAATGTTGTAAAAGGTATTTGCACAACTAATTAACGTTAGCGTTTGTGACACGTCTTGTGCCGTGGGGTTCTTTCAGGACCGACAGACTGAACGCCAGACGGCTTTGCCAGGTTTACAATCTTTTAATTTTACACAAAGCCTTTTCTCTTCCAACTGCGCGGATCGCGCACCTGGGCACGATTGCGGCGTCCCTCCCGGCGCGCCCCGCCTCGCCGCTCGCTCGCCGCCGCCGCCTCTCCACAGCGTTAAAGAGGAGCGCGTCTTTGTAAACACTGAACAGGCACGCCAAACGCGCCTCTCAGAGCGAAACGGTGCTTTAATTTATGAATTTACAACGCAGATACAAATGACACATTCATGTTTTTGTGTAATAATGACAACGTATACGCACGCGGACGATTGACTTGTTGATGGTGATGGCAAGAACGCTGTCGGGGGTTTTCTTTTCAAATGTTCGTTCATAGCCGTTGTGCTGCTATGATAGGCCATTTCCGCTCGACACAGTGTGCATACAACAACATTATTAGGCCGTTTATTGAAATACTCCCACACTTTTGACGACTTTTGGCGTGCTTTTTCCCCCTCGCTCGCATCGTCTGCTTTGCGCTCCGCCATGACAGTAAAGTAGAGTGACGTAAATATGCGACGCGCCGACGCACAAAAACGGCGTCGACGTATTTACGTAACCGATGACGTCGACTACGTCGACGCGTCGTTTCAGCCTTAATAGTGATGCATGCTTGGTTATGGTTTAAAGTACTGATGGGTCCGGCAACACCGATGCATCGGCGCATGCGTCGAGCTCATAGAGCGAAACCCTGTGTCGGTGCGCGTACCGCTTTTAGAAAGTCACGTGACCGATCATGAGCTGTTTTGGTCACGTGACCGATACGCGAACTGTGTCGCACTGACGCCTCCTCTGTGCCCTGTGAGCGGCTCTTTTCTACAGCCGGAGAAATAATAACTAAGAAGAGAAAGCGCCTAAAATTGAATACCGTATTTTCCGCACCATAAGGCGCCCTGGGTTAAAAGCCGCGCCTTCAATGAACGGCATATTTCAAAACTTTGTCCACCTATAAGCCGCCCCGTGTTGTAAGCCGCATCTAACTGCGCTAAAGGAATGTCAAAAAAACAGTCAGATAGGTCAGTCAAACTTTAATAATATATTAAAACCAGCGTGATGTGGGCGCGCATGGAATCGTATATCAACATGGACGGGGCTGCGTGAAAAAAGCCACCCGGCCTCTTCGCGTAAACTTAAACTTCCCTTAACCACTCGCTCATCTTTTCTTCATCCATCCCTTCGAGTTAGCTTTTATGATGACGCCGGCTGGAAAGGTCTCTTTTGGCAAGGTCTTCCTTTTGAATATCACCATGGGTGGAAGTTTCTGGCCATTAGCATGGCAAGCTAGAACCACAGTGAAGGATGACTTCTCATTCCCTGTGGTGCGAATATTCACCGTACGTGCTCCCGTTGTATCCACAGTGCGGTTCACAGGAATATCGGTTGCTGTGAAATAGTAATCCGTGTGCGGATGGAGAGATTGCGTCTTTTCATGAACCGGATCCCTGTCGCTTAGTAGGAGCCATTTTGTGGTCTTTACAGATGTAAACACACAAAGGAAATGAAACGTACGGTAATATCCGCGCGCTTTTTCTCCTTCTACGCGGGCGGGTGGTTGCTTACAGTAGAAGAAGAAGCGCTTCCTGTTCTATGGGGGCGGGTGCTTACCTTGGCGGTTGCTTGCGTAGAAGAAGAAGCGCTTCCTGTTCTACTGGGAAAAAAGATGGCGGCTGTTTACCGTAGTTGCGAGATCGAAACTTTATGAAAATGAATCGTAATATTAATCCATATATAAAGCGCACCGGGTTATAAGGCGCACTGTCAGCTTTTGAGAAAATTTGTGGTTTTTAGGTGCGCCTTATAGTGCGGAAAATACGGTACGTTGGAAAAAGTGTTTTGTTTTTTTTAAAATAAAATAAAATAAAATAATTTCCAGGTCCACAATCATCCACAACACGTTCTCTTAGATTTCCATGTTATGATACATGTTCACATTATTTATTGACTGTATCAAAAAAAGATAAAAATATATTTTTATTTAAATGAAGATATGAAATAATCCTAAATGAAATACAATGACTTGGTTTATATTATTGTATATACTAGGTCAGTGGTTCTCAACCTTTTTTCAGCACCCTGTGAATTTTTTTTTAATTCAAGTACCCCCTAATCAGAGCAAAGCATTTTTGGTTGAAAAAAAAAAAGATAAAGAAGTAAAATACAGCACTATGTCATCAGTTTCTGATTTATTAAATTGTATAACAGTGCAAAATATTGCTCATTTGTAGTGGTCTTTCTTGAACTATTTGGAAAAAAAGATATAAAAATAACTAAAAACTTGTTGAAAAATAAACAAGTGATTCAATTATACAGGTAAAAGCCAGTAAATTAGAATATTTTGAAAAACTTGATTTATTTCAGTAATTGCATTCAAAAGGTGTAACTTGTACATTATATTTATTCATTGCACACAGACTGATGCATTCAAATGTTTATTTCATTTAATTTTGATGATTTGAAGTGGCAACAAATGAAAATCCAAAATTCCGTGTGTCACAAAATTAGAATATTACTTAAGGCTAATACAAAAAAGGGATTTTTAGAAATGTTGGCCAACTGAAAAGTATGAAAATGAAAAATATGAGCATGTACAATACTCAATACTTGGTTGGAGCTCCTTTTGCCTCAATTACTGCGTTAATGCGGCGTGGCATGGAGTCGATGAGTTTCTGGCACTGCTCAGGTGTTATGAGAGCCCAGGTTGCTCTGATAGTGGCCTTCAACTCTTCTGCGTTTTTGGGTCTGGCATTCTGCATCTTCCTTTTCACAATACCCCACAGATTTTCTATGGGGCTAAGGTCAGGGGAGTTGGCGGGCCAATTTAGAACAGAAATACCATGGTCCGTAAACCAGGCACGGGTAGATTTTGCGCTGTGTGCAGGCGCCAAGTCCTGTTGGAACTTGAAATCTCCATCTCCATAGAGCAGGTCAGCAGCAGGAAGCATGAAGTGCTCTAAAACTTTCTGGTAGACTGCTGCGTTGACCCTGGATCTCAGGAAACAGAGTGGACCGACACCAGCAGATGACATGGCACCCCAAACCATCACTGATGGTGGAAACTTTACACTAGACTTCAGGCAACGTGGATCCTGTGCCTCTCCTGTCTTCCTCCAGACTCTGGGACCTCGATTTCCAAAGGAAATGCAAAATTTGCATGGTTGGGTGATGGTTTGGGGTGCCATGTCATCTGTTGGTGTCGGTCCACTCTGTTTCCTGAGATCCAGGGTCAACGCAGCCGTCTACCAGCAGGTTTTAGAGCACTTCATGCTTCCTGCTGCTGACCTGCTCTATGGAGATGGAGATTTCAAGTTCCAACAGGACTTGGCGCCTGCACACAGCGCAAAATCTACCCGTGCCTGGTTTACGGACCATGGTATTTCTGTTCTAAATTGGCCCGCCAACTCCCCTGACCTTAGCCCCATAGAAAATCTGTGGGGTATTGTGAAAAGGAAGATGCAGAATGCCAGACCCAAAAACGCAGAAGAGTTGAAGGCCACTATCAGAGCAACCTGGGCTCTCATAACACCTGAGCAGTGCCAGAAACTCATCGACTCCATGCCACGCCGCATTAACGCAGTAATTGAGGCAAAAGGAGCTCCAACCAAGTATTGAGTATTGTACATGCTCATATTTTTCATTTTCATACTTTTCAGTTGGCCAACATTTCTAAAAATCCCTTTTTTGTATTAGCCTTAAGTAATATTCTAATTTTGTGACACACGGAATTTTGGATTTTCATTTGTTGCCACTTCAAATCATCAAAATTAAATGAAATAAACATTTGAATGCATCAGTCTGTGTGCAATGAATAAATATAATGTACAAGTTACACCTTTTGAATGCAATTACTGAAATAAATCAAGTTTTTCAAAATATTCTAATTTACTGGCTTTTACCTGTATATCTAATATAGACGATGCAAGGCATTAGTGAGGTTATAAAGCTTTTGCCTGTTAAAGAAAGGAGACTGATCCAATGCAGCAATCATCTGGGAGCCGCGCTGAGCGCACCTCCAAGCGCGTGGAGGTGCGATGTCCCTCGCACCTGCGGCGGCTCCATCCGGGCTGGCGCCCGAGGCTTCAGCGCGCACCGCGACACCGGCGACGGCCGGGTATGGGCCCGACGCTCCAGCGCCATCCATTTTCAGGGCTAGTTGATTCGGCAGGTGGGTTGTTACACACTCCTTAGCGGGTTCCGACTTCCATGGCCACCGTCCTGCTGTCTATATCAACCAACACCTTTTCTGGGGTATGATGAGCGTCGGCATCGGGCGCCTTAACCCGGCGTTCGGTTCATCCCGCAGCGCCAGTTCTGCTTGCCCCACCCCTTTCGTGAGCGCTAGAGATGCGCGGATAGGCAATTATTCCATCCGCAACCGCATCAGAAAGTCGTCAACCATCCGCCATCCACCCGATCTAATAATAATAATAATAATAACTGGGATTTATATAGCGCTTTTTTAAGTACCCAAAGTCGCTTTACATGTAACACCCATCAATCATTCACACCTGGTGGTGGTAAGCTACTTTCATAGCCACAGCTGCCCTGGGGTAGACTGACGGAAACGTGGCTGCAATATGCGCCAACGGCCCCTCCGACCACCACCTATCATTCATCATTCAATTCACCGGTGTGAGTGGCACCGGGGGCAAAGGGTGAAGTGTCCCGCCCAAGGACACAACGGCAGGGATTTTTGGATGGTAAGAGGCGGGGAGCGAACCTGCAACCCTCAGGTTTCTGGCACGGTTGCTCTACCCACTACGCCATGCCGCCCCAACTAACATTTAATCAGAACCGCACCCGCCCGCACCCGCCCGTTGTTATATATCTAATATAGACGATGCAAGGCATTAGTGAGGTTATAAAGCTTTTGCCTGTTAAAGAAAGGAGACCGATCCAATGCAGCACAGACATTCGCGTGCCACGCTGTCACGGCCCAGACGCACACCAGTGCGCAATCATATGGGAGCCGCGCTGAGCGCACCTCCAAGCGCGTCTCGCTGCCGGCGACGGCCGGGTATGGGCCCGACGCTCCAGCGCCATCCATTTTCAGGGCTAGTTGATTCGGCAGGTGGGTTGTTACACACTCCTTAGCGGGTTCCGACTTCCATGGCCACCGTCCTGCTGTCTATATCAACCAACACCTTTTCTGGGGTATGTTGAGCGTCGGCATCGGGCGCCTTAACCCAGCGTTCGGTTCATCCCGCGGCGCCAGTTCTGCTTGCCCCACCCCTTTCGTGAGCGCTAGAGATGCGCGGATAGGCAATTATTTCATCCGCAACCGCATCAGAAAGTCGTCAACCATCCGCCATCCACCCGATCTAATAATAATAATAATAATAACTGGGATTTATATAGCGCTTTTCTAAGTACCCAAAGTCGCTTTACATGTAACACCCATCAATCATTCACACCTGGTGGTGGTAAGCTACTTTCATAGCCACAGCTGCCCTGGGGTAGACTGACGGAAACGTGGCTGAAATTTGCGCCAACGGCCCCTCCGACCACCACCTATCATTCATCATTCAATTCACCGGTGTGAGTGGCACCGGGGGCAAAGGGTGAAGTGTCCCGCCCAAGGACACAACGGCAGGGATTTTTGGATGGTAAGAGGCGGGGAGCGAACCTGCAACCCTCAGGTTTCTGGCACGGTTGCTCTACCCACTACGCCATGCCGCCCCAACTAACATTTAATCAGAACCGCACCCGCCCGCACCTGCCCGTTGTTATATATCTAATATAGACGATGCAAGGCATTAGTGAGGTTATAAAGCTTTTGCCTGTTAAAGAAAGGAGACCGATCCAATGCAGCACAGACATTCGCGTGCCACGCTGTCACGGCCCAGACGCACACCAGTGCGCAATCATATGGGAGCCGCGCTGAGCGCACCTCCAGGCACGTCTCGCTGCCGGCGACGGCCGGGTATGGGCCCGACGCTCCAGCGCCATCCATTTTCAGGGCTAGTTGATTCGGCAGGTGGGTTGTTACACACTCCTTAGCGGGTTCCGACTTCCATAGCCACCGTCCTGCTCTCTATATCAACCAACACCTTTTCTGGGGTATGATGAGCGTCGGCATCGGGCGCCTTAACCCGGCGTTCGGTTCATCCCGCAGCGCCAGTTCTGCTTGCCCCACCCCTTACGTGATCGCTAGAGATGCGCGGATAGGCAATTATTTCATCCGCAACCGCATCAGAAAGTCGTCAGCCATCCGCCAGCCACCCGATCTAACATTTAATCAGAACCGCACCCGCCCGTTGTTATATATCTAATATAGACGATGCAAGGCATTAGTGAGGTTATAAAGCTTTTGCCTGTTAAAGAAAGGAGACTGATCCAATGCAGCACAGACATTCGCGTGCCACGCTGTCAGGGCCCAGACGCACACCAGTGCGCAATCATATGGGAGCCGCGCTGAGCGCACCTCCAAGCGCGTCTCGCTGCCGGCGACGGCCGGGTATGGGCCCGACGCTCCAGCGCCATCCATTTTCAGGGCTAGTTGATTCGGCAGGTGGGTTGTTACACACTCCTTAGCGGGTTCCGACTTCCATGGCCACCGTCCTGCTCTCTATATCAACCAACACCTTTTCTGGGGTATGATGAGCGTCGGCATCGGGCGCCTTAACCCGGCGTTCGGTTCATCCCGCAGCGCCAGTTCTGCTTGCCCCACCCCTTTCGTGAGCGCTAGAGATGCGCGGATAGGCAATTATTTCATCCGCAACCGCATAAGAAAGTCGTCAACCATCCGCCATCCACCCGATCTAACAATTAATCAGAACCGCACCCGCCCGTTGTTATATATCTAATATAGACGATGCAAGGCATTAGTGAGGTTATAAAGCTTTTGCCTGTTAAAGAAAGGAGACCGATCCAATGCAGCACAGACATTCGCGTGCCACGCTGTCACGGCCCAGACGCACACCAGTGCGCAATCATATGGGAGCCGCGCTGAGCGCACTTCCAAGCGCGTCTCGCTGCCGGCGACGGCCGGGTATGTGCCCGACGCTCCAGCGCCATCCATTTTCAGGGCTAGTTGATTCGGCAGGTGGGTTGTTACACACTCCTTAGCGGGTTCCGACTTCCATGGCCACCGTCCTGCTGTCTATATCAACCAACACCTTTTCTGGGGTATGATGAGTGTCGGCATCGGGCGCCTTAACCCGGCGTTCGGTTCATCCCGCAGCGCAAGTTCTGCTTGCCCCACCCCTTTCGTGAGCGCTAAAGATGCGCGGATAGGCAATTATTTCATCCGCAACCGCATCAGAAAGTTGTCAACCATCCGCCATCCACCCGATCTAACATTTAATCAGAACCGCACCCGCCCGTTGTTATATATCTAATATAGACGATGCAAGGCATTAGTGAGGTTATAAAGCTTTTGCCTGTTAAAGAAAGGAGACTGATCCAATGCGGCACAGACATTCGCGTGCCACGCTGTCACGGCCCACACGCACACCAGTGCGCAATCATATGGGAGCCGCGCTGAGCGCACCACCAGGCGCGTCTCGCTGCCGGCGACGGCCGGGTATGGGCCCGACGCTCCAGCGCCATCCATTTTCAGGGCTAGTTGATTCGGCAGGTGGGTTGTTACACACTCCTTAGCGGGTTCCGACTTCCATGGCCACCGTCCTGCTGTCTATATCAACCAACTCCTTTTCTGGGGTATGATGAGTGTCGGCATCGGGCGCCTTAACCCGGCGTTCGGTTCATCCCGCGGCGCCAGTTCTGCTTGCCCCACCCCTTTCGTGAGCGCTAGAGATGCGCGGATAGGCAATTATTTCATCCGCAACCGCATCAGAAAGTCGTCAACCATCCGCCATCCACCCGATCTAATAATAATAATAATAATAACTGGGATTTATATAGCGCTTTTCTAAGTACCCAAAGTCGCTTTACATGTAACACCCATCAATCATTCACACCTGGTGGTGGTAAGCTACTTTCATAGCCACAGCTGCCCTGGGGTAGACTGACGGAAACGTGGCTGCAATTTGCGCCAACGGCCCCTCCGACCACCACCTATCATTCATCATTCAATTCACCGGTGTGAGTGGCACCGGGGGCAAAGGGTGAAGTGTCCCGCCCAAGGACACAACGGCAGGGATTTTTGGATGGTAAGAGGCGGGGAGCGAACCTGCAACCCTCAGGTTTCTGGCACGGTTGCTCTACCCACTACGCCATGCCGCCCCAACTAACATTTAATCAGAACCGCACCCGCCCGCACCCGCCCGCACCCGCCCGTTGTTATATATCTAATATAGACGATGCAAGGCATTAGTGAGGTTATAAAGCTTTTGCCTGTTAAAGAAAGGAGACCGATCCAATGCAGCACAGACATTCGCGTGCCACGCTGTCACGGCCCAGACGCACACCAGTGCGCAATCATATGGGAGCCGCGCTGAGCGCACCTCCAAGCGCGTCTCGCTGCCGGCGACGGCCGGGTATATGGGCCCGACGCTCCAGCGCCATCCATTTTCAGGGCTAGTTGATTCGGCAGGTGGGTTGTTACACACTCCTTAGCGGGTTCCGACTTCCATGGCCACCGTCCTGCTCTCTATATCAACCAACACCTTTTCTGGGGTATGATGAGCGTCGGCATCGGGCGCCTTAACCCGGCATTCGGTTCATCCCGCAGCGCCAGTTCTGCTTGCCCCACCCCTTTCGTGAGCGCTAGAGATGCGCGGATAGGCAATTATTTCATCCGCAACCGCATCAGAAAGTCGTCAACCATCCGCCATCCACCCGATCTAACAATTAATCAGAACCGCACCCGCCCGTTGTTATATATCTAATATAGACGATGCAAGGCATTAGTGAGGTTATAAAGCTTTTGCCTGTTAAAGAAAGGAGACCGATCCAATGCAGCACAGACATTCGCGTGCCACGCTGTCACGGCCCAGACGCACACCAGTGCGCAATCATATGGGAGCCGCGCTGAGCGCACCTCCAAGCGCGTCTCGCTGCCGGCGACGGCCGGGTATGGGCCCGACGCTCCAGCGCCATCCATTTTCAGGGCTAGTTGATTCGGCAGGTGGGTTGTTACACACTCCTTAGCGGGTTCCGACTTCCATGGCCACCGTCCTGCTGTCTATATCAACCAGGGTGAGCCCCACCCCTTTCGTGAGCGCACTGCGCGCGGAGTGACCCCTGTTACGCGCCCCCGGCAACGGGGGTGGCGGGCAGGTAAGCTGCGCGGGCGGAGCGCGCGGAGTGACCCCTGTTACGAGCCCCCGGCCACGGGGGTGGCGGGCAGGTAAGCTGCTTACCTGCTGCGCGTGACGCCGGCCGCGGCGAAGGCGGACGAGGCTCGGTGTCGGTGCGGTGGGCGCGGTGGTGACCCTGGACGTGCGTCGGGCCCTTCTCGCGGATCGCCTCAGCTACGGCTCCCGGCGGGGTCCTCTCGGGGGAAGGGGCCTCGGTCCCGGACCCCGGCGAGGCGTCCCTTCTCCGCTCCGTAAAAGTGTCCATCTCTTCTTTTTTTTTTCTTCTGTTGTGGCATATGCTGCAGGTGCCTGCTCGTTTTTCGTATGTGGGTAACAACATTTAACTATGTATATATATTTACCAATTGGTTTAACTGCCACCCGCCTGAATCTATTTAAAATCTAATTTGTTTTTATTTCAACCGCCCGACCCGACCCGCGGATAAAATCTAATTTTTTTTTATTTCAACCGCCCGAACCGCGGATAATCCGCGGACTCCGCGGTTGTGTCCGCAAACCGCGCATCTCTAGTTCCCATACTTAAAATAACATTGAATACATTAACTAAAAATAAAAAAACATAATATTCATTTATTACAACCCAAAGACAGGAGTTGGATAAGTCATAAGTCAACATTGCACTTATTTTGGCCGCTGGTGCTCATGAATGCGGTTTGAAATACAACAACGTAGACTGACCTCCGACCTGAGCAGACGGGAGCTGAGGCCTCATGCAAGGAACGAGAGTCCATGGATCTGTGTGGTCTTACATCAAGACCTCACAGCTTGAAACCGGAGTGAAGAGACACCACTCCTGCAGTCAGGTTGTGGTACTGCACACAGAAGAAGCCCGCGTCCTCCATCATCTCTTTAAACTCATCCTGCAGGGGAGGGGAAAAAAACCGGCATGGACGCATGTTAAGTGTCTGATGCAGTTCGCCTTCTTGGCCACTCGGGGGCAGCAGAAGCAATTCTCAAACTCCTCAGAAAAAACTTGGCTTTCCAAGTAGCACCATAATGGCCAACATTTAAAATACAGTAGTGTAATAGGCCTAAGTATTCATTAAAAACAAGGCACGGGTCTTACTTAGCAAGCATATTTAATATTTTTGTCCACTGTAACTTTAGACACAGTGGACACTGTACTTAAAGGGGAACATGATCACAATTTCAGAAGAGTTAAAACCATTAAAAATCAGTTCCCAGTGGCTTATTTTATTTTTCGAAGTTTTTTTTCAAAATCTTACCCATCACGCAATATCCCTAAAAAAAAGCTTCAAAGTGCCTGATTTTAACCATCGTTTCTCAACACCCGTCCATTTTCCTGTGACGTCACATAGTGAAGCCAACACAAACAAACATGGCGCATAGAACAGCAAGCTATAGCGACATTAGCTCGGATTCAGACTCGGATTTCAGCGGCTTAAGCGATTCAACAGATTACGCATGTATTGAAACGGATGGTTGTAGTGTGGAGGCAGGTAGCGAAAACCAAATTGAAGAAGGAACTGAAGCTATTGAGCCATATCGGTTTGAACCGTATGCAAGCGAAACCGACGAAAACGACACGACAGCCAGCGACACGGGAGAAAGCGAGGACGAATTCGGCGATCGCCTTCTAACCAACGATTGGTATGTGTTTGTTTGGCATTAAAGGAAACTAACAACTATGAACTAGGTTTACAGCATATGAAATACATTTGGCAACAACATGCACTTTGAGAGTGCAGACAGCCCAATTTTCATCAATTAATATATTCTGTAGACATACCCTCATCCGCTCTCTTTTCCTGAAAGCTGATCTGTCCAGTTTTGGAGTTGATGTCAGCAGGCCAGGGAAGCTAGGGTCGATAGCTCGCTCGTCTGCGGGAACCAACTGCCGCCATTGCTCGCCGTGCTACCGAGGTCCTTTGTCCCTGAATTGCTCACACACTCCGGCAGATTCAATGGGGGTCTGGCGGCAGATTTCTTTGACTTTATGGTTGGAAATGCATCTGCTTTGAGTGTCGCAGGATGTCCACACATTCTTGCCATCTCTGTCGTAGCATAGCTTTCGTCGGTAAAGTGTGCGGAACAAACGTCCAATTTCTTGCCACTTTGGCATCTTTGGGCCACTGGTGCAACTTGAATCCGTCCCTGTTGGTGTTGTTACACCCTCCGACAACACACCGACGAGGCATGATGTCTCCAAGGTACGGAAAACAGTCGAAAAAAACGGAAAATAACAGAGCTGATTTGACTCGGTGTTTGAGAAAATGGCGGATTGCGAATATTAGAAAGGCGTTTAATTAGCCAAAATTCACCCATTTAGAGTTCGGAAATCGGTTAAAAAAAAACCGTATTTTCCGCACTATTAGCCGCACCTAAAAACCACAAATTTACTCAAAAGCTGACAGTGCGGCTTATAACCCGGTGCGCCTTATATATGGATTAATATAAATATTTATTTTCATAAAGTTTCGGTCTCGCAACTACGGTAAACAGCCGCCATCTTTTTTCCCCGTAGAAGAGGAAGTGCTTCTTCTTCTACGCCAAGCAACCGCCAAGGTAAGCACCCGCCCCCGTAGAAGAAGAAGCGCTTCTTCTTCTACGGTAAGCAACCACCCGCCCCCGTAGAAGAAGAAGCGCGCGGGTATTACGTTTCATTTCCTTTGTGTGTTTACATCTGTAAAGACCACAAAATGGCTCCTACTAAGCGACACACTGTGGTTCTAGCTTGCCATGCTAATGGCCAGAAACTTCCACCCATGGTGATATTCAAAAGGAAAACCTTGCCAAAAGAGAACTTTCCAGCCGGCGTCATCATAAAAGCTAACTCGAAGGGATGGATGGATGAAGAAAAGATGAGCGAGTGGTTAAGGGAAGTTTACGCAAAGAGGCCGGGTGGCTTTTTTCACGCAGCTCCGTCCATGTTGATATACGACTCCATGCGCGCCCACATCACAGATGGTGTCAAAAAACAAGTGAAGCACACAAATACAACACTCGCCGTCATTCCGGGTGGATTAACCAAAGAACTCCAACCGCTCGATATTGGTGTCAACAAGGCATTTAAAGCATGACTGCGAACGGCGTGGGAACAATGGATGACCGAAGGCGAACACACCTTCACTAAGACAGGGAGACAGCGCCGGACGACATACGCCAACATCTGCCAGTGGATCGTAAATGCCTGGGCGGATATTTCGGTCTCAACTGTGGTCCGAGCTTTCCGGAAGGCAGGATTCACGGAACTGCTGGAAAAACAACAGCGACACTGACTCTGATGACTTTGACGAGACGGAGCCGGCCATTTTGGATCCCGTAATTCGCCCAACTTTTTAATTCGGACACCGTAGGAGAAGAATTCGAGGGCTTTATGAATGAAGAATAACTTCAGAAAGTGAGCGTTATGTTTATTTTGTGTGTTGTGACATTAACGTTCGAGCAACATTAAGTTATTGCTATTGCTCTGCACTATTTTGAATTTGACTACCGTATTTTCCGCACTATAAGGCGCACCGGATTATTAGCCGCACCTTCTATGAATTACATATTTCATAATTTTGTCCACCAATAAGCCGCCCCGGACTAAAAGCCGCGCCTACGCTGCGCTAAAGTGAATGTCAAAAAAACGCTGCGCTAAAGTGAATGTCAAAAAAACAGTCAGATAGTTCAGTCAAACTTTAATAATATATTGAAAACCAGCGTTCTAACAACTCTGTCCCAAAATGTACGCAAATGTGCAATCACAAACATAGTAAAATTCAAAATGGTGTAGAGCAATAAATAGCAACATAATGTTGCTCGAACGTTAATGTCACAACACACAAAATAAACATAGCGCTCACCTTCTGAAGTTATTCTTCATTCGTAAATCCTTCGAATTCTTCGTCTTCGGTGTCCGAATTGAAAAGTTGCGCAAGCGTGGGATCCAAAAATGGCCGGCTCCGCCTCGTCGAAGTCATCGGATTCAGTGTCGCTGTTGTTGTGCAGCAGTTCTGTGAATCCTGCCTTCCGGAAAGCTCGGACCACAGTTGTGACCGAAACTATCTGCCCAGGCATTTACGATCCACTGGCAGATGTTGGCGTATGTCGACCGGCGCTATCTGCCCGTCTTAGTGAAGGTGTGTTCGCCTTCGGAGCTGTGTGAAAAAAGCCACCCGGCCTCTTCGCGTAAACTTCCCTTAACCACTCGCTCATCTTTTCTTCATCCATCCATCCCTTCGAGTTAGCTTTTATGATGACGCCGGCTGGAAAGGTCTCTTTTGGCAAGGTCTTCCTTTTGAATATCACCCTGGGTGGAAGTTAGCATGGCAAGCTAGAACCACAGTGAAGGATGACTTCTCATTCCCTGTGGTGCGAATATTCACCGTACGTGCTCCCGTTGTATCCACAGTGCGGTTCACAGGAATATCAGTTGCTGTGAAATACGGTAGTAATCCGTGTGCGGATGGAGAGATTGCGTCTTTTTATGAACCGGATCCTTGTCCTTTGTAGGAGCCATTTTGTGGTCTTTACAGATGTAAACAGGAAATGAAACGTACGGTGATATCCGCGCGTTTTTTCTTCTTCTTCCGGGGGCGGGTGAAGCGCTTCCTGTTCTATGGGGGCGGGTGCTTTCCTTGGCGGTTGCTTGCGTAGAAGAAGAAGCGCTTCCTGTTCTACCGGGAAAAAAGATGGCGGCTGTTTACCGAAGTTGCGAGACCGAAACTTTATGAAAATGAATCGTAATAAAGCGCACCGGGTTATTAGGCGCACTGTCAGCTTTTGAGAAAAATTGTGGTTTTTAGGTGCGCCTTATAGTGCGGAAAATACGGTATGTTTGTGATTGCACATTACCGTACATTTTGGGAGTGAACAGAGTTGTTAGAACGCTGGTTTTTAATATATTATTAAAGTTTGACTGACCTATCTGACTGTTTTTTTGACATTCCCTGTAGCGCAGTTAGATGCGGCTTATAACACGGGGCGGCTTATAGGTGGACAAAGTTTTGAAATATGCCGTTCATTGAAGGCGCGGCTTATAACACGGGGCGGCTTATGGTGCGGAAAATACGGTATATGGTCTTTTTTCTGCAACATCAAGGTATATATTGACACTTACATAGGTCTGGTGATAATGTTCCCCTTTACATCAAGTGATTCTTTGGCGTACTAGATGGAGCCCGCGTACCAGTTTGAGAATCCCTGATCTAGACTCCATCCATCCATCCATTTTCTACCGCTTGTCCCTTTCGGGGGTGGCGGGGGGTGCTGGAGCCTATCTGAGCTCCATTCGGGCAGAAGGCGGTGTACACCCTGGACAAGTCACTACCTCATCGCAGGGCCAACACAGATAGACAACATTCACACACTAGGGACCAATTAGTGTTACCAATCAACCTATCCCCAGGTGCATGTCTTTGGAGGTGGGAGGAGCCTATCCCCAGGTGCATGTCTTTGGAAGTGGGAGGAGCCTATCCCCAGGTGCATGTCTTTGGAGGTGGGAGGAAGCCGGAGGGAACCCACGCAGTCACGGGGAGAACATGCAAACTCCACACAGAAATATTCCCAGCCCGGGGATTGAACTCAGGACCTTCGTATTTTGAGGCACATGCACTAACCCCTGTTCCACTGTGCTGCCCTGATCTAGACTCAAGCGTGTACATTTCCTCTCACCTGGGCAGGAAACTTGCGGATGCTTTCTACCAAGTACTGGTAGGACTTCCAGTCTCCAGCAATCACTTCTCCTAAAACTGGGATGACCTGGAAGCTGTAAGCATCATAAAGCCTAAAAAAACAACAAAAAAAACAGTTGAGCTCTTAATGAACTCTAAACCCAAACAAAACACTCTAACTCTACACTTAAGAGAAGTTTAAAAAAACATCTCCAACATAACCTTAACCAACCCAACTAAAACCGGAACCCTAAACCATACTTGCCAACCTTGAGACCTCCGATTTCGGGAGGTGGGGGGCGTGGTTGGGGGCGTGGTTAAGATATATGTATATAAGAAATACTTGACTTTCAGTGAATTCTAGCTATATATATATATATATATATATATATATATATAGCTATATATATAGCTATATATATATATATATATATATAGCTATATATATATATATATATATATATATATAGCTATATATATATATATATATAATATATATATATATAATATATATATATATATATATATATTATATATATATATATATATATATATAAATATTATATATATATTTTATATTTATAAAATAAATATAAAATATTTATTTTATTTAAATAAGTATATAAATAAAATAAATACTTGAATTTCAGTGTTCATTTACAAACTACAACTCACAAACACTTCAGAGTTAGGCTCCACCATCAGAATGTGTACTTAAACTTATAAAGATCACATGGATATTATTCAGTGAGTTGATTCACCAAAACTAACCTGTTATACAGGAGGAAAAAGCAACACAGGACGTTTTAATTGTTCACAGACTGGTCGCGCTCATCAGAATGACAAGACACTTCCGGTCTGCAGGTGATAGCATTCAATTGGGAAGAAACGTCCTACTGCCCCCTACTGACCAATGTGAATACTGATAAATGTGTAATGACAGCTCCAAAAAACGAATTCAAACCACAAAATAAAATAAATAAATCAACACAAAAATGTGACACATTATGGGTGGGTCACATATGCATGTACAGTAGATGGCAGTATTGTCCTGTTTAAAAGTGTCACAACATTGCTGTTTACGGCAGACGAACTGCTTTACGGTAGACACTGTTGTTGTGTGTTGTCAACACGTCACTGAGGTCCGCCTGAATTTCGGGAGTTTTTCGGAAGAAAATTTGTCCCGGGAGGGTTTTCGGGAGAGGCGCTGAATTTCGGGAGTCTCCCGGAAAATCCGGGAGGGTTGGCAAGTATGCCCTAAACCTAGGTGCTGACCAGTGGTGGGTAAATGATGTATTGAAGCCGCACTAATAGTACGTTCCTTAGTGGCGCCATCTGCTGGATTAAAGAAGAAACTACAATTGACCTGCAGCTATCATACTTTCTTTTTTTATGAGACAAACAGCTGTGCAGAAAGTCATATAAAAAGGTGCGACTGTGGTCAGTGAGCCAAACAGCAAACAGGAAATAAATATTTATCTCATTTGGCCCAACAGTAGTACCTCAACTTACAAGCTTTAATTGGTTCTGTGACGGAGCTCTTGACTAGAGATGTCCGATAATGCCTTTTATGCCGATATCCCGATATTGTCCAACTCTTAATTACCGATTCCGATATCAACCGATACCGATATATACAGTCGTGGAATTAACACATTATAATGCCTAATTTTGTTGTGATGCCCCGCTGGATGCATTAAACAATGTAACAAGGTTTTCCAAAATAAATCAACTCAAGTTATGGGGAAAAAAAATGCCAACATGGCACTGCCATATTTATTATTGAAGTCACAAAGTGCATTATTTTTTTTAACATGCCTCAAAACAGCAGCTTGGAATTTGGGACATGCTCTCCCTGAGAGTGCATAAGGAGGTTGAGGGTGGTAGCGGGGGGTGTATATTGTAGCATCCCAGAAGAGTTAGTGCTGCAAGGGATTCTGGGTATTTGTTCTGTTGTGTTTATGTTGTGTTACGGTGCGGATGTTCTCCCGAAATGTGTTTGTCATTCTTGTTTGGTGTGGGTTCACAGTGTGGCGCATATTTGTAACAGTGTTAAAGTTGTTTATACGGCCACCCTCAGTGTGACCTGTATGGCTGTTGATCAAGTATGCCTTTTATTCTCCCTACGTCCGTGTACACAGCAGCGTTTTAAAAAGTCATACATTTTACTTTTTGAAACCGATACCTATAATTTTGAAACCGATACAGATAATTTCCGATATTACATTTTAAAGCATTTATCGGCCGATAATATCGGCAGTCCGATATTATCGGACATCTCTAATTCCAATGGTTGGAATCTGCGCTTTTGCATGCTATACTAGTTACTATGGTAATCTAATTAGTTACTATGGTAATCTAAATTAGTTACTAATTTAGTTACTAATTTAGTTACTAAGTTATGGGGAAAAAAATGCCAACATGGCACTGCCATATTTATTATTGAAATCACAAAGTGCATTATTTTTTTTAACATGCCTCAAAACAGCAGCTTGGAATTTGGGACATGCTCTCCCTGAGAGAGCATGAGCAGGTTGAGGTGGGCGGGGTTTTTGGGGTAGCGGGGGGGGGTGTATATTGTAGCGTCCCGGAAGAGTTAGTGCTGCAAGGGGTTCTGGGTATTTGTTCTGTTGTGTTTATGTTGTGTTACGGTGCGGATGTTCTCCCGAAAAGTGTTTGTCATTCTTGTTTGGTGTGGGTTCACAGTGTGGCGCATATTTGTAACAGTGTTAAAGTTGTTTATACGGCCACCCTCAGTGTGACCTGTATGGCTGTTGACCAAGTATGCCTTGGTGTGTGTGAAAATCCGTAGATATTATGTGACTGGGCCGGCACGCGAAGGCGGTGCCTTTAAGGTTTATTGGCGCTCTGTACTTCTCCCTACATCCGTGTACACAGCGGCGTTTTAAAAAATCATACATTTTACTTTTTGAAACAGATACCGATAATTTCCGTTATTACATTTTAAAGCATTTATCAGCCGATAATATCAGCAGTCCGATATTATCGGACATCTCTAATTCCAATGGTTGGAATCTGCGCTTTTGCATGCTATACTAGTTACTATGGTAATCTAATTAGTTACTATGGTAATCTAAATTAGTTACTAATTTAGTTACTAATTTAGTTACTAAGTTATGGGGAAAAAAATGCCAACATGGCACTGCCATATTTATTATTGAAGTCACAAAGTGCATTATTTTTTTTAACATGCCTCAAAACAGCAGCTTGGAATTTGGGACATGCTCTCCCTGAGAGAGCATGAGCAGGTTGAGGTGGGCGGGGTTTTTGGGGTAGTGGGGGGGTGTATATTGTAGCGTCCCGGAAGAGTTAGTGCTGCAAGGGATTCTGGGTATTGGTTCTGTTGTGTTTATGTTGTGTTACGGTGCGGATGTTCTCCCGAAATGTGTTTGTCATTCTTGTTTAGTGTGGGTTCACAGTGTGGCGCATATTTGTAACAGTGTTAAAGTTGTTTATACGGCCATCCTCAGTGTGACCTGTATGGCTGTTGACCAAGTATGCCTTGCAAAAGCCGTAGATATTATGTGATTGGGCCATCACGCAAAGGCGGTGCCTTTAAGGTTTATTGGCGCTCTGTACTTCTCCCTACGTCCGTGTACACAGCGGCCTTTTAAAAAGTCATACATTTTACTTTTTGAAACCGATACCTATCATTTTGAAACAGATATCGATCATTTCCGTTATTACATTTTAAAGCATTTACATACCTGCCAACTTTTGAAATCAGAAAAACCTAGTAGCCAGGGTCCAAGGGTCGCAGGCCCCGGTAGGTCCAGGACAAAGTCCTGGTGGAGGGTTCAGGGCTTCGCCCCCCGACGCAAAATGATTATTAGCATTCAGACAGGTTAAAATGTTGCTAAAACCATCACTTTTCTATCAGTCACAGTGACTTTTCAAAACAAAAATATTACAGCAAAAATCATATGGGTTGATTGACATGTTTATTCTGTAAGCTAACTTCAATAGTTTGAAATTATTTGGACAGTTAATGCCAGTTATCCTGTCAACCTTTCACAAGACTTCAATTTGTTAATTGAAAGTATAAACACTTTTTACAGTAAACAAATGGTAAAACAGTACTAAACAATTCCATTAAAAAAAAAATTGGTGTCATTATTAACTTTCTGTCCAAGCTTGTATAATCTAATGCCTTGTTCAATTGTAAAAAATATTCTGTCCCTAAAATTCACATTTCTATCACAATTATCATACTGTAAACATGGTAAGCTAACTTCATTAAAATTAATAGTCCTGTCAATAGCATGGAATTACAATTCAAATGTAGTTTTTTTGTAAGCCTTTCAAAAGAATTCAAAATATGAAAAATTAATGAAAATTAATTTAAGCCATCAGACACTTGAAAAGTGGCACATCACATCTCTAATGTAATCATTTGAACTTTTCAACAGAAATAGCACTGCAAAAATATTAAGGACATACTTCTGTATTTTGGTAGTTATGCTGTCAACATTTAACAAGATTTCTTCAACTTGGACTTGTTTTAAATGTTGTATGCCACTTCAAGTTGTCAAAGACGTGCTGTGAAATACAGCCGACAAGATTGCGCACCAAACACGAAGCAAGGCCAAAGCGCATGCATGGTGCAGGAGAACAAAGGACTTCTTTCATTTAAGGTTTGTGATAAACCATCAAACTCATTCGTTAAAAGGACTCTATAGTAATATAAAGCGAGTTTTTCTGGACATTATCATGCAAGAAAAGTTTATTTTTGGGACCGCGATCACCGCGTAATGATTTTTAAAAGGTTGCATTACAAACATTTAACTGTCCCATGTGATCAGCCAGTGCGATTGGAAGTCCATGCTCAATTATTGCCTCCGTAAATAAAACTTCGGCATTTATCACATCCAAAGAATCTGTTTGGGCGACGAAAAACGTTGAAAGTTTTCCACTTGTATCGCTAGCAACGGCATTAGACTTGTGTTTTTTTGTCCCAACGTGGTCTTTTACATCGCTAATTCCTCCGTGTCCGATCGAAAAATCTTGTCTGCACAAGGTGCAATTCGCGTAGTTTTCACCCTTTTTTTTTTTTTTAATTAATGAAAAACCGTATTTTTTATCACTGCAACCGTAACCCGGAATAGGTTGATGAAAACCGTACGAATTACGGGAAAACCGGAGTAGTTGGCAGGTATGCATTTATCAGCCGATAATATCAGCAGTCCAATATTATCGGACATCTCTAATTCCAATGGTTGGAATCTGCGCTTTTGCATGCTATACTAGTTACTATGGTAATCTAAATTAGTTACTATGGTAATCTAAATTAGTTACTATGGTAATCTAAGTCGCAGCAGCTCAGACGAGGCACCAAGCAGTGTGGGTGGGGAGCGTTTCCACAGAGTGTTTCCAGAGCCTGAAATGTAGGTGCAGGGACAGACACGGAAGGAGATTTTTACAACAAAGTTATAAAGCTTAGTAATGTATCAGATATATCAGTTAGTAAGTATTTGGTTTTTTTTACCCTTCGCATTCATATTTCACTGTTTGTGTTGCGTTTTTGTTGCGTTTCGCTCGATTGTAAAATATGTGGATGGAGAGGAGGGGTGACGTTCATATGTTGTCAATATTCAGTGTTTTATCCTTCATAGTTAATATTGTAAATCCCACATTCTTTATTTTCATGTACATTCTGGGTGTCTCATTCAGTAAAAAAAAAAGTCAAATTCCATTCCGTTTTTTGAGGCGGTCTGTCATTACTTTTTTAGCATTCAATCAGACATTATTGTGAGGTTTTGTATTAGTATTCCTAAAAATAGATATACCGGCCCCCAGACACATTTTTTTCTCTAAATTTGCCCCACCCCGAGTCAAAATAATTGCCCAGGCCTGGTATAAGATCAACATTATCCCAAAACTTTTTCTCAACTCCACTTAGATTGACAATAGCAACGAAAACTGACTCCTACTTGTTTCAGCAAAAAAAGGGCTTCCTAAAAAAACACAGTCTGGTGCTTCAATGTCAAGCAACACAGTAGTAGTATTGGTCACATGTTTGTTTGTTTGTTTTTTAATTAAATTGACACATTAAGGCAGGGAAGGACAAATATTACATCTCTGATCAACAGTAAAAGTAGAGGCACGTATTTGGAAAACTGCTTAAAAATAGTACCGTATTTTCCGCACTATTAGCCGCACCTAAAAACCACAAATTTACTCAAAAGCTGACAGTGCGGCTTATAACCCGGTGTGCTTTATATATGGATTAATATTAAGATTCATTTTCATAAAGTTTCGGTCTCGCAACTACGGTAAACAGCCGCCATCTTTTTTCCCCGTAGAAGAGGAAGTGCTTCTTCTTCTACGCAAGCAACCGCCAAGGTAAGCACCCGCCCCCATAGAACAGGAAGCGCTTCTTCTTCTACTGTAAGCAACCACCCGCCCGCGTAGAAGAAGAAGAAGCGCGCGGATATTACGTTTCATTTCCTTTGTGTGTTTACATCTGTAAAGACCACAAAATGGCTCCTACTAAGCGACAGGTTTCCGGTTCATGAAAAGACGCAATCTCTCCATCCGCACACGGACTACTATTTCACAGCAACTGCCTAAAGACTTTCAAGAAAAGCTGGCTACTTTCCGTGCATATTGTAAAAACAAGATAGCTGAAAAAAAGATCCGGCCACAGAACATTATCAACATGGACGAGGTTCCACTGACTTTTGATATTCCTGTGAACCGCACTGTGGATACAACGGGAGCACGTACGGTGAATATTCGCACCACAGGGAATGAGAAGTCATCCTTCACTGTGGTTCTAGCTTGCCATGCTAATGGCCAGAAACTTCCACCCATGGTGATATTCAAAAGGAAGACCTTGCCAAAAGAGACCTTTCCAGCCGGCGTCATCATAAAAGCTAACTCGAAGGGATGGATGGATGAAGAAAAGATGAGCGAGTGGTTAAGGGAAGTTTACGCGAAGAGGCCGGGTGGCTTTTTTCACGCAGCTCCGTCCATGTTGATATACGACTCCATGCGCGCCCACATCATGCTGGTTTTTAATATATTATTAAAGTTTGACTGACCTATCTGACTGTTTTTTTGACATTCCCTTTAGCGCAGTTAGATGCGGCTTATAACACGGGGCGGCTTATAGGTGGACAAAGTTTTGAAATATGCCGTTCATTGAAGGCGCGGCTTATAACCCAGGGCGCCTTATGGTGCGGAAAATACGGTACTTCATCAAGGCTCCATGTTGGTGCGATACTTACTTTGCCAATACGGGATTTGTTACTTTGCTGAACTCCAAGCACATGAACCTTCCGCCGGGCTTCAGGACACGCAGCGCCTCCTGCAGGGCCTGAACGGGGCACGTCGTTCATTATGTATTCCTCGTTACCGCGGCGACGCTGAAGCCTCTTACCTTCTCTATGTGGGTGACGTTACGGATGCCAAAGGCGACGGTGTAAATGTCAAACTGGTTGTCGTCAAACGGCAGCTCCTCCGCGTCCCCCACCACCCACGACAGACCTTACACACATATACAGGTAAAAGCCAGTAAATTAGAATATTTTGAAAAACTTGATTTATTTCAGTAATTGCATTCAAAAGGTGTAACTTGTACATTATATTTATTCATTGCACACAGACTGATGCATTCAAATGTTTATTTCATTTAATTTTGATGATTTGAAGTGGCAACAAATGAAAATCCAAAATTCCGTGTCTCACAAAATTAGAATATTACTTAAGGCTAATACAAAAAAGGGATTTTTAGAAATGTTGGCCAACTGAAAAGTATGAAAATGAAAAATATGAGCATGTACAATACTCAATACTTGGTTGGAGCTCCTTTTGCCTCAATTACTGCGTTAATGCGGCGTGGCATGGAGTCGATGAGTTTCTGGCACTGCTCAGGTGTTATGAGAGCCCAGGTTGCTCTGATAGTGGCCTTCAACTCTTCTGCGTTTTTGGGTCTGGCATTCTGCATCTTCCTTTTCACAATACCCCACAGATTTTCTATGGGGCTAAGGTCAGGGGAGTTGGCGGGCCAATTTAGAACAGAAATGCCATGGTCCGTAAACCAGGCACGGGTAGATTTTGCGCTGTGTGCAGGCGCCAAGTCCTGTTGGAACTTGAAATCTCCATCTCCATAGAGCAGGTCAGCAGCAGGAAGCATGAAGTGCTCTAAAACTTGCTGGTAGACTGCTGCGTTGACCCTGGATCTCAGGAAACAGAGTGGACCGACACCAGCAGATGACATGGCACCCCAAACCATCACTGATGGTGGAAACTTTACACTAGACTTCAGGCAACGTGGATCCTGTGCCTCTCCTGTCTTCCTCCAGACTCTGGGACCTCGATTTCCAAAGGAAATGCAAAATTTGCATGGTTGGGTCATGGTTTGGGGTGCCATGTCATCTGCTGGTGTCGGTCCACTCTGTTTCCTGAGATCCAGGGTCAACGCAGCCGTCTACCAGCAAGTTTTAGAGCACTTCATGCTTCCTGCTGCTGACCTGCTCTATGGAGATGGAGATTTCAAGTTCCAACAGGACTTGGCGCCTGCACACAGCGCAAAATCTACCCGTGCCTGGTTTACGGACCATGGTATTTCTGTTCTAAATTGGCCCGCCAACTCCCCTGACCTTAGCCCCATAGAAAATCTGTGGGGTATTGTGAAAAGGAAGATGCAGAATGCCAGACCCAAAAACGCAGAAGAGTTGAAGGCCACTATCAGAGCAACCTGGGCTCTCATAACACCTGAGCAGTGCCAGAAACTCATCGACTCCATGCCACGCCGCATTAACGCAGTAATTGAGGCAAAAGGAGCTCCAACCAAGTATTGAGTATTGTACATGCTCATATTTGTCATTTTCATACTTTTCAGTTGGCCAACATTTCTAAAAATCCCTTTTTTGTATTAGCCTTAAGTAACATTCTAATTTTGTGACACGCGGAATTTTGGATTTTCATTTGTTGCCACTTCAAATCATCAAAATTAAATGAAATAAACATTTGAATGCATCAGTCTGTGTGCAATGAATAAATATAATGTACAAGTTACACCTTTTGAATGCAATTACTGAAATAAATCAAGTTTTTCAAAATATTCTAATTTACTGGCTTTTACCTGTATAGTTCAGGACTAGAATTTTTGCAGTAATTCCTTCAAAAGTGCTTCTAAAACCGTGTCGTCCTTAAATACTCACCAGCACTGACGCCCATGTTGTCAGCTTTCTCCTTGCCCACTTTCAGCATCTCCTTGTTTATGTCGCAGACCACCGCCCTGCATTCCGCCTCCACCCGCTCCCCGTCTTCCTGTCCGGGGTAGTTGTCCGAGATGTCCTGCCACGACGGCGACTGCGTGGAGCGCGCCAGCCGCCTCGCCTGGCGCTCCTTCTGTGATTGGACGTAGTCCAGGAAACGAAATGCGATGTCACCTTGCACGCCAAAAGAGGACACGGCTTTAGGTTCAGACAAGGTCCATGTGTTGAGGTACAAACTTGTGCACCTGTTCCGCCCGCCACATCCAGCAGGCGCGTCCCAGGCTGAGGGTGCATGGCGTGCAGCAGCGCGTCTTTCCACAGTCGATGAATCCCCAGACTCATGGCGTCATTCATGACGTCATACTTCTGGGCCACATTCTCAAACACCTCATACACTGAACAGAAAACATCCTCAGTACATGTACTGGATTTGACCTTCTTGCGTTCACTGTCATGCAACAGCATCGGAAGCTTTGATGGTCAATTTTTATGCCCGAATTGTTTTGAAACAATATCTTTCTCACTGCACTTTTTTTTATATTGTGTCTATCATTCACATTTATAATGTGGGACAAACACCCTTGTTTTTTTATGCATTATAAATTGTAAATAAACACTAGCAAAAGTCAGCTAATAATCTCCTGCTGACCCCACTATGGACTGGACTCTCACTATTATGTTAGATCCACTATGGACTGGACTCTCACTATTATGTTAGATCCACTATGGACTGGACTCTCACTATTATGTTAGATCCACTATGGACTGGACTCTCACTATTATGTTAGATCCACTATGGACTGGACTCTCACTATTATGTTAGATCCACTATGGACTGGACTCTCGCTATTATGTTAGATCCACTATGGACTGGACTCTCACACTATTATGTTAGATCCACTATGGACTGGACTCTCACTATTATGTAAGATCCACTATAGACTGGACTCTCACACTATTATGTTAGATCCACTATGGACTGGACTCTCACTATTATGTTGGATCCACTATGGACTGGACTCTCACTATTATGTTGGATCCACTATGGACTGGACTCTCACACTATTATGTTAGATCCACTATGGACTGGACTCTCACTATTATGTTGGATCCACTATGGACTGGACTCTCACACTATTATGTTAGATCCACTATGGACTGGACTCTCACTATTATGTTAGATCCACTATGGACTGGATTCTCACTATTATGTTAGATCCACTATGGACTGGACTCTCACACTATTATGTTAGATCCACTATGGACTGGACTCACACTATTATGTTAGATCCACTATGGACTGGACTCTCACACTATTATGTTAGATCCACTATGGACTGGACTCTCACACTATTATGTTAGATCCACTATGGACTGGACTCTCCCATTATTATGTTAGATCCACTATGGACTGGACTCTCACTATTATGTTAGATCCACAATGGACTGGACTCTCACCATTATGTTAGATCCACTATGGACTGGACTCTCACACCATTATGTTATATCCACTATGGACTGGACTCTCACACTATTATGTTAGATCCACTATGGACTGGACTCTCACACTATTATGTTAGATCCACTATGGACTGGACTCTCACACTATTATGTTAGATCCACTATTGACTGGACTCTCACACTATTATGTTAGATCCACTATGGACTGGACTCTCACACTAGTATGTTAGATCCACTATGGACTGGACTCTCACACTATTATGTTAGATCCCCTATGGACTGGACTCTCACACTATTATGTTAGATCCACTATGGACTGGACTCTCTCACTATTATGTTAGATCCACTATGGACTGGCCTCTCACTATTATGTTAGATCCACTATAGACTGGACTCTCATACTATTATGTTAGATCCACTATGGACTGGACTCTCACACTATTATGTTAGATCCACTATGGACTGGACTCTCACTATTATGTTAAATCCACTATGGACTGGACTCTCACTATTATGTTAGATCCACTATGGACTGGACTCTCACTATTATGTTAGATCCACTATGGACTGGACTCTCACTATTATGTTAGATCCACTATGGACTGGACTCTCACTATTATGTTAGATCCACTATGGACTGGACTCTCACTATTATGTTAGATCCACTATGGACTGGACTCTCACTATTATGTTGGATCCACTATGGACTGGACTCTCACTATTATGTTGGATCCACTATGGACTGGACTCTCTCACTATTATGTTAGATCCACTATGGACTGGACTCTCACACTATTATGTTAGATCCACTATGGACTGGACTCTCACTATTATGTTGGATCCACTATGGACTGGACTCTCACTATTATGTTAGATCCACTATGGACTGGACTCTCACACTATTATGTTAGATCCACTATGGACTGGACTCACACACTATTATGTTAGATCCCCTATGGACTGGACTCTCACTATTATGTTAGATCCACTATGGACTGGATTCTCACTATTATGTTAGATCCACTATGGACTGGACTCTCACACTATTATGTTAGATCCACTATGGACTGGACTCTCACACTATTATGTTAGATCCACTATGGACTGGACTCTCACTATTATGTTAGATCCACTATGGACTGGACTCTCACACTATTATGTTAGATCCCCTATGGACTGGACTCTCACACTATTATGTTAGATCCCCTATGGACTGGACTCTCACATTATTATATTAGATCCACTATGTACTGGACTCTCACACTATTATGTTAGATCCACTATGGACTGGACTCTCCCATTATTATGTTATATCCACTATGGACTGGACTCTCACTATTATGTTAGATCCACTATGGACTGGACTCTCACTATTATGTTAGATCCACTATGGACTGGACTCTCCCATTATTATGTTAGATCCACTATGGACTGGACTCACACACTATTATGTTAGATCCACTATGGACTGGACTCACACACTATTATGTTAGATCCACTATGGACTGGACTCTCACTATTATGTTAGATCCACTATGGACTGGACTCTCACTATTATGTTAGATCCACTATGGACTGGACTCTCACTATTATGTTAGATCCACTATGGACTGGACTCTCACACTATTATGTTAGATCCACTATGGACTGGACTCTCACACTATTATGTTAGATCCACTATGGACTGGACTCTCACTATTATGTTAGATCCACTATGGACTGGACTCTCACTATTATGTTAGATCCACTATGGACTGGACTCTCACACTATTATGTTAGATCCACTATGGACTGGACTCTCACACTATTATGTTGGATCCACTATGGACTGGACTCTCACTATTATGTTAGATCCACTATGGACTGGACTCACACACTATTATGTTAGATCCACTATGGACTGGACTCTCACTATTATGTTAGATCCACTATGGACTGGACTCTCACTATTATGTTAGATCCACTATGGACTGGGCTCTCACTATTATGTTAGATCCCCTATGGACTGGACTCTCACACTATTATGTTAGATCCACTATGGACTGGACTCTCTCTATTATGTTAGATCCACTATGGACTGGACTCTCACTATTATGTTAGATCCACTATGGACTGGACTCTCACTATTATGTTAGATCCACTATGGACTGGACTCTCACACTATTATGTTAGATCCACTATGGACTGGACTCTCACACTATTATGTTAGATCCACTATGGACTGGACTCTCACACTATTATGTTAGATCCACTATGGACTGGACTCTCACTATTATGTTAGATCCACTATGGACTGGACTATCACTATTATGTTAGATCCACTATTGACTGGACTCTCACACTATTATGTTAGATCCACTATGGACTGGACTCTCACACTATTATGTTAGATCCACTATGGACTGGACTCTCCCATTATTATGTTATATCCACTATGGACTGGACTCTCTCATTATTATGTTAGATCCACTATGGACTGGACTCTCACTATTATGTCAGATCCACTATGGACTGGACTCTCACACTATTATGTTAGATCCACTATGGACTGGACTCTCACTATTATGTTAGATCCACTATGGACTGGACACTCACACTATTATGTTAGATCCACTATGGACTGGACTCTCACACTATTATGTTAGATCCACTATGGACTGGACTCTCACACTATTATGTTAGATCCACTATGGACTGGACTCTCACTATTATGTTAGATCCACTATGGACTGGACTATCACTATTATGTTAGATCCACTATTGACTGGACTCTCACACTATTATGTTAGATCCACTATGGACTGGACTCTCACACTATTATGTTAGATCCACTATGGACTGGACTCTCACTATTATGTTAGATCCACTATGGACTGGACTCTCACACTATTATGTTAGATCCACTATGGACTGGACTCTCACTATTATGTTAGATCCACTATGGACTGGACTCACACACTATTATGTTAGATCCACTATGAACTGGACTCACACTATTATGTTAGATCCACTATGGACTGGACTCTCACTATTATGTTAGATCCACTATGGACTGGACTCTCACTATTATGTTAGTTCCACTATGGACTGGACTCTCACAATATTATGTTAGATCCACTATGGACTGGACTCTCACACTTTTATGTTAGATCCACTATGGACTGGACTCTCTCACTATTATGTTAGATCCACTATGGACTGGACTCTCACACTATTATGTTATATCCACTATGGACTGGACTCTCTCACTATTATGTTAGATCCACTATGGACTGGACTCTCACTATTATGTTAGATCCACTATGGACTGGACTCTCACACTACTATGTTAGATCCACTATGGACTGGACTCTCACTATTATGTTAGATCCACTATGGACTGGACTCTCACACTATTATGTTAGATCCACTATGGACTGGACTCTCACACTATTATGTTAGATCCACTATGGACTGGACTCTCACTATTATGTTAGATGCACTATGGACTGGACTCTCACTATTATGTTAGATCCACTATGGACTGGACTCTCACTATTATGTTAGATCCACTATGGACTGGACTCTCACTATTATGTTAGATCCACTATGGACTGGACTCTCACACTGCTATGTTAGATCCACTATGGACTGGACTCTCACTATTATGTTAGATCCACTATGGACTGGACTCTCACTATTATGTTAGATCCACTATGGACTGGACTCTCACACTATTATGTTAGATCGACTATGGACTGGACTCTCACTATTATGTTAGATCCACTATGGACTGGACTCTCACACTATTATGTTAGATCCACTATGGACTGGACTCTCACACTATTATGTTAGATCCACTATGGACTGGACTCTCACTATTATGTTAGATCCACTATGGACTGGACTCTCACACTATTATGTTAGATCCACTATGGACTGGACTCTCACTATTATGTTAGATCCACTATGGACTGGACTTTCACACTATTATGTTAGATCCACTATGGACTGGACTCTCACTATTATGTTAGATCCACTATGGACTGGACTCTCACACTATTATGTTAGATCCACTATGGACTGGACTCTCACACTATTATGTTAGATCCACTATGGACTGGACTCTCACACTATTATGTTAGATCCACTATGGACTGGACTCTCCCATTATTATGTTAGATCCACTATGGACTGGACTCTCACTATTATGTTAGATCCACTATGGACTGGACTCTCACACTATTATGTTAGATCCACTATGGACTGGACTCTCACTATTATGTTAGATCCACTATGGACTGGACTCTCACTATTATGTTAGATCCATATATATATTTTTGATGTATTTGTTTGTTTGTACCTCATGAAGTTTTGCACTTGTTTTTTGTTTGTTTTCATTATATTTGGATGTATTTGTTTGGTTTGTATGCTTGTGTCTGTTTTTTTTAAATTTGTTTTGTATCATCCCGTGATGTGTTTATTACTTTTTTTGTTCGGTTTGTGCTTCATGAAGTTTTGCACTTGTTGGTTTTTGTTTTTGTTTTCATTATATTTGGATGTATTTGTTTGGTTTGTATGCTTGTGAATCTGGGCTATCCATGAAGCAAGACTACTTTTATGTTGAAGGGGGCAGGAAATAGAAGATGTCCTTCGTCCTATTCAGCAAAAATCCACATCAATGAAGGAAATAAATAAAATAAATAAAAAAAAAAAATAAAAATAAAAATTTTAAATTAAAAAAATAAAAGTTTACAAGATATTTTTTCAGCCTATAAATATGAGTTTATTCATCCAGAGAGGTTGTTTACACCGATGAAAAAACAATTATGCGCTTTAGTTTGAAATAAAGTTCGTACCTTTCTTTGCCTTTTCCTCTTCCGGGACGGTCTCAAAGCCGAAATGAGTGTTTTTCTCTCCGGTTTCTTGGCTAAAACGACGACAAGACGGCGGCGTCCAACACCGACCTGACAGCCGGGAGAAAGCGGCTGCGGGGACGCAACAGTCTGCGGCAGAAAGAAGGACGACCCTCCGGACGAGCCTTCTCAAGTTGACCGCCATCTTGACACAGCATCGGGGAGTGAGCGACGCTATGACGTCATGGGCTGGCGACAATGAGGTCCAATTTCCTTTTCTTTTTTTTAAATAAATAAATAAAACATTTTAAAATGACTTGTTAAGAATAAACATGTAGCACAATGTGTTAGTTTTGGCATTCAGTTAACGTAATTATTATTATTATTATTATTATTTTACAATTTATTGGGATTAAATAGCAAAAATATAAAAATGACGAAACAGGAAGCAGAAACAAACTAATACAAATCTCCAACTTTATAACATACATATCGACATTTCAGAATTAATTCATCAAAAATACACATCTTTTAGAAAGGGGTGTCAAATATATGTATATTTTAGGAGAATAGATAAATAGATGAAAAATCTCAACCTTTAAATATGAGTGAGGAACATATAAAAATGATTTAAAAAAATGTATAATATAGATAACAGAAATAGCAAAATTACAAATGATGTATATGTGCATTATTTTTAAACAACTGTTTTTATATTTTGAATGAAATTGCTTCCATTTATAGTTACAATAAAGTACTTTTTTTTTTTTTTTTTTTTTTTTACAATTTATTGGGATTAAATAGCAAAAATATAAAACATTATGACACATGAAGCAGAAACAAACTAATACAAATCTCCAACTTTATAATGAGGATGACATACATATTGACATTTCAGAATTAATTAATTAATCAAAAATACACATCTTTTGGAAAGGGGTGTCGAATATATATGTATATTTTAGGAAAATAGATAAATAGATGAAAAATCTCAACCTTTAAATATGGGTGAGGAACATATACAAAATATTTGAAAAATAAAATAAAAATGAAATGTTTCAAAGTGTATATGTGCATTATTTTTAAACAACCGTTTTTATACTTTTGAATGGAATTGCTTCCGTTTAGAGTTACAATAAAGTATTGTTGCATCTATTTACTGTTGTATGGATATGGTAATGCAGAATACCTTTAGAAATAATGAAACAGCTTTGAGTAAAATGCCACAAAAAGTGGTGTTAAAATGGAATACTGTTTGTAGATTTAAAAAAAAATTCAATTTGTTCAAGAACCCATATTTTAGGGAGAAATATGCATGCTCGGATTAATAATTAAAACTAAAACGTGTTTCAACAAAATAATTATAGTTTATTTAGGACAAAAACAAACAAAAATAATAACAATACTGTAAAGTACAGACATAGAAACATATACTTTGCAATAATAACAAATACAAAATATTACATAATGAGTAGGTTTTTTCATATTCAAAAAAGAAGTAAACACTTTATATGTACATGTTGATTTTATCCTTTGTTGTTTTTATCATTACCTTTTAATGATCTTATATTGTCAAGTGTCCTTGGGCTTTTTGAAAGGTAAATTAATAATAATATAGATAATTATTATAATAATAGTAAATTAAAAGTATTATTATTATTTACTCCCACCCCTATTCATAAATTAAATGGTTTTTTTTTAAATTTTTCATCTTTACAATTTCATGGAATGGAGTCCATGGACATGCCCCCCCTAACCTCAAAGAACTACTCACCCCCAAATCCTCCACACGACACCTCCGCTCCGGACCTTCTCCAACCTCCGAGGACAAAGCTACGAACAATGGGAGACCGGGCTTTCTGCTCCGCCGCTCCCAGTCTGTGGAACGCTCTCCCTGACCACCTGAGGGCACCACAGACTGTGGATGATTTTAAAAAAGGCTTAAAAACCCTTCTTTTTAAAAAAAACCTTTTTTTTTAATTTTAGATACAGTATATGCATGCTAGTTTTTGCTATTTTGGCTGTTCAAGTTTTTATCTTTATTTATTTTTTATTATCTTTTTATTTTTTTTATTTTTTTATACACTGTCGCACTTTGAGGTGCGACAAGTGTATTAAAAAAAAAATAATAATTTAATATTTATTTATATTAATATTAATATAAATTAAAATATGACCAAAAAAATTCAAAAATAATAATAATAATAATAATAGTAGTAAAATAATAATTTAATATTTATTTATATTAATATTAATATAAATTAAAATATAACCAAAAAAATTCAAAAATAATAATAATAATAATATTATTATTATATAAAATCTATTATTATTATTATTATTATTATTTTTGAATTTTTTTGGTCATATTTTAATTTATATTAATATTAATCAATTATAAGAGTTAACATAATTTGATAGCTTTATAATAACAATAATAAAAAAATTACGGCAAGAAGAAGACGAATCGACGTAAACATTGCTGTTGTAAATAAAATAGACTAGAAAAATACATTTCCATTGACCCACTATAATCAGTTTGATAAAAAAAAAAAATAGACGATAATTCACGTAACATTTTTTGATGCATTCTTTTGATCAGGGGCGTCACTAGCTTTTAAGGACAGGGGGGGGCTTTGCCCCCAGGAGATGCACAGGATGCGAGCGAACGTTACGCACGAGCACAAAACTTCACAAACGGCTAAGAAAGACTTAGAAATTATTCATTGTTATTATTATTATTTAAAAAAAATGCACGGGACGAAATGAAATGCTCCACGGGAGGATGGCTTTTAACCATTTTTTTTCTTTTTCTTTTTATGTATTTATTCATTTTACATTTTATATTAAATGTCTTGGTTTTTCCTCCCTCTGAAAATCCTATGAAATGTTTAACAAGCCATCCTATAATAATACAACAGCTATTAATGTAACAATACAATAAAACAAATATATTTAATGATGTTTTTTTCATTATTTTAACAATAGGCTAATGTACATTACTTTACATAGATTCTACAAGAAACACAAAACTTAAAAAATAAATTATTTACAATTGCACACACAAGGTTTCGTGCAGCTTCACTCATTGTAAAGGAAGATAATGTGCTTCGTACACCTGCAGGACCGCAAGCAAGGTCGCAGAGAAAATGCGGACTGGAATTTGAGTGATGTGGGCATTTTTTATATGAACAAGTGGAATGGATTGAATACCGACGCACTAAAGGGGCTCTCTACCTTACGCTACGAAGTGAGGGGAAACTGAGTGAATAATAACAGGTTGTATGATTATCTATTTAAACTCATATTCGGGCCACTTTATAATGAATATGTATTTGTAAAAAAAAATATATATATATATATATATATATATATATATATATATATATATATACTGAAAATATGCAAACAGAACTGTGTTTAGATAATTGATACTTCAAACTTGCATAAATAAATATTAAGGAATATAACATTGCTTGGCTTCTGAGAGTTTCAAAATGTAATGAATAAAATGCTAAAGTTGTTGATAAACCAGCAATTATTTTAATAATTAAATATGGTCATTTTAAATTAATTATTATGATCATTTAAAATCAATTATTTCAAATATGTTTATTTTAATGTATAATTCTATGGCTGGATGTAATAAGGAGTCACACAAAAAATACAAATAAAAATACAATTAATTTTGATGTTTTTAGCAAAATATAGTGAAAATGTATTTATTTTTATTTTATTTTTTTAATTAATAAATATATTTATTTTTAGGTAAAATAAACATAATAATACAATTTATCTATCTATCTATATATATATATATATATATATATATATATATATATATATATATATATAAAACACCAAATTATTTAGGGGGGCTTAAGAATATTTTAGGGGGGCTTGAGCCCCCCTAAAATAGGCCTAACAACACCAATGCTTTTGATCATCTTGTGTGATCAATTGTCACTTTGACATTTTATTAAACCGGCAAGACGTCATGTGCATCTGATCCCACTAGAGGGCACAAAAGAGCTATTATGATTTTTATTATTATGATTTATTTATTTTATTTTATTTATTTATTTAATTATTATGATTTATTATGATATTATTATTATTATTATTATTATTAATAATATTATTATTATATTATATTATATTATATTATTATTTATATTATTATTATTATTATTGTTATTTTATTATTATTATTATTATTATTGATTATGATATTATTATTATATTTTATTATTATTTATTATTATGATTTTATTAAACCGGCAAGACGTCATGTGCATCTGATCCCACTAGAGGGCACAAAAGAGCTATTATGATTTTTATTATTATGTTTTATTTTATTATTATTTATTTATTTTATTTTATTTATTTATTTTATTATTATGATTTATTATGATATTATTATTATTATTATTATTATTATTATTATTATTATTAATAATATTATTATTATATTATATTATATTATTATTTATATTATTATTATTATTATTATTATTTTATTATTATTATTATTATTATTATTATTATTATTGATTATGATATTATTATTATATTTTATTATTATTTATTATTATGATTTTATTAAACCGGCAAGACGTTATGTGCATCTGATCCCGCTAGAGGGCACAAAAGAGCTATTATGATTTATTTTATTATGATTTATTTATTTTATTTTATTTATTTATTTTATTATTATGATTGATTATGATATTATTATTATTATTATTATTAATAATATTATTATTATATTATATTATATTATTATTATTATTATTATTATTATTATTTTATTATTATTATTATTACTATTGATTATGATATTATTATTATATTTTATTATTATTTATTATTATGATTTTATTAAACCGGCAAGACGTCATGTGCATCTGATCCCACTAGAGGGCACAAAAGAGCTATTATGATTTTTATTATTATGATTTATTTTATTATGATTTATTTATTTTATTTTATTTATTTATTTTATTATTATGATTGATTATGATATTATTATTATTATTATTATTAATAATATTATTATTATATTATATTATTATTATTATTTATATTATTATTATTATTATTATTTTATTATTATTATTATTATTATTGATTATGATATTATTATTATATTTTATTATTATTTATTATTATGATTTTATTAAACCGGCAAGACGTCATGTGCATCTGATCCCACTAGAGGGCACAAAAGAGCTATTATGATTTTTATTATTATGATTTTTTTTATTATGATTTTTATTTTTTTATTTTTATTTTATTATTATGATTTATTATGATATTATTATTATTATTATTATTATTATTAATAATATTATTATTATATTATATTATATTATATTATTATTATTATTTATATTATTATTATTATTATTATTGATTATGATATTATTATTATATTTTATTATTATTTATTATTATGATTTTATTAAACCGGCAAGACGTCATGTGCATCTGATCCCACTAGAGGGCACAAAAGAGCTATTATGATTTTTATTATTATGATTTATTTTATTATGATTTATTTATTTTATTTTATTTATTTATTTTATTATTATGATTTATTATGATATTATTATTATTATTATTAATAATATTATTATTATATTATATTCTTATTTATATTATTATTATTATTATTATTTTATTATTATTATTATTATTGATTATGATATTATTATTATATTTTATTATTATGATTTTATTAAACCGGCAAGACGTCATGTGCATCTGATCCCACTAGAGGGCACAAAAGAACCATTATGATTTTCATTATTATGATTTTTTTTTTTAACAGCGAATAATTCCAAATCAATAAGCCATCATTTCGCAAATCTTTGGTTTTGTCTACTTTAACTTATTAAAAATATTGATTTACTTCTTTACATAATTGGCTTTAAAAATGACAGCCGCCTCTTTGTTCTTTGCTGCGATAAACAAAAACATTTGTGTTTGTTTTGCCGCGTCGCTTCATTACAAGACGTATGTATAAAAGTATGTCATGTGTTTCAGATGGAGTCACACATGGACTAACTAAACGGGAACACATGTCACGAAGAAAGAAACAAATCTTTACTTTTTTTTTGGGAGGGGGTATGGCATAAGGGGGGGCTTTTAATACACTGTTGTTAGCCGGGTTGCCAAAGGGTCACACTGGTCTGGCAACCATTCTCCATATCTCATCAGCGTTTAGCATCACAACAAAAGAAGCAGGAGACGTCACGCTGCATTTGCAAAAGTACTGCCTTTTTTCCCCCCTGGAGCTTTCCCACAGAACAGAAAAAGTCGTGTTAGGAAAACATGCAACTTTATTTCTGCCACACGTTAAATAAAAGCAAGCAGGCACTGACTGGACTCCTACAAAAAACAAAAAAAAAAAAAAAGAAGACAGTTCCCACTCACATACAAAAGAAAACAATAATTTACTGTATAAATTATAAATCTCATTATTTAGTTTACATACGTTTGACGACACACAAGACAGAAAGGGAGCGTCCCCACCGCTGCACATTTCACACAGGGACAACAAAGGGGAGTTTGCATAACCAGGGCCCAAAACAAACCGGGTCTGTGAGCGTCAGACTGGACTGTGATTCATTTGCTCCAGCAGTTTAAGCCCACTTTTGTCCCGGTTCTGGCACGGCGTGTTGCCTCTCCTGTCCTGTCGACACCTTCATTTCCTCAAAGAGATGTTTGTTTACTCAAGTGCAGAGAGCGGCAGGCATCGTTCCCGCCTGCTTGTCGCAAATCATCAGCCTGTCGCTAAGAAGTACTGCAAAATTGCCAGGTCCGAGCCGTAATCCCGCATTTTTTATTCCCTTTTTACGCAGAACTCTGCCTGTTGCCGCAATTGTGTGCGCTTTCACACAGCGACACGGGAATAAAGACGTGTCCCGGCATTGTGCGTCTCTGTGCGTCGTGATTCTGATTCTTTGTCCAAAGGCGAAACATTGTCCGAAAATGTACAGTTGGTGCCGTTTTTACAGAACAGCAACAGATAAAAGGCAGTAAAAATGGGGACAAAGTATCTTTCACACAGAGATCCTGCAAAATTTGCCACATTTATCCACCTTTGACCTTGTACAGACCCCCAATGTAACCGTGATGCTACCTCAGAAGGTGGAAAAATTGCCAGATTTATTTATTCGTCTGCCCCTTTCACGCAGAACCCTGCCTGTTGCCGCAATAGTATGCGCTCTCACACAGCGACACGGGAATAAAGACGTGTCCCGGCATTGTGCGTCTCTGTGCATCGTGATTCTGATTCTTTGTCCAAAGGCGAAACATTGCCGGTTTGTCCGAAAATTTACAGTTGGTGCCTTTTTTACAGAACAGCAACAGATAAAAGGCAGTAAAAATGGGGACAAAGTATCTTTCACACAGAGATCCTGCGAAATTGCCACATTTATCCACCTTTGACCTTGTACAGACCCCCAATATAACCGTGATGTTACCTCAGAAGGTGGAAAAATTGCCAGATTTATTTATTTGTCTGCCCCTTTCACGCAGAACCCTGCCTGTTGCCGCAATAGTGTGCGCTTTCACACAGCGACACGGGAATAAAGACGTGTCCCGGCATTGTGCGTCTCTGTGCGTCGTGATTCTGATTCTTTGTCCAAAGGCGAAACATTGCCGGTTTGTCCGAAAATGTACAGTTGGTGCCGTTTTTACAGAACAGCAACAGATAAAAGGCAGTAAAAAATGGGGACAAAGTATCTTTCACACAGAGATCCTGCAAAATTGCCACATTTATCCACCTTTGACCTTGTACAGACCCCCAATAAAACCGTGATGCTACCTCAGAAGGTGGAAAAATTGCCAGATTTATTTATTTGTCTGCCCCTTTCACGCAGAACCCTGCCTGTTGCCGCAATAGTGTGCGCTCTCACACAGCGACACGGGATTAAAGATGCATGTCTCTGTGCGTCATGATTCTGATTCTTTGTCCAAAGGCGAAACATTGCCGGTGTGTCCGAAAATGTACAGTTGGTGCCGTTTTTACAGAACAGCAACAGATAAAAGGCAGTAAAAATGGGGACAAAGTCACTTTCACACAGAGATCCTGCAAAATTGCCACATTTATCCACCTTTGACCTTGTACAGACCCCCAATATAACCGTGATGCTACCTCAGAAGGTGGAAAAATTGCCAGATTTATTTATTTGTCTGCCCCTTTCACGCAGAACCCTGCCTGTTGCCGCAGTTGTGTGCGCTCTCACACAGCTACACAGGATTAAATACGCACGTCTCTGTCCATCATGATTCTGATTCTTTGTCCAAAGGCGAAACATTGCCGGTTTGTCCGAAAATGTACAGTTGGTGCCGTTTTTACAGAACAGCAACAGATAAAAGGCAGTAAAAATGGGGACAAAGTATCTTTCACACAGAGATCCTGCAAAATTGCCACATATATCCACCTTTGACCTTGTACAGACCCCCAATATAACCGTGATGCTACCTCAGAAGGTGGAAAAATTGCCAGATTTATTTATTCGTCTGCCCCTTTCACGCAGAACCCTGCCTGTTGCCGCAGTTGTGTGCGCTTTCACACAGCGACACGGGAATAAAGACGTGTGCCGGCATTGTGCGTCGTGATTCTGATTCTTTGTCCAAAGGAAAAACATTGCCGGTTTGTCCGAAAATTTGCGGTTGGTGCCGTTTTTACAGAACAGCAACAGATAAAAGGCAGTAAAAAATGGGGACAAAGTATCTTTCACACAGAGATCCTGCAAAATTGCCACATTTATCCACCTTTGACCTTGTACAGACCCCCAATATAACCGTGATGCTACCTCAGAAGGTGGAAAAATTGCCAGATTTATTTATTCGTCTGCCCCTTTCACGCAGAACCCTGCCTGTTGCCGCAATTGTGTGCGCTCTCACACAGCGACACGGGATTAAAGACGCACGTCTCTGTGCGTCATGATTCTGATTCTTTGTCCAAAGGCGAAAAATTGCCGGTTTGTCCGAAAATTTACGGTTGGTGCCGTTTTTACAGAACAGCAACAGATAAAAGGCAGTAAAAATGGGGACAAAGTATCTTTCACACAGAGATCCTGCAAAATTGCCACATTTATCCACCTTTGACCTTGTACAGACCCCCAATATAACCGTGATGCTACCTCAGAAGGTGGAAAAATTGCCAGATTTATTTATTCGTCTGCCCCTTTCACGCAGAACCCTGCCTGTTGCCGCAATTGTGTGCGCTCTCACACAGCGACACGGGAATAAAGACGTGTCCCGGCATTGTGCGTCTCTGTGCATCGTGATTCTGATTCTTTGTCCAAAGGCGAAACATTGCCGGTTTGTCCGAAAATGTACAGTTGGTGCCGTTTTTACAGAACAGCAACAGATAAAAGGCAGTAAAAATGGGGACAAAGTATCTTTCACACAGAGATCCTGCGAAATTGCCGCATTTATTCACCTTTGACCTTGTACAGACCCCCAATATAACCGTGATGCTACCTCAGAAGGTGGAAAAATTGCCAGATTTATTTATTCGTCTGCCCCTTTCACGCAGAACCCTGCCTGTTGCCGCAATTGTGTGCGCTCTCACACAGCTACACAGGATTAAATACGCACGTCTCTGTCCATCATGATTCTGATTCTTTGTCCAAAGGCGAAAAATTGCCGGTTTGTCCCAAAATTTGCGGTTGGTGCCGTTTTTACAGAACAGCAACAGATAAAAGGCAGTAAAAATGGGGACAAAGTCACTTTCACACAGAGATCCTGCAAAATTGCCACATTTATCCACCTTTGACCTTGTACAGACCCCCAATATAACCGTGATGCTACCTCAGAAGGTGGAAAAATTGCCAGATTTATTTATTCGTCTGCCCCTTTCACGCAGAATCCTGCCTGTTGCCGCAATAGTATGCGCTCTCACACAGCGACACGGGAATAAAGACGTGTCCCGGCATTGTGCGTCTCTGTGCATCGTCATTCTGATTCTTTGTCCAAAGGCGAAACATTACCGGTTTGTTTGAAAATTTACAGTTGGTGCCTTTTTTACAGAACAGCAACAGATAAAAGGCAGTAAAAATGGGGACAAAGTCACTTTCACACAGAGATCCTGCAAAATTGCCACATTTATCCACCTTTGACCTTGTACAGACCCCCAATATAACCGTGATGCTACCTCAGAAGGTGGAAAAATTGCCAGATTTATTTATTCGTCTGCCCCTTTTCACGCAGAATCCTGCCTGTTGCCGCAATAGTATGCGCTCTCACACAGCGACACGGGAATAAAGACGTGTCCCGGCATTGTGCGTCTCTGTGCATCGTCATTCTGATTCTTTGTCCAAAGGCGAAACATTACCGGTTTGTTTGAAAATTTACAGTTGGTGCCTTTTTTACAGAACAGCAACAGATAAAAGGCAGTAAAAATGGGGACAAAGTCACTTTCACACAGAGATCCTGCAAAATTGCCACATTTATCCACCTTTGACCTTGTACAGACCCCCAATAAAACCGTGATGCTACCTCAGAAGGTGGAAAAATTGCCAGATTTATTTATTTGTCTGCCCCTTTCACGCAGAACCCTGCCTGTTGCCGCAGTTGTGTGCGCTCTCACACAGCGACACGGGATTAAAGATGCACGTCTCTGTGCGTCATGATTCTGATTCTTTGTCCAAAGGCGAAAAATTGCCGGTTTGTCCGAAAATTTACGGTTGGTGCCGTTTTTACAGAACAGCAACAGATAAAAGGCAGTAAAAAATGGGGACAAAGTATCTTTCACACAGAGATCCTGCAAAATTGCCACATTTATCCACCTTTGACCTTGTACAGACCCCCAATATAACCGTGATGCTACCTCAGAAGGTGGAAAAATTGCCAAATGTATTTATTTGTCTGCCCCTTTCACGCAGAACCCTGCCTGTTGTCGCAATAGTGTGCGCTTTCACACAGCGACACGGGAATAAAGACGTGTCCCGGCATTGTGCGTCTCTGTGCATCGTGATTCTGATTCTTTGTCCAAAGGCGAAACATTGCCGGTTTGTCCGAAAATTTACAGTTGGTGTCTTTTTTACAGAACAGCAACAGATAAAAGGCAGTAAAAATGGGGACAAAGTATCTTTCACACAGAGATCCTGCAAAATTGCCACATTTATCCACCTTTGACCTTGTACAGACCCCCAATATAACCGTGATGCTACCTCAGAAGGTGGAAAAATTGCCAGATTTATTTATTCGTCTGCCCCTTTCACGCAGAACCCTGCCTGTTGCCGCAGTTGTGTGCGCTCTCACACAGCTACACAGGATTAAATACGCACGTCTCTGTCCATCATGATTCTGATTCTTTGTCCAAAGGAAAAACATTGCCGGTTTGTCCGAAAATGTACAGTTGGTGCCGTTTTTACAGAACAGCAACAGATAAAAGGCAGTAAAAATGGGGACAAAGTCACTTTCACACAGAGATCCTGCAAAATTGCCACATTTATCCACCTTTGACCTTGAACAGACCCCCAATGTAACCGTGATGCTACCTCAGAAGGTGGAAAAATTGCCAGATTTATTTATTCGTCTGCCCCTTTCACGCAGAACCCTGCCTGTTGCCGCAATAGTGTGCGCTCTCACACAGCGACACGGGATTAAAGACGCACGTCTCTGTGCGACATGATTCTGATTCTTTGTCCAAAGGCGAAACATTGCCGGTTTGTCCGAAAATGTACAGTTGGTGCCGTTTTTACAGAACAGCAACAGATAAAAGGCAGTAAAAATGGGGACAAAGTATCTTTCACACAGAGATCCTGCAAAATTGCCACATTTATCCACCTTTGACCTTGTACAGACCCCCAATATAACCGTGATGCTACCTCAGAAGGTGGAAAAATTGCCAGATTTATTTATTCGTCTGCCCCTTTCACGCAGAACCCTGCCTGTTGCCGCAGTTGTGTGCGCTCTCACACAGCTACACAGGATTAAATACGCACGTCTCTGTGCGTCATGATTCTGATTCTTTGTCCAAAGGCGAAACATTGCCGGTTTGTCCGAAAATTTACAGTTGGTGCCGTTTTTACAGAACAGCTACAGACAAAAGGCAGTAAAAATGCATTTTTTTTCATGGGGACAAGCATCTTTCACACAGAGATCCTACAAAATTGCCACATTTATCCACCTTTTACCTTGTACAGACCCCCAATGTAACCGTGATGCTACATCAGAAGGTGGAAAAATTGCCAGATCACAACCATAGTCTGTATTTATTTGTCTGCCCCTTTCACGCAGAACCCTGCCTGTTGCCGCAATTGTGTGCGCTCTCAAACAGCTACACAGGATTAAAGACGCACGTCTCTGTCCGTCATGATTCTGATTCTTTGTCCAAAGGCGAAAAATTGCCGGTTTGTCCCAAAATTTGCGGTTGGTGCCGTTTTTACAGAACAGCAACAGACAAAAGGCAGTAAAAAATGCATTTTTTTCATGGGGACAAGCATCTTTCACACAGAGATCCTGCAAAATGACCACATTTATGCAACTTTGACCTTGTACAGACCCTCAATGCAACCGTGATGCTACGTCAGAAGCTGGAAAAATTGCCAGATCACAACCATAGTCTGTATTTATTTGTCTGCCCCTTTCACGCAGAACTCTGCCTGTTGTGTGCGCTCTCACACAGCGACACAAGATTAAATATGTTTCATCATTGTGTGTCTCTATGCACTACGTTTCTGATTCTGTGTCCAAAGTGGATCTAACATAATAGTGTGAGAGTCCAGTCCATAGTGGATCTAACATAATAGTGAGAGTCCAGTCCATAGTGGATCTAACATAATAGTGAGAGTCCAGTCCATAGTGGATCTAACATAATAGTGTGAGAGTCCAGTCCATAGTGGATCTAACATAATAGTGAGAGTCCAGTCCATAGTGGATCTAACATAATAGTGTGAGAGTCCAGTCCATAGTGGATCTAACATAATAGTGTGAGAGTCAAGTCCATAGTGGATCTAACATAATATAGTGAGAGTCCAGTCCATAGTGGATCTAACATAATAGTGAGAGTCCAGTCCATAGTGGATCTAACATAATAGTGTGAGAGTCCAGTCCATAGTGGATCTAACATAATAGTGAGAGTCCAGTCCATAGTGGATCTAACATAATAGCGAGAGTCCAGTCCATAGTGGATCTAACATAATAGTGTGAGAGTCCAGTCCATAGTGGATCTAACATAATAGTGTGAGAGTCCAGTCCATAGTGGATCTAACATAATAGTGTGAGAGTCCAGTCCATAGTGGATCTAACATAATAGTGTGAGAGTCCAGTCCATAGTGGATCTAACATAATAGTGTGAGAGTCCAGTCCATAGTGGATCTAACATAATATAGTGAGAGTCCAGTCCATAGTGGATCTAACATAATAGTGAGAGAGTCCAGTCCATAGTGGATTTAACATAATAGTGAGAGTCCAGTCTATAGTGGATCTAACATAATAGTGTGAGAGTCCAGTCCATAGTTGTAGTTTTCAATTGCGAGGTGTTCAAATGGCCATGTAAAAACGCTCATGCTAATCGATAGCATGTCTATGGCAAATCCCATTGGGCTTAGCATCGAGCTAGTGTGGACTTCACGTTTGAGTGTTTTCTATCAGGCACACTTGCTCTGTTGGCGTAAAATGCGACGAAGGTATAAAAATTTGGCACCGTTTTTTTTTTTTTTTTAACGCAAATCAAGTACTGACTGAATTTCGGTCGGTGCCTGTAAGAGTACCAAATTTGGTACCTGGTCCCTGCAGTCCGTAACACAAAAGTCAGACAGTCAGGAAAACCAACTCAATGTTGTTGTTTTTTTACAGTCACTGGCCTTTTTTTTTTTTTTTTTTTTAGAAAGACCAGCTGTGACATTTATCCACCATTGCCTTTTTACACAGAACCGGGGTCTCTGAAGGTGGAATATTGCCAGTCTGCTGTGGCACAAGTGCTCGGGTTGTTTAAGTACTTTTTTTTTTCTTCGCTTTTGGACTCTTAAGTGCATCCGCTTTTGGACCTCGAAAGCATGGAGTGACAGTAAGCGAGGCCGGTTGCTATGGCAACAACCCAACTCATTTTCGACCTTGTCAATACCGAGTGTGTGGAGGGGGGGTCTGTAGTTCTGTTAGGAAATACTTTCTTGGGGGGGGGAACATTTTGCAATTGAACAAGGAAACTTTTTGGTTTTTGGCGCGTCCAAACACAGAACAAAAAACACCCGCGGGCACAAAAGTATTGGGACTTGGACTTGTTTCGGTAGAAAAACTACTGCAGTACTAGGTGGTCTTGTCTTATGTTGAGCCCTACAAAGTGTTTGTACTGTAAGTATTGTGCTCGTTACACACCGGCCGTTTGATTGTAACGTGCACTTTAGTTGCAGTTTTCATGACCAAACTTGGCGGGAATGCTAATCCGTAGCATGTCTATGGCATATGCAATGTAAATTAGCATTGAGCTAGCCTTACTTTTTGAGAGCTTTCTATCAGGCACGCTTGCTTTGTTTTTATAAAATATATTAAGTCCATTTCACTCCCTGTACTGAAAAGTAAAATGTGTCCCAATTAGGGATGGGTACCTTTCACATCTGAACCGATACAGTACCGATTCCAGGTACGCGGGAATTCGATATCGGAACTCAAATTTCCAAATATGTTTATTAAACTTGTTTAACATTTAACATAATGATAGCTATGTTATCATTAGCAAGTATTTATTTCACTTGGTCCAAGTCGGGAAGTAGTCTTTGCCATTAAGTTAAATACATGCCGGTCTTGTTTTATGTTGAGCCCTACAAAGTGTTTGTACTGTAAGTATTGTGCTCGTTACACACCGGCCGTTTGATTGTAACGTGCACTTTAGTTGCAGTTTTCATGACCAAACTCGGCGGGAATGCTAATCCGTAGCACGTCAATGGCATATGCAATGTAAATTAGCATTGAGCTAGCCTTACTTTTTGAGAGCTTTCTACCAGGCACGCTTGCTTTGTTGGCATGGGACATTGTAATTTGCTTCGAACCTTTTTGACCCTGCTCAGTGGCTTTGCGGTAGGTCGTGAGTTCGAACCCCGGGCCGAAAAATGGCACCCGTTACCTCCCCTGCTTGGCACTCAGCATCAAGGGTTGGAATTGGGGGTTGAATCGCCCAAAATGATCCCCGGGCGTGGCCACCGCTGCTGCTCACTCCTCCCCTCGCCTCCCAGGGGGGGTGGAACAAGGGGATGGGTCAAATGCAGAGGGTAATTTCACCACACCTAGTGTGTGTGTGTGTGTGACAATCAGTGGTTAATTTGAGTGCTTGTTTTACCAAAAATGTACCAAAAATGTGGTACGGTTTGATTCGACGTAAATCGGTACCCGGGTAGTACCGAGGGAAATGGGTCGATACTTTGATTCGGTGTCAGTCCCTAGTCCCAATACGTTTGTCCCCGGTATATAAATACATGACATTACAACACAACAGAACAGGATAAAGTGAACAATATGTTCAGTAAGAGAAACCAACAGGTCTTTGAACGCCTCATCAGACTATAAAAATAAAATTCTCAAGGATCAGAGGCATCCTTTTTTCGCTCCGGTCAAAGATGAACGAGCAGATCCTTAAGGCACTTGAACGCCACGCCAAAGACCTCACATCTCCCGTTACCCGCTGCCCCACCGCTCGTAGTCTCCGTGAGTTCTGATGATTTGATGTTTGCCCGTCCCCTCATTAGGTCCACCGTCCCCTCATTAGGTCCACCGTCCCCTCATTAGGTCCACCGTCCCCTCATGAGGTCACTGTCCCCTCATTAGGTCCACCGTCCCCTCATGAGGTCCACCGTCCCCTCATTAGGTCCACCGTCCCCTCATTAGGTCCACCGTCCCCTCATTAGGTCCAGCGCATTTACATTTGAAAAGAAGCTGCGGAATAGAAGAAGCTATGCTGAGTCCCAATGGAGATGAAGGAGTCGCCACCGGAGGGCTTCCGGACCAGGTGGGTCTGCGCCTGGCTCCGCCCCCCTACCCCTCAGCCGGGCCCGCTCGGTCCGCCTCCAGTCACTCGTGTCAGCGAAGATGATCCATTATCCGAGGGCGCTTCCCCCCCACGTGATGGTCGGCGGTCTGGGTGGCGTTGTGGTTTTTTTTTTTTCCCGCGTTTCGTCCCGACGAGGCAGCGGCGCGGCCGTGGCGCTAGTTGCCCACCAGGGGGCTGAGGTCGCCGTGGTGGTTCTTTAGCTTCTTCTTGAAGAGGGAGATGGTGGAGGGTTTGTACAAGATGATCCAAGGCTCCGACGACGCCGCGCTCTGGCTGCAAGTGTCCGAGCCGCTCACAGTGGGGATGCGGGGAGACCTGAAGGCAGCACCAGACATTTTTTTATTCATTATTGCCTAGGAAAAACTCACAACCCCAATGGGACGTCGATGTGAATGACTATGAGAAACCTTGGAGAGGACCCTAGGGGAGATCGGATGCAATGGACTAGCATAATATTGTGAAAGTCCAGTCCATAGTGGATCTAACATAATAGTGAGAGTCCAGTCCATAGTGGCTCTAACATAATAATGACAGTCCAGTCCATAGTGGATCTAACATAATAGTGAGAGTCCAGTCCATAGTGGATCTAACATAATAGTGTGAGAGTCCAGTCCATAGTGGTTTTAACATAATAGTGAGAGTCCAGTTCATAGTGGATCTAACATAATAGTGAGAGTCCAGTCCATAGTGGATCTAACATAATAGTGTGAGAGTCCAGTCCATAGTGGATCTAACATAATAGTGAGAGTCCAGTCCATAGTGGATCTAACATAATAGTAAGAGTCCAGTCCATAGTGGATCTAACATAATAGTAAGAGTCCAGTCCATAGTAGATCTAACATAATAGTGTGAGAGTCCAGTCCATAGTGGATCTAACATAATAGTGAGAGTGCAGTCCATAGTGGATCTAACATAATAGTGTGAGAGTCCAGTCCATAGTGGATCTAACATAATAGTGAGAGTCCAGTCCATAGTGGATCTAACATAATAGTGTGAGAGTCCAGTCCATAGTGGATCTAACATAATAGTGTGAGAGTCCAGTCCATAGTGGATCTAACATAATAGTGTGAGAGTCCAGTCCATAGTGGATCTAACATAATAGTGAGAGTCCAGTCCATAGTGGATCGAACATAATAGTGAGAGTCCAGTCCATAGTGGATCTAACATAATAGTGTGAGAGTCCAGTCCATAGTGGATCTAACATAATAGTGAGAGTCCAGTCCATAGTGGATCTAACATAATAGTGAGAGTCCAGTCCATAGTGGATCTAACATAATAGTGAGAGTCCAGTCCATAGTGGATCTAACATAATAGTGAGAGTCCCGTCCATAGTGGATCTAACATAATAGTGTGAGAGTCCAGTCCATAGTGGATCTAACATAATAGTGTGAGAGTCCAGTCCATAGTGGATCGAACATAATAGTGAGAGTCCAGTCCATAGTGGATCTAACATAATAGTGTGAGAATCCAGTCCATAGTGGATTTAACATAATAGTGAGAGTCCAGTCCTGTCCTCAAAAGTCACACAAAAAAATTGTTTAAAATTCAGTGTTGGCGCTAGGCATTTTCAAAATGGGGCCCCATCAAGTCATAAAAATGGGGTCCCACAGCACATTTTATATGATAAAATAATGTTGACTAATTGTAGCGAAACGGGTCGATTGTATCGTTCTGTGACTTCTTTTTCATTATTTATCGTCTTGAATCCTTCAAACTGATCAATTGATGATTGAATTTGACCTCAAATGTATTTGTGTGCTTACTTGATGGTGATGTGCAGCAGCAGCTTGGCTACCATGGCGACCACCGTGAGGATGAGGAGGGCGGCCAGGGCATAGATGGTCCACACTGCACACACACACACACACACACACACACACACACACACACACACACACACACACACACACACACACACACACAGTGTAAGTGTTGGAGCCGCGGCCATTAGAAAGAGCATAAATTGCAGCAGAAAGAAAAGAGGAGGAAACATCTGCTCGGAAAGCTTTTCAGCAAACAAAGTGTCAGAGAGAGTTGATGCATTATCTTCCACAGCTGCGTGCTCGCAATAAAACTGCACTGCTTTAGAAGAAAACATCACAGAGTCAAAGTTAATGTCCTGATACGGTACACCCCACCCGGCTGACGCGTCCCGTAAATGAAATCAAACCGAGTTAAACATGCGAGTCCTTTATATGAGGAACCAGACTTACTTGCTCCTTCACCTAAAAACACTTGAATAACGACTGTATTAAGCAGTAGGACCATGTGACTATTACCAGCCAATCAGAAAATAATAACTATTAATATTAAGTTCTATTATTTATATGTATAATACAAATTATAAAACAATATTGAAAAAAAATTAAAAAGTATATTATAGTAATAAGGAATTTTCATAGATTTATTTTGTCAACAGAATTACTTATAATCTATTTTTGTGTGGTAATTTATTTTCCTTTTTTTCCTTATCAATTACTTATTGTATGAAGTATTTCAGTGAGTACCCTAAAACGATAAAAAATCAAGTTGATTAAATTGTTTGAATTTAAAAAAATAAAATAATAATAATAATAATTGAAGACTTTAAGTAGTAGCCTCATTATGGTTTTCTAATTTTGAAACATAATTTGATACCTTAGTTAACACTTAAGTGAACATAACGATACATGTCCTTAATTTAGAAATTTTACACAAAAAAATCTAACTACTGTATTGTATCTGTAGAGGCTTAAGATAATAATAGTATTTATTAAAAATGTATTATTATTTTTATTTACTTTGTGGGAGTGGCGAAAGTGCTGCCCGAGGGTCAGTCAGAGACGGTGGCTTGTTTCTATTTATCCTGCAAAACATTATATAAACACAATAAAATAAAATAAAAAGTACATGTAAAAAAATAGAGTTAATAAGTGTTAAATTAAAAAAAAAAAAAAATAATAATAATAATATATATATATATATATAAATATATATATATATATATATATATACATATATATATATATATATTTTTTATACATATATATATATATATATATATTTTATTTATTTTAATTTTAACTCTTAACTCTATTTTTGTACATTTACTTAAAAAAAAAAAAAATATATATATACTATATATATATATATATATATATATATATGTACATATATATATATATATATATATATATATATATATACATATATACATATATGTATATATGTATATATATATATATATATATATATATATATATATATATATATATATATATATATATATATATATATATATATATGTATGTATATATATTTTTTTTTTAATTATTTTTTTTAATTTGAACTCTTATTAACTAAATTTTTGCTTAAAAATGCTTAAAAAAAAATAAAATAAAAAATAATATATATATATCCATCCATCCATCCATCTTCTTCCGCTTATCCGAGGTCGGGTCGCGGGGGCAGCAGCCTAAGCAGGGAAGCCCAGACTTCCCTCTCCCCAGCCACTTCGTCCAGCTCTTCCTGTGGGACCCCGAGGCGTTCACAGGCCAGCCGGGAGACATAGTCTTCCCAACGTGTCCTGGGTCTTCCCCGCGGCCTCCTACCGGTGGGACGTGCCCTAAACACCTCCCTAGGGAGGCGTTCGGGTGGCATCCTGACCAGATGCCCGAACCACCTCATCTGGCTCCTCTCCATGTGGAGGAGCAGCGGCTTTACTTTGAGCTCCCCCCGGATGACAGAGCTTCTCACCCTATCTCTAAGGGAGAGCCCCGCCACCCGGCGGAGGAAACTCATTTCGGCCGCTTGTACCCGTGATCTTGTCCTTTCGGTCATAACCCAAAGCTCATGACCATAGGTGAGGATGGGAACGTAGATCGACCGGTAAATTAAGAGCTTTGCCTTCCGGCTCAGCTCCTTCTTCACCACAACGGATCGATACAGCGTCCACATTACTGAAGACGCCGCACCGATCCGCCTGTCGATCTCACGATCCACTCTTCCCCCACTCGTGAACAAGACTCCGAGGTACTTGAACTCCTCCACTTGGGGAAAGATCTCCTCCCCAACCCGGAGATGGCACTCCACCCTTTTCCGGGCGAGAACCATGGACTCGGACTTGGAGGTGCTGATTCTCATCCCAGTCGCTTAACACTCAGCTGCGAACCGATCCAGTGAGAGCTGAAGATCCTGGCCAGATGAAGCCATCAGGACCACATCATCTGCAAAAAGCAGAGACCTAATCCTGCAGCCACCAAACCAGATCCCCTCAACGCCTTGACTGCGCCTAGAAATTCTGTCCATAAAAGTTATGAACAGAATGGGTGACAAAGGGCAGCCTTGGCGGAGTCCAACCCTCACTGGAAACGTGTCCGACTTACTACCGGCAATGCGGACCAAGCTCTGACACTGATCATACAGGGAGCGGACTGCCACAATCAGACAGTCCGATACTCCATACTCTCTGAGCACTCCCCACAGGACTTCCCGAGGGACACGGTCGAATGCCTTCTCCAAGTCCACAAAACACATGTAGACTGGTTGGGCAAACTCCCATGCACCCTCAAGGTCCCTGCCGAGAGTATAGAGCTGGTCCACAGTTCCACGACCAGGACGAAAACCACACTGTTCCTCCTGAATCCGAGGTTCGACTATCCGGCGTAGCCTCCTCTCCAGTACACCTGAATAGACCTTACCGGGAAGGCTGAGGAGTGTGATCCCACGATAGTTAGAACACACCCTCCGGTTCCCCTTCTTAAAGAGAGGAACCACCACCCCGGTCTGCCAATCCAGAGGTACCGCCCCCGATGTCCACGCGATGCTGCAGAGTCTTGTCAACCAAGACAGCCCCACAGCATCCAGAGCCTTAAGGAACTCCGGGCGGATCTCATCTACCCCCGGGGCCTTGCCACCGAGGAGCTTTTTAACTACCTCAGCAACCTCAGCCCCAGAAATAGGAGAGCCCACCACAGACTCCCCAGGCACTGCTTCCTCATAGGAAGACGTGTTGGTGGGATTGAGGAGGTCTTCGAAGTATTCCCTCCACCGATCCACAACATCTGCAGTCGAGGTCAGCAGAACACCATCCTCACCATACACGGTGTTGATAGTGCACTGCTTCCCCTTCCTGAGGCGGCGGATGGTGGACCAGAATTGCTTCGAAGCCGTCCGGAAGTCGTTTTCCATGGCCTCACCGAACTCCTCCCATGTCCGAGTTTTTGCCTCTACGACCGCTGAAGCCGCACACCGCTTGGCCTGTCGGTACTTGTCCGCTGCCTCAGGAGTCCTATGAGCCAAAAGAACCCGATAGGACTCCTTCTTCAGCTTGACGGCATCCCTCACCGCCGGTGTCCACCAACGGGTTCTAGGATTACCGCCACGACAAGCACCAACTACCTTGCGGCCACAGCTCCAATCAGCCGCATCGACAATAGAGGCGCGGAACATGGTCCATTCGGACTCAATGTCCAGCACCTCCCTCGTGACATGTTCAAAGTTCTTCCGGAGGTGGGAATTGAAACTCTCTCTGACAGGAGACTCTGCCAGACGTTCCCAGCAAACCCTCACAATGCGTTTGGGCCTGCCAGGTCTGTCCGGCATCCTCCCCCACCATCGCAGCCAACTCACCACCAGGTGGTGATCGGTAGAAAGCTCCGCCCCTCTCTTCACCCGAGTGTCCAAAACATGAGGCCGCAAATCCGATGACACAACTACAAAGTCGATCATGGAACTGCGGCCTAGGGTGTCCTGGTGCCAAGTGCACATATGGACACCCTTATGCTTGAACATGGTGTTCGTTATGGACAATCTGTGACGGGCACAAAAGTCCAATAACAAAACACCGCTCGGGTTCAGATCCGGGCAGCCATTCTTCCCAATCACGCCTCTCCAGGTTTCACTGTCGTTGCCAACATGAGCGTTGAAGTCCCCCAGTAGAACGAGGGAATCCCCCGGGGGAGCACTCTCAAGTACTCCCTCGAGTGAATCCAAAAAGGGTGGGTACTCTGAGCTGCGGTTTGGCGCGTAAGCGCAAACCACAGTCAGGACCCATTCCCCCACCCGAAGGCGGAGGGAAGCTACCCTCTCGTCCACCGGGTTGAACTCCAACGTACAGGCTCTGAGCCGGGGGGAAACAAGAATTGCCACCCCAGCCCGTCGCCTCTCACTGCCGGCAACGCTAGAGTGGAAGAGAGTCCAGCCCCTCTCGAGAGAACCGGTTCCAGAGCCCTTGCTGTGCGTCGAAGTGAGTCCGACTATATCTAGCCGGAACTTCTCTACCTCGCGCACTAGCTCAGGCTCCTTCCCCCCTAGCGAGGTGACGTTCCACGTCCCAAGAGCTAGCTTCTGTAGCCGAGGATCGGACCGCCAAGTGCCCTGCCCTCGGCTGCCGCCCAGCTCACATTGCACCCGACCTCTATGACCCCTGCTATGGGTGGTGAGTCCATTGGAGGGGGGACCCACGTTGCCTCTTCGGGCTGTGCCCGGCCGGTCCCCATGGGGACAGGCCTGGCCACCAGGCGCTCGCCATCGTGCCCCACCTCCAGAGGGGGGCCCCGGTGACCCGCGTCCGGGCGAGGGAAATCTGGGTTCATTGTTTGTTTTCTTCATAAAGGTCTATATATATATATATATATATATATATATATATATATATATATATGTATACATATATATATATATATACCGTATTTTTCGGAGTACAAGTCGCACCGGAGTATAAGCCGCACCTGCCGAAAATGCATAATAAAAAAGGAAAAAAACATATATAAGTCGCACTGGCCAAACTATGAAAAAAACTGCGACTTATAGTCCGAAAAATACGGTATATATATTTCTTTTTTTAAGCATTTTTAATGAGAAAAAAAAACAAAAATACAAAAACATTAAAGTGCATTGTTTGATTTTTCTGTATCTCAGTGGAAGAACTTTTGACACCGCCAGAAGAAAATGTTAAATAATAATAATGTTTAAAAAAGTAAATATAATTACATTTACAAATATTGTGTTCATGATGACATTAAATAGCCACAACAGTCACAGGATGGCTTGAAATGTAATCCCTCAATAAAAAAGATCAGCGATAATTGTTGGCCAAGAGGTCTGTTGCCATGGCGATGGACTATAACATCATCGTCACTGTTCAGAATGCTTCCGCAAAAAAACAAAGCCTAGCTCCACAACATCCACGTCCAAACAAAAAAAAGATTAAAAACGAAGTGTTGTTTCTGGACGCTTTCCTTCTCGCTAATCACAAAATTCCGACGCGGTTCCGTGCAACGACGTGTCCTCGTACGCCCCGGGCGACGGCTTTGACAGCAACCATCTTCATTGATAACCTGTTTGACGTCGGGAGGAGACGCGTAAGGGGGGTTGTGGTCCGCATGGCGGGAAATATTTGTATCAGCTTGTACCTGCACGGTCTAACCAGGTGCAACTCTGCAATCACTAATATGGTGACTTTATTTTGGATTGACACGGTCAGAAATATTCTCATTTACTGAGAGCTGTTCCTAATATTTTGACCATTTCATGTTGCCAAATAGGGCATCTCCAACATGTTGTTGCACAAACAAATAGAGAGATAGTTAAGTGCCATTAAGTGCGCTAATAACGTGCGGATGACTACAATTGTTGTCCGTATTTTTTCAACTCTCAAATCCCTTCACTAGCTTCCTGTTCCACTCAGGATTGAATTCAAAGTCTCCCTACTAACCCACCAGGGCCTCCATGGAAATGCCCCCCTCTACGTCAAATAACTACTCACCCCCAAATCCTCCACACGACACCTCCGCTCCGGACAGACTAACCTCCTCCAACCTCAGAGGACAAAGCTACGCTGTCTGTGGAACGCTCTCCCTGACCACCTGAGGGCACCACAGACTGTGGATGCTTTTAAAAAAGGCTTAAAAGCCCTTCTTTTTTAAAAAAGCCTTTTTTTTTAGATGTACGCATACTAGTTTTAGCTATTTGGTGTCAAGACTTGGTCCTGGGTGTTAGCTTTTCCCGGATGCAACGGAAAGTTGGCTCGGGCGAGACGGGAATGAAGGTACATGATTTATTAATACATCAAAAAAAAGTACAAACGAAAAGCGCGCACAGTGGCGGAGAATAAACTATGAAACCAAAAAGACTATAAACATGGAACAAAAACCTACTTGGCTTGGACAAAAATAGTTGCATGAAGAATGGAAATGGAAAGAAGTATCAGGCATGGACAGAGCATAAATGTGGTGAGGTCGTCAGAAAGACAAACTGAAACTGGCTTTGTACCGAGGATGTCGTTGTGGCTTGTGCAGCCCTTTGAGACACTTGTGATTTAGGGCTATATAAATAAAGATTGATTGATAAAGATTGATTGAAAACACTGAACTTAAATACTACAGACATGATTAACGAAAACGGGTGCGTGACTCAAGACGTGAAACAGGTGCGTGACGTGACAGGTGAAAACTAATGGGTTGCTATGGTGACAATCAAGAGTGCACAATGAGTCCAAACGTGGAACAGGTGAAACTAATGGGGTAATCATGGAAACAAGACAAGGGAGTGAAAAGACAGAAACTAAAGAGTCCTATAACTAAACAAAACATGATTACACAGACATGACATTTGGCTTTTCTATTTTTTATTTATTTCTTTATTATCTTTTTTTATTTATTTTTAATACACTGTAGCACTTTGAGATTGTTTACTCAATACAAAGTGCTTTTTACAAATAAAATCTATTATTATTATGTACTTTGTGGACGCCGTAAGTTTTTGCTGTCGTCCAGCATTTTGTTTCTGTTTACTTTGTAGCCAGTTCAGTTTTACTTTCGCTTTGCATAGCAATTGCCTTTTTTCCTTTCCCTTTTGTTCATTTTTGGTTTAAGCATTACATACCTTTTTTGAAAAACACTGGAATAACGGACAGGAAGCAGAGAGTAGAGAAGAAGGTGGAGGTATGACTGGGACATACTAGTAGAGTAGAGAAGAAGGTGGAGGTAACTAGTAGAGTAGAGAAGAAGGTGGAGGTATGACTGGGACATACTAGTAGAGTAGAGAAGAAGGTGGAGGTAACTAGTAGAGTAGAGAAGAAGGTGGAGGTATGACTGGGACATACTAGTAGAGTAGAGAAGAAGGTGGAGGTATGACTGGGACATACTAGTAGAGTAGAGAAGAAGGTGGAGGTATGACTGGGACATACTAGTAGAGTAGAGAAGAAGGTGGAGGTATGACTGGGACATACTAGTAGAGTAGAGAAGAAGGTGGAGGTATGACTGGGACATACTAGTAGAGTAGAGAAGAAGGTGGAGGTATGACTGGGACATACTAGTAGAGTAGAGAAGAAGGTGGAGGTATGACTGGGACATACTAGTAGAGTAGAGAAGAAGGTGGAGGTATGACTGGGACATACTAGTAGAGTAGAGAAGAAGGTGGAGGTATGACTGGGACATACTAGTAGAGTAGAGAAGAAGGTGGAGGTATGACTGGGACATACTAGTAGAGTAGAGAAGAAGGTGGAGGTATGACTGGGACATACTAGTCGAGTAGAGAAGAAGGTGGAGGTATGACTGGGACATACTAGTAGAGTAGAGAAGAAGGTGGCGGTATGACTGGGACATACTAGTAGAGTAGAGAAGAAGGTGGAGGTATGACTGGGACATACTAGTAGAGTAGAGAAGAAGGTGGAGGTATGACTGGGACATACTAGTAGAGTAGAGAAGAAGGTGGAGGTATGACTGGGACATACTAGTAGAGTAGAGAAGAAGGTGGAGGTATGACTGGGACATACTAGTAGAGTAGAGAAGAAGGTGGAGGTATGACTGGGACATACTAGTAGAGTAGAGAAGAAGGTGGAGGTATGACTGGGACATACTAGTAGAGTAGAGAAGAAGGTGGAGGTATGACTGGGACATACTAGTAGAGTAGAGAAGAAGGTGGAGGTATGACTGGGACATACTAGTAGAGTAGAGAAGAAGGTGGAGGTATGACTGGGACATACTAGTAGAGTAGAGAAGAAGGTGGAGGTATGACTGGGACATACTAGTAGAGTAGAGAAGAAGGTGGAGGTATGACTGGGACATACTAGTAGAGTAGAGAAGAAGGTGGAGGTATGACTGGGACACACTAGTAGAGTAGAGAAGAAGGTGGAGGTATGACTGGGACACACTAGTAGAGTAGAGAAGAAGGTGGAGGTATGACTGGGACATACTAGTAGAGTAGAGAAGAAGGTGGAGGTATGACTGGGACATACTAGTAGAGTAGAGAAGAAGGTGGAGGTATGACTGGGACATACTAGTAGAGTAGAGAAGAAGGTGGAGGTATGACTGGGACATACTAGTAGAGTAGAGAAGAAGGTGGAGGTATGACTGGGACATACTAGTAGAGTAGAGAAGAAGGTGGAGGTATGACTGGGACATACTAGTAGAGTAGAGAAGAAGGTGGAGGTATGACTGGGACATACTAGTAGAGTAGAGAAGAAGGTGGAGGTATGACTGGGACATACTAGTAGAGTAGAGAAGAAGGTGGAGGTATGACTGGGACATACTAGTAGAGTAGAGAAGAAGGTGGAGGTATGACTGGGACATACTAGTAGAGTAGAGAAGAAGGTGGAGGTATGACTGGGACATACTAGTAGAGTAGAGAAGAAGGTGGAGGTATGACTGGGACATACTAGTAGAGTAGAGAAGAAGGTGGAGGTATGACTGGGACATACTAGCGCTGTGGGTCTCGCCGGGTCCAGCCCACTGACCTGGCATGTTGTGCTCCGGTTTGCCGGGGCTGGACGTGATGACGTAGAGGATCTGCGTGGAGCGTCCTTTGGAGGTGAGGTTGGAGCTGTCGGTGACGGCGGCGGGCGGCTGAGGAGGTGCCACCGTGCTTAGGAAGCCGCCGTCGCCGTCATCGTCCTCGTCGTCCTCCTCCTCGCTTTGGCTCCTCAGCGCTGCAGGGAGACAGAAGAGCGTCTGTTGGAGTCGTGTCTCTCGGCAGAGCGAGGCCCGGCCTTTCAAGTGTGCGAGTACACATGTGGCCGCCTCTCCACACAACGTTCAAGCGCTCCTTTTAACCTGCTGAGAGCACCAGATGGCCACCGCGCGCCTCATAAAACAACAGCTTAACTCATTTGTGGGCTCCCAGAGGAATGCTGGATGCCTAAACATTTACTGACTAACGCACACACACACACACACACACACACACACACACATACATGTCTTGCCTACTTTGTGTGGACCCACGTTTGGTTAGTAGGTTGTGAGGGCCCCCCTTTCCACTATAGCTAGAATGATGAAAAAAATATATCTAGCACTAGATGGGAGTAGAGAGTTGCAACCTCACTTCAGAATGCAAAACACACAAAGTAAAACAAATATTTTACTTCTGTAGTTGTGAGGTCCAGGCAAATGTCCTCACAAGTCAAAAGGTCCTCACAGAAAGGGTGGTTTGTAGAGATGCGCGGCTTGCGGGCACAACCGCGGAGTCCGCGGATTATCCGCGGATCGGGCGGATGAAATTTAAAAAAAATTAGATTTTATCAGCGGGTCGGGTCGGGTCGGGTCGGGTCGGGTCGGGTCGGGTCGGGTCGGGTCGGGTCGGGCGATTGAAAAAAAAAAAAAAAAAGATTTTAAATAGATTCAGGCGGGTGGCAGTTAAACCAATTGGGAAATATATATACATAGTTAAATGTTGTTAGCCACATACGAAAAACGAGCAGGCACCTGCTGCATATGCCACAACAGAAGAAAAGAAAAGAAAAGAGATGGACACTTTTACGGAGCGGAGGGGTCCGGGACCGAGGCCCCTTCCCCCGAGAGGGCCCCACCGGGAGCCGTAGCTGAGGCGATCCGCGAGAAGGGCCCGACGCACGTCCAGGGTCACCACCGCGCCCACCGCCTCGTCCGCCTTCGCCGCGGCCGGCGTCACGCACAGCAGGTAAGCAGCTTACCTGCCCGCCACCCCCGTGGCCGGGGGCTCGTAACAGGGGTCACTCCGCGCGCTCCGCCCGCGCAGCTTACCTGCCCGCCACCCCTGTTGCCGGGGGCGCGTAACAGGGGTCACTCCGCGCGCAGTGCGCTCACGAAAGGGGTGGGGCTCACCCTGGTTGATATAGACAGCAGGACGGTGGCCATGGAAGTCGGAACCCGCTAAGGAGTGTGTAACAACCCACCTGCCGAATCAACTAGCCCTGAAAATGGATGGCGCTGGAGCGTCGGGCCCATACCCGGCCGTCGCCGGCAGCGAGACGCGCTTGGAGGTGCGCTCAGCGCGGCTCCCATATGATTGCGCACTGGTGTGCGTCTGGGCCGTGACAGCGTGGCACGCGAATGTCTGTGCTGCATTGGATCAGTCTCCTTTCTTTAACAGGCAAAAGCTTTATAACCTCACTAATGCCTTGCATCGTCTATATTAGATATATAACAACGGGCGGGTGCGGGCGGATGCAGTTCTGATCAAATGTTAGATCGGGTGGATTGCGGATGGTTGACGACTTTCTGATGCGGTTGCGGATGAAATAATTGCCTATCCGCGCATCTCTAGTGGTTTGTAAAGTGTATGTCTACACAGGGATGGTGAGACAAGTGCACACACACACGCACGCACGCACGCATGCACACACACACACACACAGATGTCATCCATCAGCATCAGAGCTGAATCGCTCAGCTCATGTTTGGACGTGAAGTTATTAGCTGTAGGGCTAGAAATGATCTAATTGATAGAATCTCAGTGTCAGTGACCTGAAAAATGTCAACTGTAACAACAATAATAACGATAATAACAATAATAATAATAATAGTGTAATAATAACGATAATAATACTGTAAGAATATTTGCAGTAATGATATTGTAATAATAATACTGTAATAATAATAATAATTATTTAAAAATAATAATAATAAAAAGAATAACAATGATATTAATATTTACATACTAATAATCATAATAATAAATATTATATTTTACATTTAAATCATAGCACAATTTAAATGATGGCATTAAGATGAAAATAAAATTACCTGCAAAACTAATTTAATCACCTAAACAAAACAAAATGAATGATAATAATAATAATAATAATAAATAGTGTAATAATAATAATAATACAATTGTAAGAATATTGCACTAATACTAATGTAATAGTAATACTGTAATAAAAATAATAATTGTAATTGAAAAATTATAACGATTATAAGAATAAAATAGCAATAATAATTACATAATAACAATAATAATAATAATAATAATAATAAATATTATATTTTATATCTAAATAATAGTACAATTTAAAATTATGGTATTACGATAAAAATTTAATTACTGGTAAAACTAAACAAAGTTAATGATAATTCCAATGATAGTGTAATAACAACAATAATAATACTGTAAGAATAATTGCACTTATAATAATGTAATAATAACACTGTAATAATAATCATTATAATAAAAATAAAATTATAATTAAAAGGAATACAAAATAGTAATAATAATTACATAATAATAATAATAATAATAATTATTATAATAATAAATATTATATTTTATATCTAAATAATAGTACAATTTAAAATTATGGTATTACGATAAAAATAAAACTACGGGTAAAACTAAACAAAGTTAATGATAATTCCAATGATAGTGTAATAACAACAATAATAATACTGTAAGAATAATTGCACTTATAATAATGTAATTATAACACTGTAATAATAATCATTATAATAAAAAAAATTATAATACAAATAGTAATAATATTTATGTAATAATAGGCACACCCCCAATATTGTTGTCTGGGTGGGAATCAGGAAAAATTCGGGAGAATGGTTGCTCCGGGAGATTTTCGGTAGGGGCACTGAAATTCGGGAGTCTCCCAGGAAAATGGGGAGGGTTGGCAAGTATGACTGGGAGACGCAACTGCTCTGTACTTCTCTCTACGTCCGTGTACCACTCCGTACAGCGGCGTTTTGAAAAGTCATACTTTTTGAAAATGATACCGATAATTTCCGATATTAAATTTTAAAGCATTTATCGGCCCATTTCCGGACATCTCTACTTTTAACCCAATTAGGTGAAATCCCATAATCTCCCACGGCACACCAGACTGTATCTCATGGTTGGAAAACTGTCTTAGACTACGATAAGGGCCAATAAAAACGAGCTGTGGACTGAAAATGTTCCCTGAGGGCACACTTTGGACCCCACTAAGCTACATTATCCATCCATCCATGTTTGTATCTATTCATCAATGTTTCCAACAACAAAACACATGTTTTCTATGCCGAACACACGCACATGGTCTTCAAATGAGATTGTGGTTTCTGCAGTGAGGCGTATTTTCTTCCTTCCTCCTCTCACTCTGACAATGCCACTTTCTTCCATGACAACCATCAGATTTAGATCAGTTTGTAGCTTTGAAGTCTTTTTCTCCCAGTTGTAATGACAGCGTTTTTAGCCCGCAGAGGAACTAAGTTACTCCGACTGTCATTGTCAATTCTAATCTATCGTCCGTCTGCGTCCAATGTCTCACTGACGTCTGTGTCCAATGTCTCACTGACGTCTGTGTCCAATGTCTCACTGACGTCTGTGTCCAATTCCTCACTGACGTCTGTGTCCAATGTCTCACTGACGTCTGTGTCCAATGTCTCACTGACGTCTGTGTCCAATGTCTCACTGACGTCTGAGTCCAATGTCTCACTGACGTCTGAGTCCAATGTCTCACTAACGTCTGTGTCCAATGTCTTACTAACGTCTGTGTCCAATGTCTCACCGACGTCCGCGTCCAATGTCTCACTGAGGTCTGTGTCCAATGTCTCACTGACGTCTGAGTCCAATGTCTCACTAAAGTCTGTGTCCACTGACGTCTGAGTCCAATGTCTCACTGACGTCTGTGTCCAATGTCTCACTAACGTCTAATTCCAATGTCTTACTAACGTCTGAGTCCAATGTTTCACTAACGTCTGAGTCCAATGTCTCACTGACGTCTGTGTCCAATGTCTCACTGATGTCTGAGTCCAATGTCTCACTGACGTCTGTGTCCAATGTCTCACTGACGTCTGTGTCCAATGTCTCACTGACGTCTGTGTCCAATGTCTCACTGACGTCTGTGTCCAATGTCTCACTGACGTCTGAGTCCAATGTCTCACTGACGTCTGAGTCCAATGTCTCACTGACGTCTGAGTCCAATGTCTCACTGACGTCTGAGTCCAATGTCTCACTGACGTCTGAGTCCAATGTCTCACTAACGTCTGAGTCCAATGTTTCACTAACGTCTGTGTCCAATGTCTCACTGACGTCTGAGTCCAATGTCTCACTGACGTCTGTGTCCAATGTCTCACTGACGTCTGTGTCCAATGTCTCACTGACGTCTGCGTCCAATGTCTCACTGACGTCTGTGTCCAATGTCTCACTTACATGTGTCCATTGTCTCACTGACGTCTGCGTCCAATGTCTCACTGACGTCTGCGTCCAATGTCTCACTGACGTCTGTGTCCAATGTCTCACTGACGTCTGCGTCCAATGTCTCACTGACGTCTGTGTCCAATGTCTCACTGACGTCTGTGTCCAATGTCTCACTGACGTCTGCGTCCAATGTCTCACTGACGTCTGAGTCCAATGTCTCACTAACGTCTGTGTCCAATGTCTCACTAACGTCTGTGTCCAATGTCTCACAGACGTCTGCGTCCAATGTCTCACTGACGTCTGTGTCCAATGTCTCACTGACGTCTGCGTCCAATGTCTCACTGACGTCTGCGTCCAATGTCTCACTGACGTCTGTGTCCAATGTCTCACTGACGTCTGCGTCCAATGTCTCACTGACGTCTGAGTCCAATGTCTCACTGACGTCTGTGTCCAATGTCTCACTGACGTCTGTGTCCAATGTCTCACTGACGTCTGAGTCCAATGTCTCACTGACGTCTGAGTCCACTGACGTCTGTGTCCAATGTCTCACTGACGTCTGTGTCCAATGTCTCACTAACGTCTGTGTCCAATGTCTCACTGACCTGTGTCCAATGTCTCACTGACGTCTGCGTCCAATGTCTCACTGACGTCTGTGTCCAATGTCTCACTAACGTCTGTGTCCAATGTCTCACTGACGTCTGCGTCCAATGTCTCACTGACGTCTGCGTCCAATGTCTCACTGACGTCTGCGTCCAATGTCTCACTGACGTCTGTGTCCAATGTCTCACTAACGTCTGTGTCCACTGACGTCTGTGTCCAATGTCTCACTGACGTCTGTGTCCAATGTCTCATTAACGTCTGTGTCCAATGTCTCACTGATGTCTGCGTCCAATGTCTCACTGACGTCTGCGTCCAATGTCTCACTGACGTCTGCGTCCAATGTCTCACTGACGTCTGTGTCCAATGTCTCACTAACGTCTGTGTCCAATGTCTCACTAACGTCTGCGTCCAATGTCTCACTGACGTCTGTGTCCAATGTCTCACTGACGTCTGAGTCCAATGTCTCACTGACGTCTGCGTCCAATGTCTCACTAAAGTCTGTGTCCACTGACGTCTGTGTCCAATGTCTCACTGACGTCTGTGTCCAATGTCTTACTAACGTCTGTGTCCAATGTCTCACTGACGTCTGTGTCCAATGTCTCACTGACGTCTGTGTCCAATGTCTTACTAACGTCTGTGTCCAATGTCTCACTGACATCTGTGTCCAATGTCTCACTGACGTCTGCGTCCAATGTCTCACTGACGTCTGAGTCCAATGTCTCACTAAAGTCTGTGTCCACTGACGTCTGTGTCCAATGTCTCACTAACGTCTGTGTCCAATGTCTTACTAACGTCTGTGTCCAATGTCTCACCGACGTCTGCGTCCAATGTCTCACTGACGTCTGTGTCCAATGTCTTACTAATGTCTGTGTCCAATGTTTCACTGACGTCTGTGTCCACTGTTTCACTGACGTCTGAGTCCAATGTCTTACTAATATCTGTGTCCAATGTCTCACTAACGTCTGTGTCCAATGCCTCACTGACGTCTGAGTCCAATGTCTCACTGACGTCTGTGTCCAATGTCTCACTGACGTCTGAGTCCAATGTTTCACTAACGTCTGTGTCCAATGTCTCACTGACGTCCGGTACCGCCTGGGATTTGTTCCCCCTTTTCTCCATTAGCCTTTCCTCAAGTGTCCACATGTATTCGCAATGATAGAGAGAGAGAGAGAGAGAGAGAGATCTGCGGTGAGGTCAGCGACTCTCTGCAGGCTTTTTGTTCTCCGGCTTCACGCGGCGCGATCACGCAATCAGGGAGTCGCAGTGTTCCCGAAACGTGGGCGGCGTTCAAAAGTCGCCGTGCATCTCATCAGGCGAAGCGAGGCGGGCTGCCGCGGCTCGATAAGGACATTTCAACAGAGGAGCCAAAATATGAGTTCAGAACGCAGCATCGCCTCAGGCCGTCAGACGCTGACGAGCTAATGGAAAAGCCAAAGCAACGCAAAAAAGTCCATCGTGCCAATGAGGATCTTATTGGGGCTGGAACCCACCCTAGAGCTGAAACCTGTCAATCCCAAGGACTGACCCAACCTATCATACCACCAACTAGTTAAAGGGGAACATTATCACCAGACCTATGTAAGCGTCAATATATACCTTGATGTTGCAGAAAAAAGACCATATATTTTTTTAACCGATTTCCCAACTCTAAATGGGTGAATTTTGGCGAATTAAACGCCTTTCTAATATTCGCTCTCGGAGCGATGACGTCACATCGGGAAGCAATCCGCCATTTTCTCAAACACCGAGTCAAATCAGCTCTGTTATTTTCCGTTCTTTCGACTGTTTTCCGTACCTTGGAGACATCATGCCTCGTCGGTGTGTTGTCGGAGGGTGTAACAACACGAACAGGGACGGATTCAAGTTGCACCAGTGGCCCAAAGATGCCAAAGTGGCAAGAAATTGGACGTTTGTTCCGCACACTTTACCGACGAAAGCTATGCTACGACAGAGATGGCAAGAATGTTTGGATATCCTGCGACACTCAAAGCAGATGCATTTCCAACCATAAAGTCAAAGAAATCTGCCGCCAGACCCCCCATTGAATCTGCCGGAGTGTGTGAGCAATTCAGGGACAAAGGACCTCGGTAGCACGGCAAGCAATGGCGGCAGTTTGTTCCTGCAGACGAGCGAGCTAAACCCCCCTGGATGTCTTGGCTCACACCGTCCCTTATGCCACGGAAGATGATCAAGAGAAGAATATGGACCCTAGCTTCCCTGGCCTGCTGACATCAACTCCAAAACTGGACAGATCAGCTTTCAGGAAAAGAGCGCGGATGAGGGTATGTCTACAGAATATATTAATTGATGAAAATTGGGCTGTCTGCACTCTCAAAGTGCATGTTGTTGCCAAATGTATTTCATATGCTGTAAACCTAGTTCATAGTTGTTTTTTTCCTTTAATGCCAAACAAACATACCAATCGTTGGTTAGAAGGCGATCGCCGAATTCGTCCTCGCTTTCTCCCGTGTCGCTAGCTGTCGTGTCGTTTTCGTCGGTTTCGCTTGCATACGGTTCAAACCGATATGGCTCAATAGCTCCAGTTTCTCCTTCAATTTCGTTTTCGCTACCTGCCTCCACACTACAACCATCCGTAATCTGTTGAATCGCTTAAGCCGCTGAAATCCGAGTCTGAATCCGAGCTAATGTCGCTATAGCTTGCTGTTCTTTCCGCCATGTTTGTTTGTGTTGGCATCACTGTGTGACGTCACAGGAAAATGGACGGGTGTTGAGAAACGATGGTTAAAATCAGGCACTTTGAAGCTTTTTGTAGGGATATTGCGTGATGGGTAAAATTTTGAAAAAAACTTCGAAAAATAAAATAAGCCACTGGGAACTGATTTTTAATGGTTTTAACTCTTCTGAAATTGTGATAATGTTCCCCTTTAAAGTCCTCAATTACAAGCTTCAAAAAACTTAAAAAAAGAGTTTTTTAAGACTATTTACTGTCTTCACTGAATCCAAAACGCACAAAAACAAACTATTAATGTACCATACTTACCGGACTATAAGGCGCACTTAAAATTATTTTTTTCCTCAAAACTCGACAGTGCGCTTAATAACCTGGTGCGCCTAATGGCTGTCGTGTCGTTTTCGTCGGTTTCGCTTGCATACGGTTCAAACCGATATGGCTCAATAGCTTCAGTTTCTTCTTCAATTTGGTTTTCGCTACCTGCCTCCACACTACAACCATCCGTTTCAATACATGCGTAATCTGTTGAATCGCTTAAGCCGCTGAAATCCGAGTCTGAATCCGAGCTAATGTCGCTATAGCTTGCTGTTCTTTCCGCCGTGTTTGTTTGTGTTGGCTTCACTATGTGACGTCACAGGAAAATGGACGGGTGTTGAGAAACGATGGTTAAAATCAGGCACTTTGAAGCTTTTTGTAGGGATATTGCGTGATGGGTAAAATTTTGAAAAAAACTTCGAAAAAATATAATAAGCCACTGGGAACTGATTTCTAATGGTTTTAACCCTTCCGAAATTGTGATAATGTTCCCCTTTAAAGTCCTCAATTACAAGCTTCAAAAAACTTTAAAAAAGAGTTTTTTAAGACTATTTACTGTCTTGTGACGTCACAGGAAAATGGACGGGTGTTGAGAAACGATGGTTAAAATCAGGCACTTTGAAGCTTTTTGTAGGGATATTGCGTGATGGGTAAAATTTTGAAAAAAACTTCGAAAAAATATAATAAGCCACTGGGAACTGATTTTTAATGGTTTTAACCATTCCGAAATTGTGATAATGTTCCCCTTTAAAGTCCTCAATTACAAGCTTCAAAAAACTTAAAGAAAGAGTTTTTTAAGACTATTTACTGTCTTCACTGAATCCAAAACTCACAAAAACAAACTAATAATGTACCATACTTACCGGACTATAAGGCGCACTTAAAATATTTTTTTCCCTCAAAACTCGACAGTGCGCTTAATAACCTGGTGCGCCTAATGTACGGAATACTTCTGGTTTTGCTTACCGACCTCGAAGCAATTTTATTTGCTAAATGGTGCAATGATAAGTGTGACCAGTAGATGGCAGTCACACATAAGAGATACATGTAGAAACGTACGTGTTTTCGTACTCCCAACAGGAGTCTTCAACAACAGTGAAACCCTACCTTGGTATAGCAGAGCAAAGCCCTGGGCTTGGTTGGTGCGATCCGAGAAGAAGTAAACGATGACGAAGTCTCCAGTGATGTTGACCACCTCTCTCGGGGGGCTGCGCCAGTCAAAGCGCGCCACCACCTGGTTGGTGTAGCCGTTCAGCACCTCCACCATGTCGGCCTGATCCGAGATGTCGAAGAAGGTGAAGTTGAACAGGATGGCCGAGGATCCGGGCACCTGCACCGTCCAGTAGCAGACACGGCTGGCTCCGTATTTGTCGGGAAAGTCGGGCGAGTAGATGACTCCGGACGGGGAGGTCAGGTTCCCCCCACACGACCCCACCCGGGCTGTTATGAAGACAGCAAGGCAAAACATTGGGAAGAAGAACGGGTAAGTTGAGTTAGTTTAGCGCGACTCTGCCACTGACTGTCGAAGACGATGACCCAGCCGTCTCCGCCGCACGGCTGCGTGTGGTCGCCGAAGCACACGTGGTTGCACTCCATGCCGGGGGACTCGTCGTGGTCCTGCAGGTCCACTTCGTTGCCGCAGAAACAAGCGTACCCCGACTCCATGCCGGCAAGCTGCACAGACACAACATGTTCAGTCTTCACTGAGCACTTTGGAGATTTTCAAGCTGTTTCACCACGAAACCCGCAGCCTTGTTGACTGGCCTGTCTCTCTCTATCTCCTCCACGCTTTTGACATTGTGCATCCCGGTGGAGCAGGGGTCTCTCTGACTGCGGCTGTAATTACAGCCGGGGCGTTTATTTTGCTAAACCACAAAGAGGACGGGCTTGTAAGGCGATAACTGGAAAGGGGTGCGTCCAATATTCAATTCTGTTTTTGACCTTTTATACATTTTTGGAGTGGAAATGAAAACATGACTCTCTTTGATTATTTGGGCATTCATTAGGAAGCAATATGAGCTGGCCATGGATGAAGTGCTGGCTGTCCAGAGTCGGGACCCGGGGTGGACCGCTGGCCTGTGCATCGGTTGGGGACATCTCTGCACTGCTGACCCGTCTGCGCTCGGGATGGTCTCCTGCTGGCCCCACTATGGACTGGACTCTCACTATTATGTTAGATCCACTATGGACTGGACTCTCACACTATTATGTTAGATCCACTATGGACTGGACTCTCACTATTATGTTAGATCCACTATGGACTGGACTCTCACACAATTATTTTAGATCCACTATGGACTGGACTCTCACACTATTATGTTAGATCCACTATGGACTGGACTCTCACTATTATGTTAGATCCACTATGGACTGGACTCTCACACTATTTTGTTAGATCCACTATGGACTGGACTCTCACACAATTATGTTAGATCCACTATGGACTGGACTCTTACTATTATGCTAGATCCACTATGGACTGGACTCTCACACCATTATGTTAGATCCACTATGGACTGGACTCTCACACTATTATGTTACATCCACTATGGACTGGACTCTCATACTATTATGTTAGATCCACTATGGACTGGATTCTCACACTATTATGTTAGATCCACTATGGACTGGACTCTCACACTATTATGTTAGATCCACTATGGACTGGACTCTCACTATTATGTTAGATCCACTATGGACTGGACTCTCACACAATTATTTTAGATCCACTATGGACTGGACTCTCACACTATTATGTTAGATCCACTATGGACTGGACTCTCACTATTATGTTAGATCCACTATGGACTGGACTCTCACACTATTTTGTTAGATCCACTATGGACTGGACTCTCACACAATTATGTTAGATCCACTATGGACTGGACTCTTACTATTATGCTAGATCCACTATGGACTGGACTCTCACACCATTATGTTAGATCCACTATGGACTGGACTCTCACACTATTATGTTACATCCACTATGGACTGGACTCTCATACTATTATGTTAGATCCACTATGGACTGGACTCTCACACTATTATGTTAGATCCACTATGGACTGGACTCTCACACTATTATGTTAGATCCACTATGGACTGGACTCTCACTATTATGTTAGATCCACTATGGACTGGACTCTCACACTATTATGTTAGATCCACTAGGGACTGGACTCTCACACTATTATGTTAGATCCACTATGGACTGGACTCTCACTATTATGTTAGATCCACTATGGACTGGACTCTCACACAATTATGTTAGATCCACTATGGACTGGACTCTTACTATTATGCTAGATCCACTATGGACTGGACTCTCACACCATTATGTTAGATCCACTATGGACTGGACTCTCACACTATTATGTTAGACCCACTATAGACTGGACTCTCACTATTATGTTAGATCCACTATGGACTGAATTCTCACACTATTATGTTAGATCCACTATGGACTGGACTCTCACACTATTATGTTAGATCCACTATGGACTGGACTCTCACTATTATGTTAGATCCACTATGGACTGGACTCTCACACTATTATGTTAGATCCACTATGGACTGGACTCTCACACTATTATGTTAGATCCACTATGGACTGGACTCTCACTATTATGTTAGATCCACTATGGACTGGACTCTCACACAATTATTTTAGATCCACTATGGACTGGACTCTCACACTATTATGTTAGATCCACTATGGACTGGACTCTCACTATTATGTTAGATCCACTATGGACTGGACTCTCACTATTATGTTAGATCCACTATGGACTGGACTCTCACACCATTATGTTAGATCCACTATGGACTGGACTCTCACACTATTATGTTAGATCCACTATGGACTGGACTCTCACTATTATGTTAGATCCACTATGGACTGGACTCTCACTATTATGTTAGATCCACTATGGACTGGACTCTCACTATTATGTTAGATCCACTATGGACTGGACTCTCACTATTATGTTAGATCCACTATGGACTGGACTCTCACACTATTATGTTAGATCCACTATGGACTGGACTCTCACTATTATGTTAGATCCACTATGGACTGGACTCTCACACTATTATGTTAGATCCACTATGGACTGGACTCTCACACTATTATGTTAGATCCACTATGGACTGGACTCTCACA